>NW_023596420.1:179892-351262 GCF_011947565.3 Pollicipes pollicipes | reverse complement strand
GAGAGATATATATATATATATATATATATATATATATATATATATATATATATATATATATATATATATTAACGTCTCTGAAAGCATGTAAATGACTCCTTTGCTCAGACTTCTTTGCCGTTTACGTTTACAATCTGGTCCATAAGATTGTCTTGTGCTAGGGTAGAACCGTGAGGATACAAAGCCACGCTTTTCGAAAGACTGGCATGCATTGACACCCTCCACGCTAATAATTTCTGCGTGTGAAGGTGCTCCACATGCAGTCTTAATGACAACCGACTGGATTCCTCAAGTGCTGTTGCTATGCGAGCGGGCCAATTTGTCTGTCAATATGTCAATCTGGCTGTACTTAGTACTAATAAAGAGTGTTGTGGACGTAATGCAGTTAGCTATGAAAGTTGCTCAACGCCATCCCTTACAACGGTTTGCGGTCGATGTATGTATCCAGCAGCTACCTTACGGCGCTAGAAATGAAACTAGCGTGACATGTACATGCAAACGCCATTTCTGAGCATTCTTCCTTTGTCAATACTCTGCATGATCTTTATTGTTCTGAACCGTTGGGATGCAAATCAATAGTGGCATTGACCCATATATATAACTGCTACGTTAGTATCGATTGACTCGTACTGGCCCGTAGATCAGTCAATGAGGCATACGATCACACAAAATGTATCTTTGCTTAGTCATGGAGGCGCCCGCCAATCAGGATGTTGACAGCAGTGATAACTTTCGCAACGACTTGAAGACTTTCCTTCCTCCAGCTAAATAGGAGCTACATCTTTGCCTCTTGCAGTGTGTACCAAAAGTACATTGTAAGCACAACGGAATGCAACGAAAGGGACATAAGTTTCCTCCCAGATCTCGGAGGACTTGCATTGAAAGAAATAGTACAATTCAGTGAAAATACCTGAAAGCCGGGTATAAAGACAGCGAGCATCGAATAGCACAAACGGGGCTGATTTTATGACAACTGTTTTTAAACACAGTCAGGAAACAAATTGTTCCCCATTGAAACATACCAGGGCGTAATTCCGCAACATGCGTTACGGAGCTCAGGTGCGCAAGATGACCCACCCGACCCAAAAATACCCCAACAAACGGGTTTCTCTCCAAATGAAGTCCAAAGGTGCGGGTTTTGATTCCCCACGGTGCCCACTGCTCTTGCCAGGCAGTGAAACAGGCGACGTGATATAGCGCTGGCAGCTGAGTATGGTCTAAAGCACCAAGACACGCCACATTGCAAAAAGAACGAGCTTTCAGGCAGCGCAAAGCGCATGGCGGGTCGCGCAATTACGTGTCGTTGCCAGTTACAAGTTGGCGCCCCCTCCCCCTTCAGTGATAGGGGTAAAATAGTCATTGCTCTAAAGCCGTTAACCTCTAAGGTGCATCAGGCGTAAGGGTGCTCGTGAAAGACTTGATCGCCGGTTGCAATGAGGTGGTTTTCTGCATAACCGGGTCTGCGTACCAGGTCAATGGCGCCATCGAACACTAATGCACCGCTCCTGTCCAAGCTGTTAAAATGCGGGAACCATGCATACGATGCCACCTCTCAACGCAACTCGAAGATATGATAGTACATGCGAGGCAAAATGTCAATGCAGAACAAGGGCCAAATAGCTTTTTTATCTGGCAAAACAGCTTTAGGCATAATTTATTCCTTACCTTGTTGATCGCACTCGCTTGCTGGACAATCCAAGACCACGATGTTTGCCGCCATGGACACAGATCAGAGACACTTTGTAGTACACCAAACACCTAACAGCATCCTCAGCATCCGGCTGGCCTCTGAAATACTCAGCCAACTTGCCCTCCGGGTTTTTCTCAAGCTCACTCGATAGCTTGGCAGATTGCCGCCGGCAAAACACCGTGTTGCTGCCATTGCCCAGTTCCTCCACTGCAGCTTCCAGCTCGGCGTACGATGAAAACGCATCTCCCACTCGCAACACCATCGCAGCGGGGATAAAAACGCAACAATAGCCCTGAACGTCCTCAATGTCACCTCCCTGAACAACTGGGAACAACGACACCGGGCGCCCAAGCAGAATGGGTAGTGGGAAGTGCGTTTTCCCGGGATTTGCCAACCTGCCGCACGCACACACTAAGTATGAAAAGTACCGAACACAAATATGATTGTTGTTACTGTTCATGCGTGTTTGAGGTGAAGTTGGCTGTTTACAGCACCCACGCACAAAATCTACTGCTTTTTACAGACATATGTTATTTTTCTGCTGACAAGCGACAGCGCTTCAGGCTACAAAGCAAATGTTGCAAAGTACCTTATGTGCATATGGCAACGTTCATGTCCACCCCTAGGTACCTGCCAATACCTCCTTTCCTTCTTTGTTCGGTACCCCAATATTCTGCCGTGTGCAAGACATCGATGTGCTAATGGGGGGGGGGGGGGGGGAGGGGCAGGGAAAGGGGACGGAGCATAATTTTTTAAACCAATATTCGTTCACAATTGGGCATCAGGTACTCGGGGACGCATAACAATTAAGCTCTATGATTACATTTGCCAATACGCCGTAGTGTAAATTTGGGGCCGTGGCCATTTCCCGTACACCAATTGAAGGTACAAGGGACAAGGAGTCTCACGCTGGTAATAACCCATATACGGCTCATGACTACATCATGACGCTGATTTTCACCTTCTTTCAGGAGTCATGTATGATGAAAAGAGGAAAATTGCGAGCCCCAGACACGACACCCCCCCCCCCCCCTCCTCTCTCTCCCCCTCTCTTTCGGCTGGCTGCACTCAACAATTTGCTGTTCTTGATATGTGCAACACATGTTGAGCCTTAGGTAGCTTAATATCTAGGCAGTGCGTATACACCCTCCAAAATGGAGGGCGGTTACGCATCGGGCTTATACACCCTCGAAAACAGAGGGGGGTTACGCACCGGGGTTATGCACCCTCCAAAATGGAGGGTGGCTACGCACTGGGCTTATACACCCTGTACACATTATATCATAAACCCTAATATACACCCTATACACATTATACACCCCCCTTGGGCCACGAAGGGGCCCATTGGCTCCGGAGGGCCGATAGCCGGCCGAGCAGGTGCAGTTTTTTAACACAAAACGCGACAAAACTGGGCATCTCTGGACTTTCAGGCGACCAAGAACAGTTGTAAGCGAAAGTGAAGGGCCTATGAGAAGTCACCAAAATTACCCAGTGATTGCAAAAGTTGTGAAATGGAAATGTTAAGCCCCATTGCACCGTCTAGGGCCCCATGCTGTTTCCGGGAACCTATATGCCACTTGCAGGTTCATTTCGGTCGTTTAGAAGCATTCCACGTTGTCCTTCATTTCTTTGCATTTGCTCAGAGGGCCCCGCGCTGTTGTTGGGGCCCTTCCTGTTAGCGTGCCGGGGAAGTCTTGTCAATCACGGGCCCTTCCACGGATTATTTCCATTGGCCAGAAAGGCTCTGTGAGCGGTAGCCAGAGTCCCATACCTTAACCTCCCGGGGTATTATCGGTTGCCCAGGGGCCCTTTACGTGGGCATCGGTTAACCTACCGACACACTTGCGATGCCCATGGGTACTCCACATTGGTCTAGGGCGTTTCCAATTCTCTGTCACTTGCTTAGAGCTCTACAATCTTATCGGAGGCTACCTAATGGCCTGCTCAGGCGCACTTAGTCGTTCGGGGACCGCCTACACTAGGTGTTTAGTACTTCTTTTCCGAATGGGGAGCCTAGGCTTCTGTTGGGGGGAGGAGGGGGAAGGGCTATCTGATGACCTGCTCGGGCACATCTGATCGTTCGGGGGCCCTCTATATTGGGCCTTAGGCACGTGCTTTTTGAATGGGGCCCTACGCAATTGCCAGGGTCCCCGTCTGTTCGCCTCTTCGCCCACACTGGATTGCTGGTGGCCCCTGCACGTGGGTTCTCAGTGTTTGAATTTAGGGCTCTCTGCCCGTATCGAGATCATTTGATAATCTGTTCAGGCACACTCCATCTTTCGGGGCCCTCCGCAAGTGGCAATCTACACTTACTTAATTACATGCAAGGAAAGGAAAGAATTTACCTGAAGGTATACGTGGTTAGCTCCTTAATACAAACTCTGCCTAGATCGCTGAATTTCGCTCGATCCAGATGAGATGCGTCGCATTCGCCGCAACGAAGCACGTCCGCACACATCAAGGTCTGGAACGCGAATGCAACAACCATAGGGCAACAGCTGCAGTCTTTCGCCAGATCAGATCCCGCCACCATTCACGGCGACAATGATGTATAAGAAGAGCTGAAGAAAATAAGCATTCGCAAGATGTTTCACGTCTCTGATCCACCAGCAACCTCTAAATCGGCCCATCGAACGATTTTGTACGGACCTCAAGGACGAGCTTCATAAAAACCGTTGTTACGCAACGTCCACGGCCCCATGAGAAAAACAAGCAAATTCAACATCCGGACCTTCAATGAGACCTCCGTCCAGCTCTGTATGGGAGGTGCCGGGAGCAAAGTGTGATACGCTGCTGAAGGGGGGGGGGGCAATGTTAGCTGTTCCGTATCCAGTGGCTAATCAACAACGTAAAGTCAAGTTCACTGCTTTACTGTTCATGCTTGTTCCTATATTTATGTATAAAATATAAGCACGCCAGCCTTTTTCCGGATGGTAGGCTGTAGCCCGTTACCGAGCGTGGCTCGGAGTAATTCCTGAGCCTGAAGGGATGCACGTCCTCAGGCTGTCATGGGTTCACGTGCCCTAGAGCTAGATTGACACGAGCGGGAGGCAATCATTC
Source organism: Pollicipes pollicipes (assembly GCF_011947565.3). Classification (NCBI taxonomy): domain Eukaryota; kingdom Metazoa; phylum Arthropoda; class Thecostraca; order Pollicipedomorpha; family Pollicipedidae; genus Pollicipes; species Pollicipes pollicipes. The sequence continues at coordinate 346,512 of NW_023596420.1, read as the reverse complement.
TCGGACGTCTGGGACGTAACTGGGATCAAATTCACTGTGACACGGCATGTTCGGGCCTAATGCTGCGCCACAGGTCAGGTGCAATATCAAGACGCCCAGGTCTTGAATTGAAATGGACCGCTTGGGCACACCTCGACAATAAAGCTGACCGACGATAGCGACCCCATATGTCTGTGTCTCAATTTAATCGCCATTTCTCCACCCGTTTTCACTTGTTACACGAGGCGAGCTGTTGTTCATATGATGTATGAGGCTGGTCTATTTGGGAGATGAAGCTAAAAAAACGTTTTGAATGAACCTCATTTTTGGGTAGGGGTCACTGGGCATTGCAATTTCAGAGACGTGCCTTGGCGTCATTTTGCTCAGTGGCATATAAAGATAATGTATTGCTGTTACATTCAGCCGTGTTAAGCATACCTGCTGCCACTTACGCCCTTTATCACTGCCAAGGGTACATCATGTCTCAGGAGTGGCGTTGCCTCGAATAATAGCCGCCATCACGCAGTCAGCTGGATATATGCACACGCACACCCACACCTACACCCACACCCACATCCACATCCCCCCTCCCCCCACCCACTCCCCCCCCCCCCACATACACACACACACACTGCTACATATTACACACCAGGGCGGTGGACACGCGAGCCGGAAACGGAGCGTTTCCGCTGGGCATCACCGCTACAGTCCACGTATCACCACCAGTGTCGATGCTGGCGCCCTAGATTTGTTGCTGCTCCCCCATGCGCCTGACCTTCTCATACCTAGTCGATTCCCATTCCCTGAAGTCTAGCTTCCGCCTCGTATCGTGCCATCGATCTACCCAGGTCGGTGATAGTCGATGGCAGACCGGCAGTCAGAGGTCATTGGCATGGTGAAGAAATTAACGGGGCATCATTGGGTCACAGTCCAAGGTCATTGGGAGGACCGAGGGGCTGATGGCAGTCGTGTCGCATTTGGAGGTCGTTCGGAGGTCACTGGGAAGATCGGAGTAATGCTACAAGGGCAAGCTCTGTTCGCCTTAGCATCGTCATAAGACCTGACTATACGACTAGCGGCCAAACCTCCGCACAATTCCACTCGCTCTGTCAGCCCGCATCACGGTATTAACTTGCACTAATACCATTAAGACTTCTGCGTGCAGAACGTGAAGCCTACGACGTTTTTTCAGTAAATTTGGCAAAAAAATAAATCGCATAATGAGGGCTCCTTTTATGATGGTCAGAGGTAATGACTAGGACACATGGGAAATTAAATAATTCAAACTGAGCGTACTCAAAGTCTTCATAACTGACGGCACGTATCAAGCAAGCATAGCTGTGGTGTAAGTTGTTCAGTGCATTTGCGAGAAACATTATTCACGTAGATAAAACAGCTGCGATAGCCTTGTGACATCCATAGTTGCAATGTTACTGATCGCTGGCATTGACTCGTACAGGGAAAGTGCAGAACATACTCATGGATGCTTTACCGGAGAGCACGCGGGTACCCTCTGGCCTATGTACGGCTTGAACTGGGTCGCCAGGTCTCACAAGTCGACGGCACTTTGCTGCGAGGCATCAGCTGCAGCACGTTGTCGCAATTCTCCTCGACAGGGCACGTCATGTGACAGTCTAGCTCAGAGGCGTAATTTGAGACACGGTGCACACAAAGGTAGCAATGCGTGCGTGTAAACTCACAGATTGCTTCGGTACGTCTTCATACCTGCTTTGTTCACGCTGTTACGTGCTGGATGAGAGGTGGGTTACAGGCACACTAACATCAGTTGTTTGGCGAGTAGTCCACCAGAGAGCTTGTGCGTGGCAGGAGGTACTCGGGACTGCCTGATAAGCCAGCGAAGCGCCTTTCGTTCCAATAACGCTCGATGGTACGAGACCGTACGGCACGATAGAGGCTGATCGTAAGAGGCGCTGTGTCATGATGCAAAACTATCGCAAACATTCCGATGGAAACCTGAGGAGTCGATGTCACAATAGAACAACCGAACATGGGCTGAAGAGCACATGGTATTATTTGGCGCATCCATGCAGTCGTGTCGCGATTTATGCGCGTGTGTAGCAGCGGGCTGCGTTCAGAGACCTATGCGGGCTCCGACGCTCCAGTTCACCAACGCACTTCTCACTGCGATTTCGCACGTCCGGTGCAGCGGCGGAGGCAGACGGCCATCGCCTGTTGGCCGTCACGGACGCACTCGTCCGGTGAGGGTCGAGAGCCTCCCGAGACCGGACGGTGCGCTGTGACAGAGCTGACAATGTGTGCGCGAACGGCGCTGCATCTGGCTCGACTCAGGCCGCAACACCCGCGGATGGTGACTGCTGCCACCACAGCCAGACCTGGGCAGCTTGAGGATCTGTTGCTACCACGACAGCATTGTATCGTGGTCTGGTGACACCAGCAGCGGGAGCGCATACTGCTGTCTCAGCTGGTTCGCCTCACGCAGCGCGCGAAAACCTGATAAACCCGTCCCGTCTACCCAACACACTTTCAGCATGCAGCCACGCGTTCCTTCTTAAGAGTGTTTTCCTTCCATGCATTGTTTACGGATAGCTCAACCCTCTGCTCAGACTTTTCATCACCGTCAGTCTAAACACCATCACCGTTTGGAGACGGTCACGTGACAAAATATGCCCGGCTGGTCACCTCATGCAGCGCTATCACGTGGCTTCTGAGACCGATCCGCGTCCAATCAGCGCCAGTCACGTGTCGGGCCGGCGCTGGGGTCGGCGGCTGCACTGCCGTATGTACATGGACTGAAGGCGGTTCACGTCCTGTTCGCTGAGATGCCTCTTCTGCGACACCTCGGGCAGTGGCGCTGCCGACCAGTGTGACTGCAGGGTGGGTCCGTGACCGCTGGAGAAGGCCCGCGAGCCGTGCATCATGACCGACCTGGCGGAAAACAGGCTGGCTTGGCGGCGCAGCATAATGAAATGCATGCGGTCATCGATGAGATGATAAGTTCGTTGCTCTGTTTTGATTTGTTTTTGTTGCATGCAAGCGTAAGATATATGGAAGATATAGCATAGCATTTGACTGCAGGCTAGAAAGCCTCATATGTATTCAGACCTATCAAAAATGACATATGACATCATATAGCTACAATGTATAAAAACCTAAAACGTGGTGCTTGCCGGAAACTTCCTGTTGCATCAGCGGTGTGGCTAAGCTATGCTATCACACTTCCTTCAATAACATATGCATTGGTCCAGCACCTAGCTGGTCCGTACGGCCGGGAGACCAGCCTCCTAACAGCGCACTACAAACCGGCCCTTTCGACAGAGCCTTGTCAACGTCGCCGCTCGATGCATGGTGACTCACGCGGCGAGACCTGACGCCCCAACTTCTTGACGGGCTCTGTCACGCGCCACGCGTTACGGAGGTAGATTGGAAGCCTGCGAGCGAGCGAGCCTGATTCCGGTAGAAGTGTCAAAGGACATTGTTGAATTGTTGAATAGCAATCTCTTGTGCAACCGTGGCGAGAGCAGAACAGGCATTTTTACAAACGCACTGTTCCGTATCCGACCATGAGCAGATCATCGCCGCCAAGAAAAATAACAGGCGTGTTTCGAGATTAAAGAATGAAATTTGATTCAGCACATGCTAACAGTTCGGAACGGGTAGTGATGCTAGATTCGTCATTTATGCGAGGCAAGCGACGGCACCAGCTTACTTGCTCGCAACGCGCTTACTTACGTGAGGTCCATTCGATCGACTATGTGATGTTGGCTATGGTTGAACCTTTTGAAGCTCTGCTCCTGCCCGTGAGCCACGTTGGTGAAGTTGATACTGATCCAGCTGTCTCTGTCAGGTCGGTTGTGCTCATGCCAAAGGCCGAGCTGAAACAACGACACGCTAACGTTAGTCGATGCGGTGAAGGACCGACAGGGACGGGGAGATGGAGGGAGGTAGAGAGGAAGGGAGAGAGGAAGGGAGGGCGGGGGGGGGGAGGAAGGGAGATAGGGAAGGAGGAAGGGAAGGGAGGGAGGGGAGGGAGAGAGAAACACAGAGAGATAGGTGGCGAGATGGCAGTAGGTGAGAGTGAAAAGATAAAGAGGATATGACCGTTAGCGAGAGAGCAGCGGGGGCGAAAAGATAAAGAGGATATGACCGTTAGCTAGCTCACCGTGTGGGCCAACAGATGCAGCAGGATGCCCTTGTTGAAGCAGCCGTCGCCCAGCATGATGATCTGGGAGTCGCCGACGCCCCTCTGTAATGTCAAAGTCCGCATAAGGGCAGAACATCAGCACGGATCTCCTGACTCACATCTGTCCATTAAGGCGATGATCGTCGGTCATTACGTTCAAAACACCAGAAGTGTACGCTCCAAGATGTGACAAAGCAGGGTTTGTGTGCCACAGCTGGCTCCCCCACCCGCGGTCAACGACAACCGACGCCACGGCACTCACTCTTGAGTACATCCCAGTCACCAGTCATTTGCCGCTCGGGCCCGCGACACGCCCTCCTCTCCGGACGGAAGCACTCACCGCCGCTGCTCTCGTGAAACGTCTGCGCGTGAGCCCCAAGGCAGGGCCCATGCCGCGGAAGTTTGTCATGAGCCCTAGTATCGCCGGGTGGGCGCCGCGGCCACGTCCAGTTCGGTGCTCCCTTCTCTGGGGCACGGCACTGCGCGGGAGGGGCGTTCGCAGCGTCGCTCTGTTCGCACTCGGACGGTGCGCAGTACGTGTGCGGCGCACATATTTGGCACGCTGCCCGAGCCGCTTGCCTCTCACAAGGTCGGCTATCGCATTGCTCATCAATTGGCCGTTCTGTGCGCCCGCACCAGCCAGCGCTGACGCGGTGGCCTCGGCTCCAACGCGAGAAGACAGTGGCGAATGTCACGGGCGCGTTGAGGTTATGTTGGTGAGCAAAGGAGTCGGTCGCCAGCAGAGCGACGACCCCGCGCTAGGTCTGCCAAACATCGACCCTGCTCTAGGTCTGCCAGGCACCGACCCTGCTCTAGGTATGCCAGGCATCGACCCTGCTCTAGGTTTGCCAGGCACCGACCCTGTGCTAGGTGTGACGGGCACCGACCCTGTGCCAGGTCTGCCAGGCACCGACCGTGCGCTAGGTCTGCCAGGCATCGATCCTGCTCTAGGTCTGCCAGACATCGACCGTGCGCTAGGTCTGCCGGGCAATGAACCTGCGCCATGTCTGCGGGACATCGCCATATGTTGTTATGTTGATCTATCATTCTGTGGTTTGGACAGCAAAACCAGACGGCTCCTGCCGTGGCCTGGCGCTGAAAGAACTTTTACTGCACGATGTTCTTTACCTCCAGTGCGCAATCGAACACCACTGGTACGCGGTTGCGCTGATTCCACACTGTTGACACATCATTTTTTTTTATTCAGGCGGTGTCATGAGTTGTTCGCAAGACAATCGGACATAGCTATATTGCTCCCGCGTGGGCGCAAAAGAAACACGCTAAAGTAATGAAAATGCACTTTACTTGTGATAAACGAAAAACCCGAGGTTTGTCGCGAAATCTCACACCTTCTAAGAAGACAATAGCTAAGTGAAAGCATGACGCTTGGTGTCGCACAGCTAATGACGTCATATCGTCAATCTGCAGTGAAACAGAACACGAAATCACGTTATCCTACGTCGGCTTGTGCTAGCAGAACTTTAACAATAACTGTTACGGCAACGGCTATGTTTGATACCCGCATCTCAGCCTTATCTAACACTGATCTTACGAACATGGACCTCAGCTTCCCTATTGAAGAATGGAAAAACTGCCGCAGCATTTTTGTACCCACTAAACGAGTAGACATTCCTGCCGTAGGAACAGCTATTGACTGTCCCCATGTGATTGCAATCGTATATCCATTGCTTAGCACTTAGCCGTATCAGAAATCAACTGCGCGGCACGCTGCAATATCACTGTCTTCAACAGACGCCTGTATGACATGAAATAACACTGCCTTAATAGCACCGCCAGCATCGATACAGCATCGATTTGGTGGCCGCTGATGGGCTGAGACAACGCAGACTGTAATCCATTTGGGGGAGTACGACCGCTGGAGGCCATGCCCAACATCATTATGCCACCAGGTCCAGCGAGCAGCATTGCTGCGTTGTCGGCGTAACAATAAACGACTATTTTCAGTAATTTCCAACGTGCTTAGTTACAACTGAATATCAAACTGCAGAACATACCAGGACACGAGGCTGCCGTATGGATCAGATCGCGCCCAGGTTTACGATGTTCCCGAACACCGGGTCAGCCTGACGCGCTCGGTTATGACAAGTTTCGCACATTAATACTTGTGGTACAACCCAAAATTTTACACTCAGGTGTGGACGGAAGCAAGCTAAAGATGATTGAAAACGGCAGTGAATTTTAGTCTCTTTAAATTTGAGTCTCTCTCTCTCTCTCTCTCTCTCTCTCTCTCTCTATCTCTCTCTCTCTCTCTCTCTCCCTCTCCTCTCTCCCTCTCTCTTCTCTCCTCGACCCCCCCTCTCTTCTCTCTATCTCTCTTCCTCTCTCTTTTCTCTCTCTTCTCTCTCTCTCTCTTCTCTCTCTCTCCTCTCTCCTATCTCTCTCTCCTCTCTCTCTCTCTCTCTCTCTTCTCTATATATCTCTCTCTCTCTCTCTCTCTCTCTCTCTCTCTCCTCTTCTCTATCTCTCTCTCTACTCTCTCTCTCTCTCTCTCTCTCTCTCTCTCTCTCTCTCTTCTTCTCTCTCTCTTCTCTCTCTCTCTCTCCTCCCTCCTTGTCCCTCACCTCCCTCCCTCCTCCCTCCCTCCCTCCCTCCCTACCTCCCCCCCTCTATCTCTCTTTCTTGCGCTCTAGCTCTCGCTCTCGCTCTCTCTCTCTCTTGCCATCTCTTGCTCTCTCTTGATTTATCTTGCTCTCTCCTGCTCTCTCTCTTGCTCTCTTTTGCTTTCTCTTGCTCTCTCTCGCTATCTTGCTCTCTCTCATGTGTATATGTTTATATACATATATAACTAGATTTGCTTTCCTCGACCGCCAAAAACACGACCAACGACTTCGATAGCGAGGGGAGCTGAATGCGTGACAAAATTCGAACCAGTGGCGGGCAGTACTAGGGGGGGGGGAGGGGGGCATCCAATACGCAGCTATCCTCGAAGCCTTGTTCCCTTACGAAAATCACGTGTGCGTTTCGAGCCCTACCTCAACCATCATCAAACTTGTTGTCATTCCTATGGCATGGTTTAAGCCTTGCGCGCCAAGTGCTGCCTGGTGGGCGCCTTTCGCCGCTTTTAAGTGAATTGCAATGTAATTCGTAAGTAGCCTCACATCACACTCACACCCACACTAAGTTTTTCTGGATAGCATACCCACCCCTACAGGAGGGAGAGCGGTGGGGGATGATGAGACGCCACCCTCCATATTTTCTAAGATACCAGTCCGGCATATTGTGCAGTCGTGCTCCAATTTTTGGTAGCTTCTGGGGCATCCATTGTGCGTGTGCTGATACCAAATACATGTCCCTAACATTCCTGCTTTTGTGGTAGCGATGTCTTTTACAAGTACTGCAAGACGATCCACGGCTGGAGGGGACGGCGGGCGGCAAACGATTTCATGTGCCGTCCGCGAAGGTCTGGCACTGTGGGTTTTGCATTGTAAGCCCTACATTATAAGTAAAGGCTCGAAACGGATAAAGCTACCATATCTTTGCACTCAGACTTTGTACTTGTATTTCAGAAAACATTTGGGGGGGGGGGGGTCGCGTCAGCCTTTGTAATTAAACATGAAACACCCCTCTTTATGTTCTCGATGTTTTCTACGCTGCATGGTTTCGTACACATGTGCATAAAGTGCTGAAATAATTTGATTTTCAGGAACATATTACCTTAGATTTTGTCTAGTGGGTTCAGTTCACAACATGAGGCCTTTTACCAATTACCGGATCTCGTTGAAGACAATTCACTGTTCTTTTTTGCGAGACTCTTCCTTAGTTAGTTTGCAAACGGCACGAGGTTCCCCCTCCTCCTATCAATCCGCGTAATGAAAACCGGTGAATCAGGATTAGGGAGAAAACTGTTGAAAAAGCTGGATTGGAAAAAAACTGAAAGCTGTTCAACCATTCTTTGTATTTATTTTGCGCACGCTGGTGTAAAAAGCTCCAATTCAGATCATGAAAAAATCAGCTGATACAAAAGAATCGCGTATTTTGTTATCAACATCCGTTCGTTTGTAGAAATTCGATCAGCAAACCCAAATGCGTGCGAAACAATCGGTACGAGAATCCAACCTTTGTGCCGGCGCGGGCTCGTAGAGCAGTCATTCCTCGTTACCGTACCCGGTAGCCGACGTGTGAGAAGCAGCCGGCGTGCGGTCTGAAGAGCAGCTGCACGGCCCAGGCGGTGTGCGCGGGCGCTGGCTCCCACCGCACGCACGTCCTCTGGTTAAACTCGCTCATCGCCGATTGGAGCACCTCGCACCTGCCGCAAACCGACGACACTGTTCTGTTATCAACTGGAGTCGGAATCCGAGCCCGAGTCGGACTGGTGTTTCGACTCGAACGCCATGCTGTTGGAATGATTCGAGATGTGATTGGACGGGTTGTCATGCGACGTGATCGCCCAAGGACAGGCGTTCGAGCTGTTAGCACTAGGATAGGTCATTGCCACTGTTGACTTTCGGCCGCTGTAGGCAGTGCATTTTTGGAATTCCACTCTTTTATGACAAGTCAATATGAATCAGAAAATGACGCTGAATCTCAGTCGATCGACACCCGAGGCGAGCCATGCTGTCACAAACAAATGTTCCCTCACACAAACACGTTTCTGGTGCTGTTTCTTCGGTGAACAAATGGACAAATACTGTATCTGTGGAAGGGTCAGAATTAGTCGGAGAGGGTAATATGCCTCCGACCTGGGTTAGCCAGTTTGAAATGTACTTTGCAGAGCTGTTGGCAGCTATTTCTTACCTAAGCAACGACCCTATCTGACCGTGGAGCGTCTTCTCTGCCCTGTTGAACTTTCTCTCTAGCGGCTGTATTCTGTCAGCCCCAGTAAATGTCTTCCCCCGGACCCCGGACTTTCCCTCTCTGACCTGCCGACAATCTACTTCCGTTCAGTTGACCTGAAGTAACCAGCACCTCTTTTTCCGGGTGGCCATTCTATTGATGACCTGCGAACTGCATCGGCGCTGGGTGCGCGGCGATCCGCCACCGCGCCTCTCTGAACCGATGGACTGAGAGGCAGCCTGGCTCTGAATCAGTGGCTGTCCTCTCCTCGACTCCTTCCTCTCTTAGATGATGACAGACGTCGCCGAAAAAGCGGCCATCCTCCTATTATTTCGTGATTGCTGAGACCCTCTGATCTAACAGTCAATAACCATCATTTAGGCACGGCCCGATGACCTTCTCCTGACAGATCGGATGACCGTTTTCTGTCAGGTCGGATAATGGCCCCGCGCGGTCTGATCGCCGCGTCATCTCTGACCCAGTTACCGTTCCTCCCCCTGAACTCATGATCCTCTCCACCCTCACGGTCATCCTCTGCCTGGCCTGATAATCGTCCCTCACCTATCTGATTCCCGTCCTTCGCTGGCCTGACGACATCTCCCCTCGACCTGAAGATCCTCACTGACCATTATCACCTTTCGCTGACCTGGCAGACGAGGGACAGCCGATGGCTTCGTCAGGCCGGTAGGGGACGCGACCCTGGGGCCAGAGCAGGCGCCGGTCCCTGGTCGCGCTCAGCTGGCCGAGGTCACCGGTGTCCAGCTCCAGCATGTCGCCCTCGGTGATGTTCTCGCCACCGCGGAACAGCTCTGCAGCACACACGCCCCGCTGCAGAGCCCTGGCACGAACCGGTGTTGCAGGCGGGCTGAGTGAGGGCGATGTGTTCGGAACCCCGTCAGGTGAAAGGGTCAAATATTCCCCTCGAGGCATTTCTAGGGGCGCAGAAAACCTATGCATGAGGTGCCGCGAAATTTGTCCTAGTTGATGTTATATTCTGCTCACGTCTCTCATTAGAAAAAAAAGCGGACCCTACCACTGCCAAGTCCCGCAAGATCAGTGAACTAAGAAGTCATCTGCTGGCCGACAGAATAATTTGACGGTAAACCATTTGTTGCTATTCAATGAAAATAACTGGTGCTTTTGGGCATAAAATCAGTACCGTGTGGCAGCATACCAGGATGCAGTTCACTTCTCATAGGTTGTTGACTTTCCAAGTTCAAATGATGTCACTGAACTACGGTTACCTCGTTCGAACCGGGAGGCTATGCCACCGACTTTTAATAGCGGGGACGAGGTCGTAAAACAACCATGACACGTGATTTAAAAAAGAAATGAGCACTTAAACATGTAATAGGCAATTGGCCTTCTTCTAAAAGACCATTGCTATGCGAATTCCTTTTGTGCCTTACGTCGCATCACCTAATGGCATTGGGGCGCCGGAACCGGGAAGCTGGTTTCTGGACTGCATCATGGACTTCCTTTGTTTCTTATGGACTTCAAAACAAAACGCATATTAAGTTGCATGCCTCCACGCGTAGTACAGGTTTTTAACCCGTACCGGACTGGTGCGGGTGTGAGTCATACGTGAACCCTTGAAGATCTTCCAGCTCTCCGTGAATCTGATATGAGACAATGCCCGTGAAATCTTCAGTGCGATTTGCCCAGACATGAAGCCAACACTTTCATCACAGGGCCAAATGTCAACTTTTCTCTGGAATCCTGTGAGATTGGGCCACATCCTCCGAAATCGCCCCGTACCAAGTGCACACATCTTGGCTCAGGGGACCAGTTCGCCATTAGCCCCATACTTGGCTACGTCCCTGTATCTTGTTTATTTGTTGTTGTTTTTTTGTATATGGTAGGTGATGTGAAATTATCTTATTTCAGAACACAATTACTTTTTGTTTATTCATGTACCTAAAAACATCATTTCGCATTAGGGTCATTATATTCAACTGCGAAAATCTCATTTGTAATATGTTTCGGGAATGGAAATATGCAACCATTTTGCGAATTTGTGTCATTGGCGATGATGTTTCAACGACTCAGTCACTCAGCGGCAATACTCCAAAGTTGATTCTTGCCAGTAACGCCAGCGACTGGCGGTATGCTCGCTGAAAGCTATTCCGCTAGAAGTATTAAGGCCATGAAACATTTCAATTTAAAAAAGTAAATGCAGGTATCTAGCAAGACGGGATACGTATACGATATTCAGCAATTCTGTCCACACCTTAACAAGGTGTGGGGGTAATGAAAGTTAGACTATGACTTCAGATTAACCTCCTCAGTGCATTGAAATGCTTGGAAATCGAACTTTTCCTCCATGTGGAAATCGAACGCGCAAAAGTTGCACGAGTTTCGCGCCACTCCCCTTCAATGTATTTTGGGACAAATCACAGAACCACGAAAGGGAACGGATTCCCCCCTCCCCTCCCCCGGACCGATCCGGGACCAGACACTATTTTGATTTCGAGTGGAAAATGAATCACACCAAAACTGTTGGAAATGCAATTGTTCAAAGATACAATAATGCTGTATTTGAGTATCGACAGGATAACAAAATTCCCAAAAATGGTCCTTTAAATTCTTCGAGTGCGGTAATGTGTAAAAAGGATTATATAATGACGCTGTCACGGGACACCTACGTACAAAATGCTTCGATGCGAGCAATACACGTAGCCATATTAACGTAGCCATAAACGTAGCCATATAAAGTACGTCATCTGCAGGGCTGAGCCACTTTGAGTTCCAAACTTACTACAAAAACATGGCGGTGGACGTGGTGATGGCACGTGATGGTCATTGAAGTGGAGTGTACGAAGAGAGCAGTCATGCCTGAGGTATTAAGGATTTGGCATTGTTGCACGCATAGCACGGTTAAATTTTATGTCCCTTCTTCCCATAAATTAGTGGAACATCCATTAGTAATAATTAAGAACGCACAATCATGGAATCATATGCATAAGTGTAACAACCAAAAGTTGTCAGACACTCGGTGATGCTTCTAATCTGACGTAAAAATTTTGCACGGATGCGGGGAAAACATGGAATGTGTTCGGCCAACATAAGGAAACACCACCGGGCAACCTTTTGGATGTTGTAGTAGCACTGTGCTAATATTTGTAGCCGTGCAATCCCGCCGATAAGAGCGGAGCTATATCGTGCTAAAAGTTGGGGAGGGGAGCCCTTTAGCAAAAACCAGTGTAAGGAAAAAAGGCTGATAAAGAAATAAGAAGGTATCCTGCAAGAGCGCTACCGGGATAGAGGGAACCATCCCCTACTATTCGTTAATGAAGGGCCGCCTCTCGTCCCCTCTCCACACGCCCCCATCGGCGCCGCCCCTGCTTGAACCTGAGTCAGTGCTAGACTCAGTTTTGTGCGTGCCTTATTTAGAACACTGTCCTGCGGCGTGGATAAAAGCGCAGTCTCTATCACGAAAACTCAAACCTTTTAACTGCGTTTTTCTAAACGTCGTGGTTCAACTGAGTTCAGAGGGTGCCGGACGGCCTCAAGGGATTAAACTGAACATCATTGGATTCATCAGTCACCAAGCTATCCGCTGTGTTTTGTTCCGGGTCTGTAGCCCAATTGAGGACCGAATAGTCAGGTTGAATACTAACTCAACAAGAACAGTGAATGTGGCTGCAATCTCACGAAATTACTCACCAAAAACAAAGTAGCATAATTTGTGTAACAAAATGGGGAAATATTTATTCCAAAGACGACGTTCGTTTCAAACAGGTGGGAAAAGAAAGCCATGCCGTTCTTCTCGCACAAGCAGAATTCGATAAGGATCTAATTTGGTACCAAATCTGACGCATGATAAATAGAATAAGCGGGCGCGAGGCCATGGTTTGTTGTCAGGGCTGTCCAAATATCCGTTTATGTCTACTCCAGGGAAGTTTTTATTTAATCAGTATGACACTCTTTGCTGTTGTCGTTTGCGAAATTTACTCGCTTGGTCCCACGCGACCATTTACGCAAACGTTAAATGACACATTGCCACATGATTGCTCAACAAAAGGCTGCCAGAGTAACATTTACCGGCTACATGGATATACTTAATGAAAAACGATGGATTGTGTCTCTTGTCAGTCCTATTGCCCTGCATTTTAGAAAAGGGTGACTGCGGAATACGGCGGAACCAAATCTGGTGCCAGTGGAATAAATGCCAGCAAGACAGGGGCTACCGCCACTTTTTCAGATTTCTGTTCCCTGACCTTGGTGGATGAACGTTTTATTGGATAGGTGGATGAACGCGTCGGTTACATTCTAGGCCTTCCGGTCCATCTATTGGGAAAAAGTATTGCGTAAGCAGTAAACGTCTGGAAAACAAGGATCACGTCAACAAGGAGAAGCCGCATCCTCTTACGTAGTAAGCTAGGCAATGATTTCGCGATGGTTTCAGTCCGCTTCAATGATGAGAGCCTTGTTGGAACTTAGGTCAGATTGACGAAGGCATGCCCTGGATGAACAGTGCCCTACCACTCATGTCCACGGAGCTTGGTTTGACGCGAACAGCTACATTGTGTGGTCCTTTTCACCCTTTTGGCAGGGAAATGGTGATATGTGGGCTCTCTCGACTTCTTGAACACCAGTCCACCACGTGAGCGCCCGGCCTCCCACCCGCTGGACCGTCATCCCAGAACCTAGACGGAACACTCTTCAAAGCGCGCGGAAGGATTGCTGCTTTTTGGAATATTCTGAACCCCAGTATGATTGTTACCGATGAATTGGTATTGACTATATCTGTGGCGGGGATGCCGAAAGACCAGCTATGTGTATCGAACAAACGACCTTTGAGATGGGGTCTCACATCATTAAGCACCATTGCTTCAAGTTATACCCTGCTGGTAAAGCAGAGTGCTCCACGATGGTCATAGCAGAAGCCCAATCCTCGAATATTCTGCGACAGTCATAAAAAATGCAGTAGGAGGCCACGCGGCACGCTGCGCGTACAAAACTGTCATAGCTGGTCGACGATAATGAATTCCATACCTTGATCTGATTAACAGGGACTGCAGGTCACAGTACAAGAATACAACGAAGCTGCCGTTTCACAAAGCCAAACTCAAGTAAGAACTCAACGTTATTCGTCGACACGACACAAATTAAAAGATAGGAAAACTTGTTCCATCTGTTCGTTAGCCTGGTCTAACACATCGCCCTTCATGCCCTTGTACAGCCTACGGTAGCCCAGCTGTTCGTTAGCCTGGTCCAAGACCCTTGTCCTCCTCCAATGCCCCTTGTGCAGTCCACGGTCTCCCAGCTGTTTGTTAGTCTGGTCCAAGACGCCGCCCTCCAATGCCCCTATACAGCCCACGGTGGCCCGCAAATCATAACGCACACGAGCGCTATCAGGAGACCATGTCAGGAGATCCTGGTTCGGAAGAGGGCTGAGAACCCAGTTCTGGGGAAGCGATACATTGTCTTCGTTGTTAGCGACTTGGACTTCCAAAAGGTGGTCAGGTTTTATTCCTTGCTGGAGCTATCGCTGCTGGACGCAAGTGGGACCATTGTAGTCGCTGGCACTTTTAAAATCGACGCGCTACGACAATTTCCGTGTAACTTTAATGGTTTCATTAAAGCCCCGGCAGAGCTCAATCTGTTTGGGTATTCCGGTCAGTCATACGAGTCTACGAAGCAGCGCCATGAATGAACTGTAATGCCGTCATGCTGTGCTGATATCCACGCTCCACCAAACGTCTTGGGCGATGAGCTGTCGCTCAAACCAGCTGCCCGGTCGCCAGAGAGAGTCCGTGTGCGGTCGAGAGGCAGGAACCTAAGACTTCAGCACTGTGATGCTAGACACATGGCGTAGACCACAAGCTTCGCGTCCGAAAACATTCCGTGATACATCCCTGAGAGTCCTTTATCGCAGCCGACAAACGATCTTACTAGACCCGTCGGGGTTGAAGAGGATGTTCCTTCTCAGGGCGCGGTGCAGAAAGATGGCGCCGACGCAGGCAGCCGCCAGCGCCAATACCAGCGCTAGCACCAACAGCAGCAGGCAGAGGCGGCAGGAGCGTGTGCGGGGGGCGGCCGAGCGGGCCGGGCCCGTGCCCTCCTCGGCAGCAGCCACCTCATACCGGCCACGGGTCATCAGGGCTCACCACAGTCGTTGCGTTCGGGAGCAGCACCTGCGCATGGAGACGCACCCGGTCATAGGGGAAAACCTAGGCACGGAAACACACCTGGACATGGGGAAAACCTGGACGCCGAGACACGCCTGGATATGGGAAAACCTGGACATGGAGTAGGATCTGTCCAAGGGGATGTTTTGAAATCAGGGAAAACCTGCACACGGGGACGCGCGTGAACATGGGAAACCTAGACATAAAAACGCACATGAACCTAAATGAAACCCATCCACAGGAACGGGTGTCGACATCCTGTGACAGACAGGCATGAGAAGGCACACAAATTTATGGGGCACGGTCACGAGGGCATGGCACGGGCACGGGCAAGAGGGCATGGCGCGACATATAGATATGGAGTGGGGCACGGACGGAGTAACACACAGAGGCAAGGGCCAGGGTAGCGCAGCACGACATCTACCGGCTGCATGGGGCAAATAACCGAAGCTTTCCGGGTCGAGAAATCCCCAAGCATGCGGTTAGGGAGGGATCTCACACGACTCGCATTCATGAGCATGTAAAAAGCCTTCGGATCACTCGGCTGGTAGCCAACATGTGCCAACTGGCATCGTGTTGCCAAGATGAACGAAATGCAGATAATGTAGCAAGCAACAGAACTACCGAGGCGTCCAAGATTGGGAGAGTAAAAAGCGTCCAATCCGTACGTAATGCCATCTCTGTTGCTATTTTGAGTGGGTTGGTCATGTTTAAGCTTGGATGCTTTTCCCGCATCGTAAGCAGTTTGTCGCGTTGCACCCTAAAGCTGACGCGAAACAAATTTCGTTCTCAGGTAAAGTATCGGCGTCCAACGGCCACGTCAGCTTTTCGTTCCAGCGAGCCGACGCTAGATGCGAGCTGCCAGCCTGCTCGCCTCCCCAGGGACCCCTGACACACCAGATTCGACGGTGCCAGCGTCGCCCGGCCGCTGCAAACCGCGTGGGACAGCACCAGCTGGCTAATACAAACACGCCTGTCATTGGCCGTTCTTTGCACGGCGGTGTGACGGTGATCCGGGGCGGCAGCTGCGAGGGGGCTAGGTGTGCCAATGGGAGGGGGGCTCCACGCTGTGAGGCTTTTACGAGGGCCTGCAGCGTACCTGTGTGATTTGGTTCGTGCTTAATAAATGTTTGCTGATGCGATGTTGGTGACCGTAATGTACACTAGGTTTATGCAACGTTGGACGACAACTTTGGGGATGCAAACGAATTTTGGCCCCTTTTCCATTCAACGCATTAGGCCCGCGGCTAGTATTTTGCGATGCTTATATATATAAATTAATCTGGTCACACAGACTGCGCGAGCGGTTGTAATGGCAGAAAATCACTAATATGAACTTTCCAAGGTCCCGCGTCGTTTGGAATTCGTTGAAGCTCTTGCAAATTTATCAGAAGAACCAAATCATCTAGCCTTTTGCCGGGAACAGATAGCGCAATACGGATTTTGAACGGACAAAGCAATGGTAACGGGGTCAAGCGACCCACTTAAATTTTCCGTTACGTCAAATGCTCGGCCAGAACTCCCGTTGTCTCTCCCGGTCCTCACCTTTCAGCGCGGCCGTTCGACCGGCGAGCCTTCCACCTGATCGTGTCACGCAGTCGTCCCCGACAAACAGCGCCCACCGGGGCGCACTGCCTCGCGCCTGGAGTTGGAGTGCTGCACGTGACGTGACCCCGCCCCCCCCCCCCCCCAGCCGAGCGTCGCTACGCCAGTACCGTTGGAGTCACGCCAACGACCAGTGGCGTATTTACAGTCGGTGCATCGAGGTCGCTCAGCCAAGGTCAGGCTCCTGAGCCGAGCTCACTAAGCCAAGTTCATAACTTTCGGCGCACGTTCCAGCGTTGCGACCCAACGACACATACGGCGTGCCCGCTGGCCGATTCCTGAACTCGCCCCTGCCAATAGAGCTCGCCGTGCTGCCAGGCCGCGGGCGCCAGGTCGGCGCTGCAGCACCAC
The DNA here is from genome assembly GCF_011947565.3 of Pollicipes pollicipes. Classification (NCBI taxonomy): domain Eukaryota; kingdom Metazoa; phylum Arthropoda; class Thecostraca; order Pollicipedomorpha; family Pollicipedidae; genus Pollicipes; species Pollicipes pollicipes. The sequence continues at coordinate 329,487 of NW_023596420.1, read as the reverse complement.
GGGCACGACAATGCATTATAGTGCCTTCCTCGAGTGTCTCGTTGCTGCAGAAGCGGGCGGAGCGCGTGCAGTGGACCGATGCTCGGGCCAGGAGCCTAAAACAGTGCTGCAAATCATTGAAAGTTTGAATGGATTCCTGTAAGCACGCGTGTCGTAAGGGAGTCAGTTTCGGAAACGTGGTCTTCGTGACCGCTTTGTGAATCGGCCTGGAATGAAAGGAGATTTATTTCCGGTGTATTGCCTACACGCGCGATTCCAAAGGGTGCGAGTAAGCAGTTCCACTTTTTGATACTAACCACTGAACCACACACCAGAACAGAAATATTCATGCAAACAAACAAACAAACAAACAAACAAACAAACAAACATGAACCATACAACCAGAACTACTACAGAAAGTCGGAACAAAGCCTCCGTGCCTTTCTGAAATGGGCGCAAATTTGCTTTTCTTGTGTAATGCCCAGAGAAGGTAATACATCAGAGAAGGAGTTCTTTGTAATCTTTCCAGAAATCTCGCTAAGTAACCCAACCAGCACTTAGCTGGCGCTGAGGGTGGCAAAGTGGGTTTACCAGGCAAAGCCTAACCTAGCCAAACTTATGACATCGTTCAGGTAGCTCTGCGGTGATGCACGATCCCAACAAAACCCAATCAGATCAAGATACAACACAGCCGCTACTTTAAAGACTACGTGTATGGGAATACAGCCCTCTGTGGGCTCCAGCTGGACTGGTCTGACCAAGGCAAGCGTGCATGCGTGAGTAGTTATGGCGTGTAGTGTGGTATCCGGTGGAAAATGTGTCGCGATTTTGAATGCACTTGACGGTGTCTAATGACAAGCAACCATGTCAGTTTTCATTTTGCTTGATAGCACGTGCCCTGGAGTTATATCTTATTTGTTCCAGATTAACTTAGAACAATGGCACTGCTCAGTACGGAGCAAAAGGTAAAGGAGCGAATTTGTCAAGTTGTATTCGTCAGCGATATCCAATGTCACAACACAAAAGCGATTAAGCTTTCACCTCAAAAGCAAACACACAGCTTAAGAGGTGCAGGGTTGACAGGGCGGCCATGATGGTAGAAGTCCCCCCCCCCCAAAAAAAAAACTGGATATGGCCCACTGGATTTCAAGGGGGGCATTTTCTCTTCCTTTTGTTTTATCTTTACCTTTTTAACTGAAACTTAAGTCAAAAGCTAGCGTCCTCGCGCCTCCGACCCCGTCACCCTGTGCCATCTGCACCAGTCGACGCCGTTTAGTAGTACGGAAACTGGAATCTCGGCCATAGCTGTCCCTGATCCTAAGGCTGCAAACGTGCAGACTCAATAACTTTTATGCAAGTTGCTCAACTATCCAAGCCTGCAAAATGATGAACTTTCTCAGGCAAACTTGGCTTAGTTTTTCATCTCTGGTTTCATCCTTTGATTCACTCTCTTGAACGCTAATGAGATCCCTCACCTTTTTCCGACCAATAGGCTAATGTGTAGAGTACTATGGGCATATTATCATCCCAGTGCGGGGTGCCACTCTGGTGACACGGGGGCTCTCATAAGGATGCATCATGAACAGGTCCCCTCCCCAACGCTTTACCGTGCTTCACCGTGCCGCATGGTCGAGTAGCGCAACTGTTGCGCGATCTGTGTACGCATAAGACCTGTGGTCCTGATGGACTAAGCGCATAAATCTTGCAAATGTACGCCGATGAACTGTCTGCACCGATTCAGGTGATATGCCAACTATCCTTTAGATCTGGAATCTTTTCCGCAGTATGGAAACAGGCTTATGTGATTCCGGTGCGCACAAAAAATGTTTCAAAAAGTTCCCTGATAATTATCGACCTGTCTCTCTGCTGCCAATTTGCTCAAATATCTTAGAAAAGGTCGCTTGTGCTTGCCTGTTACCTGTGCGCCTGCCAGCTCTACAATCATCTGAACACGGTTTCCTTTCAAAACGATCCTGCATCACCAACCTCCCTTGCATTCTTGGGCACTGCTGGACCTCAGTCGCCCGAGGTAAACACACTGACGCCATTTACACATATTTTTTCTCAGCGCTCACCAACGCCAACCATGTGCTTCTGTTGCACAAGCTTCGGCACTCTTCCGGAGTTACTGGTGTCGCGTACGACTGGCCTGAGTCGTACCTGATCAATCGCAGGCGGCGAGCCGTCGGCAGTATCTTATGACCACTGCTGTTCGCATGTTTCCCGGCGGGCCTACCCAGTCGCATGGCAAGCGAGTGCATTATGTATGCCGGTGGTGTAAAACTCTACGCTGCATTGAAGGCAGTGTACACTGCGTCACCCTCCAGTTGGACTTGGATCGCCTCTGCGACTGGTCTCTAACATGAGGACTGAGCCTCAACCTAGTTAAGTGCAAATTTGTTCCCTTCGCACTCCGTGCCTCTCCTGTTATTCATCAGTACACAATATACGGGCACTACCTGTAAAGGTTTGATGAGATCCGTGACCTCGGCGTTCTATTGGACGCAAAGCTCACTTTTGCATCACATGTTGACGCTTCTCTCGCCAAAGCTAAAAGATTGCTTGGAATGATCGCACGCAGCATGCAAATGTGGAGGCGCCCGCGCCGAGTGCGTTTCAACCAAACAGCCTTGCTGTGCGCGTTCACCGCTCATGTGAGATCGGCCATGGAGTATGACAGTGTTATCTAGGGCGGGGCTGCCATCACACACCTTGCTCGATTCGGGTGACTCCAGCACAGGTTCCTAATGTGGCTGCCTGCAAACACCCGGGATAAGTGCCCTTTTCTGTAATATGAGAGTCTTCTCTCACATGTCCTCATGCCGTCAATCGAAGCACGTTTCGCCCAGTCCGATCTACTATTCATGCACAGCATATTTCACCATCGGGTGAACTGTGCACAACTGACCACACTATTTCGACTGGCAGCACCAGTAAGACGTTCGCGCCATGCTGGTCCCATTTACGTGCCGTTTGAAAGAGTAGAAACAAGACTCCCTGTGCGCATGCCCGTCACCTGCAATCGCCTTATTCAGGATATTCCAACAGCTATCTTTTTTCATCCGCTGTTATTCCGTTCCCATGCACGCAAGTTTGAGAGTAGCGTGGGCACGTTCACCTAGTCTATCTGCTCGCCAAAGGACTTAGTAACTATGCAAGCAAAATACACGTGTGTATTTATTGTTTTTAGCTTACTGACTGCATCCGTAACTGATCACCTATTGAGCCTGTGCATGGCTTATGGGAAATAAGAAACAAACAAAAAACATGGAGTCCCTCTAATCCAGACAGCTGGCTCCTGATCCAGCAGAGCGATTACTGACGAAAAAGATCCTCTGTTGTCGCAGCGGCTCAATAATTGTCACGGAAACTCTTCTTCAGCTTAACGGACCCTCGGCTAAAATGGAGTGGAGGCCACCGTTGGGTACTAGGACCCCTGACTGGTCGTTAGCTCTCATAACTTCTTTTATTGTTGGGAGGATTTAACCAGCGCGAGAGGCCCTCCGACACTCGGGGTTCCTTTCCTTTCCGTGTTCAGCAAACGTTCCCCTGGTCGCATCGTGATCCTTCCTGACACAGATTCCCTGGTGTTCACTGTCGGCCCCTGACCGACACAGGGGCCCTCATTGTTTTAGGGGCCCCGAGCAATGAAAATGAGTTGTCCCGGGTCGGCAAATGGGTCCCAAGGCTCAAACCAACACGGAACCGACTGCTCGGTGTAGTGGTTTCTGGCCGGAATAGAGGTCGACATGGTCCCAGCAGGTTCCCAATCGGTGCTACAGGTCTGTATTGCCCAGGGAGTCTCCAGTTGGTGCAAGAGGCCCTCTGACTGACGTTTAAGGTTCCGACCGTAAGGGCCGGGGTCATTTATGTGATCTAAAGGGAGCCTTTCGAGCTCTTCGATGTTCTAATCAGGCCTCCGATCGGCGTTCCTGAGGATCCTTTAAGCCCACCCATACACTGTCCTGGCCGATTCGGGGCCCTTTGCCGACACTGGGCCACATTTAAGACACTGTAGACCTCTGACGGACACAGGAGCTGCTGGCCGACACAGGGGGCCTCTCATTGATTCAGGGGCCCCAATCACCGCACAGTGCGACCCCAGATTTTCCTGCTTGGGAAATGGAGCCACACACGTAGACTTACACTGAACCAACCGGTCGGTGTCGGTGGTGCCTGGCCGGCGTAGAGGCCCTTGTCGACTCAGGGGGGGGGGGGGGGACAGTGGACGCAAAAGGTCCTCTGACTGGATTTGAGAGTTCAGCCCAGCGCGCCAGGTACCTTGCCGCGACCTCCGGTCAGCCTTTCAGGCCATTAAACCGGGTCCCTTATTGCCGGTGCCGAGGGGCTTCCTAGCCCCCTCGAACACGGCTCCGGGCCATGTCGCCCCCTTTGCCAACGCGTGACCCCAACAAGATAATGAGGACCTTTAATAGACACCGAGTACCCCTGGCCGTCTCGGGGGTCTTTCACTGACTCAGGGGCCCCGACCAACGTAAATCGGGGGCCGCGGCCCTGCCCTTACTTGGGGAATAGGCTCTCAGGGCCAGACCAGCATGGAGCCGATCATTCGACCGTCGGTAGATCGTGCCTGGCCCCATCGACTCAGGGGCCCCTAATGGGAGCAAAGGACACTCTGGCGGGCACTTGAGGGGCCTGTCCTGCGGCCGGGGCCCATTAATACGCTCTCCGGCCAACCCTTTGGGACCTTCGGGCCTCAAATTAGGCCGTTATTAGTAGGTCCTGAGGTGCCTGACCCGGGCACCTCAGGGCATCTTCAGGCCCGTCGGGACCTAAGGGGAGAGTAGGGGTCACGTACTCCCTGTGCCCTCTACCAGCTCCACTGGTTGTGCGAAAATGATGGTGCACTTGCAGGAGATGTTTCTGAGAGATAAGTCTGCGCTTAACCGAAATTCAGGACGAGATGAGAGGATACGGTAAAAGAGAACAGCAAAGAACATCAAGAAAGTGGGGTCTGTTATCTCTAAGGACCCATCAAAATCCATCCAAAAGATGACCAAGGAAGTTGGCACCCGTTGCACAAGCGTACAGTAGGTTCTAAAAAATAACATCAGGGCATCCCAATATAAAGAAATCAGCTACCAAAAGCTGACAGAACCCGATGAATAGCTGTGGATGATATTTACCACAGTAAATTTAATAAATTTTAAATAAATTTTAGTAAATTTGTATGTGTAGTTGTAAAAATGTGTTTCATGAAGCAGAAACCTACAAACAACAACTACAAATTACAAACCTACAAAACCACACACAAAAATTGATAAATCTCTCGAGAATTTCTACAACCGTACCTTGGTATGTTTCATAAAGGCCAGCTGATTTTCCAGCCGTGGTGCATTTGTAAGATTAAAAGTACAAATTACAACTACAAATCAACGATGGCCTACCCCGTTGTAGAATAGGTGATCGTTAGCTTAAGGCAATGCCACTAGCGAAAATGGATTGTGAACGCAAAGCTCGTAGAAGAAGGAGGCTGGCAAGAATCCCCAGGGGCAAAATAAACAACTACTCCGAGGAAGTGGAAGGACAAACAAGCTCGCAGAACGCAATGCTCAGATGAAGTAACCCAGTGATGGTGTGGATGGATTTGATAATCTCTAACTCCGCGTATGGCCCGTGCAACCAAGCGTGCAGCAAATTTATTCCTTTGCACTATTACCCATCACTATACATGACCTTGGCAGGCGCACCGACCCGATCGAAATCCTGCGTTGCCTTGTGCTCGCGCGTTTCAGGGGTGGGAGGGCACTGGTACGAAGGTGGTTATTTTCGGTGAGTAGGCCTACTGGCATGCAAGTCACTGCCGGGATGAAATGGATGTACAAATAGGTTATGAAATGTCTTAATTTTAAGTGTAGTTTCTACTCATGCAAGTGAAAACAGGCATGCCATCCTATCGAACTGCGGGCATGCGGCGCCATTCACGTTGACGCCAACCAGGGACAGCTATCGCCGGGTGTGAACGATGCATGAATCCCATGTCTGTAAGTGGAATATAGGTGTCTATCATGGTAACAGAACACTAGTATTATGCTGGCGCAATGAATCACCGTTTCGCTGTTGGCCATGACGGTGCCAATATGCTGTTTGTTTACTTCTGCTTAAAACTTTAAGACGCACGGTGAATACAGTGACAAATGTACTTGATTGCTGGTATTAGGGAACCTAATGTTCTGCTCCTTGACAAAATACATTTATTTTGTTTTTGTTTGCAAACCGCAGTATTTACGATTGTCCATAGCATAATCTGTTTTCGTGCGCTCGTCGGACATTGGCAACATCAGCTGGCGGATGAAACACTGGACGGGGGGGGGGGGGGGGGCATCGTTGGATTTCCCATTGGTGGAATCCCGCGCGACTCAGCACAGGGCATTGACGTCACTGGTGCCCTGTGTCATAGGCCCCGTCGCTGCTGTCTCGATCGTGGTGGCGTGGCGGAAACGTAGGGTAGATGCAGCATTCAAAGCGATTGGAGGCAAGGAAATTACTAAAGCTTTGATTGGAAGTAGCAAGCAAAGTCGTACTGGTTCGGTTAGTGTTTCTTTTATCCTGCAAGCAGGGGCGTCAGCTTTTCTAAATCATTGCGGATGACCTAGGACCTAGGTGAAATGCATATTTTGTGATAGGGTGAGCCATTTCCCGTCCTCCGCCCCCCCCCCTCCCCCTCCCCCAACAAATTATTCATCGGCATTACGCCCTTGTGAGGAACTATGAAAAAACCGCGGTATTTATGAATAAACCTCGCTCTAAATACATTTCTCGCCGGCTCTTAGGCCGCTCGATTTTGATGTACGGCAGTTTTTCAAGTTGATGGCACGGAGTAGTCCTTTATCTTAGTAGAACGGTCACCAACCGCAGGTCATGTATGAAGAAGATCCCTGTGATATTTATATTTTCCTGAGATTTTGTAACATTGGGGTCAAAAAATTTGCGAAGGGGGGCAACCAAATAAGGTAGACGGGTGTCAAACGAGGGCCCTCACAAACTCACAACGGGGACAAACCGACTCCTGCCTACAAGATCATAGTCTTCAAACCCTGCTGTCGCTGCAGTTTGATTGTTTTGGGGAAGCACAGTCAAGGGACGCTCCATTCTGCCCACAGGTCTTCCTATTTACCACAGCGCTCTTAAAAGGAAATTTAAAATTGTGATGCGTTATAGCTGCGGCCTGCCCCCACCCTCTTAAGAAAATATTGATTGTGCCCCTGCTGTTGGTATGAACTAATGGCAAGTACGCGCGGAAGCTAGGTAAGCACAGATGAAAAAGAGCCACTGTGTTTTATCATGGGGCCACAGTGCCAGACAAGGGATCCTGTGTCAGAAAGGGAATCCGAGTCGGCAGCGAGCCCGTTTGCCAGAAAGGGACAATGACGGGACCTGGAATGTCAGCGGGCCTCTTGCATTGTTGGGTCCCCCGACAATAAAGGGGGATAGGAAATAGGGTAATAACAGGGCCCGCATTGATTGACGCAATTTAATGGTTATGTGTCGGATAGTGGGCTCATTAATCAACAAACGACCTTGCTCCGTTTTGTCCAGGGGCCTGATTTTATCAGAAGTGATCCCGGTGTCATTTAGTAGATCCCCTGTACCTGCAATAAATTATTGTGCGTCACTGAAATCCTCTACTCCGAGTCGCACTAACTGCTCCCGTCGGAGGACGGCCGGAGTCATAAAGTGGACCAGTGTTTCCTCAGAGGGCTTCTGAATCGATCATGAGGCCCGGCGCCCCTGCCACCAGAATGTCGCACCATAAGTATTCTGTGGCCCCCAGTGTTTCACTGACGACGCCGCCTAAACGAAACAAGTATGTGGTGTCAGTGCCCATTCCATGGCCCCTTCATGAACACGCCCGTCGGAAGAAGTGGATAAAAACAGAAGCGAAAGAAACGGAAAATTTGAGGTGCGCTCAAAACTTAAGGAATTTAACTAGGGGCCTTCCATAGAGCCCCGTGTCACTCGTGCTCCACCAGGATTCTGAGTGCGACCCTGAGCACGTGCACATGGGTGACACAGAAACCGACACCGGAAGGAGCGGGGACAGCGAGAACGGCGAGCCCGACTGCGTGAGCCTGACTGTGTATTGACGCCAACGTCCCGCTCAGTATGGGCGATGTAATTCAGGTTAGGTTTACCGAATTTACGCTGAACTAATCGTTTGATAACGCAACCTATTTTTAGGGGCGGAAGAAAGAAAGGGTGGCTTTCCCAGCAAATTTGGCATGCAATGCAGCTGTAACCAACGGAAACGCAAATATCCAGATCGTAATATGCATCGTGCGGGGTTGCGCGCTGCTCTCGCTGTGGCAAGATTCCAGTGACGTCACGTCAGCGTTGGGCGTATGGGGTGCTAAAAAACGGTCAGGCGTACTTTTTTACGTCCTTGGCAAGGCGGGTGATTGGCGTTGAGAAATTACACACGGCGCAGAATTTTACAACTAGAATTCTACAACCTTCGCTACCTTTATGAAACAGTTGGAAATTGTTGTTTGTACATTCTAAATTACAACTTACAAATACAAACTATTTGTATCAACTCTTTGTGAGAAAGGCCACTGGTTGAGAATAAAGACTGGAGCCGATCATGTTTTTGGGAGCGTGTATATCGACTCATGAGTCGATATACTTAAAACGGCCTTCCTGTGTAGATCACGTCAGATCCGAGTTGATTTACACACAACTGCGGTACTGTGTAAATCGAGTCAGATCTATGACGTCACTTTTGCGCGTGAGCACTCGCCTGCGTTTGCGGCCGTGCCCGCGCCGGCGCGCGGCTTTGAATGCCGGGCGTGTTGAGGGGTGGGTGTGGGTAGGTGCGATGCACCAGCCACGAGGTTTGAAGGTATGTTCTTATTGTGCGTGCAGGAAGGTATGTGCATACCGAATTGAGTCACAGATCAAATTTAGTAATTTCTTTAAATAGGTAGCCAGAGACGAGGTGTAGGTCAAAATCAGGGTGCTTTCAACCAGGGACGACGCAGCAGTGGCGTAGGGGCTGTCCCCGCCCCCCCCCCCCCCCTTCTTGCCGGCAGGCAGGTAGATGGCAGCAGTTCCAAATAAGGATTCTCTTAAACTTTGAAGACCCCTTTTTTGGATTGAAAGTATGCTGTTCTTGGTGACAAAGCCCTTTCATGTGCCAGGAGGCCATGTTGTATGGTACCAATGCCCCTTGTTGCAAAATTAGAAAGCCCAGTGTTTTTAACTGTCAACATCTATTTACCTGGATATTATGCTCATAACAGTTTGGTAAAGGAGCATATGCCTGCAATTTCCCTTCCCCTCAACTTCCAAGACAACATTGTTCAGGAGGCCCCCTGTGAGACAGCACCATTTTGCTTAAGAGGCCCCTTGAAAATCCTTCCCCAAACTCAAAATCCATGGTGCCAACTCCTCTGTCAGCATCAGCTGGCTGGGCTGATTTTCCATCACATGTTTCTACTCTGTATTTAGGCAATTCATTAGAATTAACATATATGTTGTACTCACATGTTTTGTTATAAATGGGAGCAGCTTCAATCAGCTGATTGAATGTTGCAGTGCCTAAGTATAGGATAAATGGTAATCTTCAGCTGATTCTGTCAATGCCTGTCTTCTGGCTTGAAAAGGAAAAAAGGCAAGACTGGGTAGGTGTTCAAATCAAAATCTGTGGATTTTGTTTAAATGCTAGAAATAATTTTACATCAGGTAGTATTAATTCAAGACAAGATTTGACAAATATGTATACACTCCTAGCACAATTGCCTGAAAGCTATAACATAACAGCTGGAAACGATTAAGTGTTTTTCCAACTCTAGCATTGACAAGCAGGTATCTTGTGAGCAAGGTATGCAATTGTGACAAACTGCAAGTGACCAAAAACAGCTATTTATCAATTTTCCAAACTTCAAGCAAACAGAAGCTGTGTTTGAAAAGCAAATTTGGATCTGGTGAGGCAAGAAAAGATGTTACTGGAGAGCTTAGCTTCATCAAGATGTATTCAATAAACATGATTGGTTGCTCCTGAACTGTTCACATACTCTTTGCATGTATGTTAACTTATTTAAAAGCAGAGTTGGGATCACATATATATATATATATATATATATATATATATATATATATATATATATATATATATGGTACCCTGATGATCTGACCGTCGAGCGTGCTCCTTTTGCAGGTTAATTTACCAGTGGTGCTCCTCCGTTGACCCGGCGAGATGTAGGCGCTCCTCTGCACCATCTTATAATGCCTTCGCGGGTAACGAAAAACCGCGGTTGTCCTAAAGGCAGTGTCACCACATCCGTGGGATCAGCAAAGAAATCAGGTAAGTTTGCTTGATGTGAATTGATACGACCTTTCGTCGACAACTGTTAGTAAAACCACATCTCGAACAGTAGTGAGTCGGCAAATATGACAGGCTCACGTGCGGTGCGTTTCCGGTCATGACTAACGCGTATCGATCAATAACACACGGAACGGCGTAAAACTAGTTCATAATGTGTCCGCTCAGTTCGTACTCAGTATGTTGCTCAGCTCAGTTGATGTATGTTTTTATTAACTTGCTCTTTTTTCAGAGTACTGAACAGCAGTGGTGGATGGTGGGAGCGCCGGATTACACCATTCACGTGCTCGGCTTTAAACCCGTCATCAGCATGCACGGCGTGATCACGGCGTTCCACGAATTGGACATAACTTCGCTCATCAGAAATGCCTTGACTTTTCCCGAGTACGTGTAGAGCTCTTAGGCTTGTTCTATTGTAGAGAACATGCTCGATATCTAGATTCGTTTGCACGTTATGATGCGAATAGCTAGTTCGCCAAGACACACCTTCATGTACATATATGAGTATTTCAAGCCCATCCAGAGACTCTGGAAGACTGTAAGCGTTTCCAACTAACCGTGTTGATTGGTTCCAAACTGGATAAGCGTTGTGAAATAGCTGCGCTCACCAAGCAGTGGTTGCCTACGTCCAACCTGTTGCGTCCCTGGACGTGCCCGCATTATCTCACTAGTCGAGAAGAACGTTGTGCGAGCTTAGATCCGTCGTGTGCCTGAACTAAGTAGATGAAGTGAACTAAGTAGCCTCGTCAAATGTCTTTGATGCGTTCATTGTCGACAGTTCTACATATGCGAGAACTGACTGGGTAATTATATATTTGTCCCATGCGAAGAAGACGCATACAAATGTATGTACACTTTTGTTTTGTGTCAGTTTAACCAGTGACCCCTAAGGAGAATGTGCTTTTAAAAGTACCGACTTGAGAGGATTGTTTTGGCTACTTATTCAGTATGTCGTGTCGCTGTTATATAATTACTTAGTGCATTCAACACTTCAGCCATGGTTGTTACTAATGATGTTTTTTTGACACTGGTTGTGCTCGCACGCTTTGAATCTAGTCAAGAAGAACGTTGATGATTGTGCCTAGTGGTATATTTCCATGCATCTCAGCACTCAGGGTGCGCCTTTGTTAGTGTACGGGATTTATTGGCATGTGAGGAAGTCTTCCTGACATAGTGAGGCATGTCTGGCCGCTCCAGTGCGGTAAAAGACCTGCGCTATTGGGACATGGTTGCTTCTTCTCATGGCATGCATCTGTCATAAGCTCGTACGGCTGCCTGCCCAGAACTGTATGTCGTGTACCTTCCAAGGCTGTGGTTATCCCGGAGAGGTCATTGACCTCAATACTTCAATACATTTAAAGTTGACCAACTCTGCGGAAGTGACTATTGCGCGTTGTGAAAATCCCACGTATCCACAAGTACGTCTGATGAAGCCCAACAAGTGCCTTGTGAGTTTCATCGGTATGCGTAAGACCACTGGCAGCTCCAGTGACACCTCTCATTGCGAATGCGTGGCTGGGTCATGTTCACGCTCATTTTAATCACAATTTTTTCCGACAGCTGGGTTGATTGACTCGATACAATTACAACAGTATTGTGGGTGCAATATTAAAACAACGGCGTGGCTAGATTCGCACGTAATCAATCGTCCCTTCGTTCTCACAACTTGGCAAACAATAAATTATGTATCCAAATTTAAGCCGTCAGAATGCCACGAGGCGGCAACAAGCGATGATTGCACAACAGGGCAGTCTATCGCCCAGACTGGCGCCAAGCACATTGTAGGCGTAAGAGGTTGTGGTCGGCGGCAGAGGGATGAGGCCACGTAAATACGAAAAGACCCGCGTGCTGTCAGCAGGTGAGGGCTGGCAGACCCAGGGCGCCCACCGCTGCCGCGCGGGTGACACGCTGGCGTAAAACTGTACGCGTGGTGAACAGGGACCGAATCTCCAAAATAACCCATGAGTCATTAAGGGCCCTGAACACAGCGGGGCTGCCACGGCGGGGGGGGGGGGGGGTGACTAGGTCACTGCGCCAGTCCAGCGCTTGAACAATCGCCGCCATTGGATCTTGCTGAAGAGCATCGGTGGCGATCTTGGCCCCACGGTTAATCACCCCTTGCACTCTATTTAGGTGACGCGCTGCAACCACACCCCAGACCGAGAGGCAGTACAGAAGATGAGAGGATGAGACTGGATGATAGATTTACGAACCTCGGGCGACGAATTTATTGATTGTGGATTGATTGTGGTGGAATTTGTTCATTGTGATTCGTCGCAAACAGCCAATATTGTTGGTTGTGGCGGATTTTATGCAAGCGGAAAAAGATGGGGCTGCGCATTTTAACATAGGATTTGAGCATCTCCCAAGAAAATGTACCTGCAATAGGACCCCCCCCCCCCCCCCCCAGCACTGGGCGACGAAGGGCTTAAATGGCGTCCCGCACTGTCCAGGTGAAAAGATAAGGTTTCATTTCAGCATTGTGGAGTGGCGGGAAGAAGAGCTCTTTTGGTTGGTTTCATTTTAAGGGAGTTAGATGTGAGGCAGGAATTAATCACTTGAATGGTTTCCTCCTGTCGTGATTTCAAAACGGATGGTTGGTCTGGATGAGTAGAGTCTAGCAGTTGGGTGTGGTCGGCACAGGATACTAGATATTCGTGAAGGAGGTAAGATATAGATTGATTGGTAAAAGTACTGAAGAGGATAGAGTCAACCAAGGATCACTGAGTGGCATCGTGCATCGACAGAAGAGAAAGATTCCGCTTCTCACCATCTACCTTCGACCAGCAAGGTAGCTCCCAAACCAATTCGGATCAATACAATATCACTGCAGCTTTATCAGAACGACGCCACGGTCGATACAATTAAAGGCACGGCTGATGTTTACGAAAGTGACGGCCACGATGTGCTTAACCCTTATCTGAGTACAGCTCACTCAACGGCATCGTCCAGGGCGTTTTCAGTTGAGTGACAAGATCTGCACGCGTACTGTAACGCAGCTAAAAGATCATGGGTACCGAGGTTGGACGACAGCCGCGTGCACACAACTTGTTCATGTGTCTTTGACAAAACAGGCAAAGTTGATGTGCGTACGAAAATGCTAGCGATTTCACGAAAGACATATTTGTGAAGAGCAGGAGGTAAAAAATAGAAGAACGAAGGGAATATTTGCCGCATTTCATTATTGGCGGTACTCTCATTAAGTACCGCCAATGTCTGTCTTTCACCGTGAGGTTCTTTCGGCACAGACGTCTGCAAGTGTCCTACACCTAAAAAACGTTTCCCATAACGTAACAAAAAGGTGAAGTTTTTGGTTTTAAGTTAGCCCCAAGTTGAGCGACTTCAAATTTACCAACGAGAGACTGGTCTGGATGTCAAACACACCCATATTGGTACCACGTGTGAATCAGTTCGGTAGCCTCAGTTGGGTTACTTCACAGTACTAGGTTCAGTTAAGGTACCAAATTGTACTTAGAATGTAGGTTGCATAGGCATGAACGTAGGTACAACCCAAGTTTGGGTTTGCCGATTTCGGTTCCTTTCTATTGAGTGAGGACTTAACGAAGTCTTCCATGCGTTTCTCTATTTTACCTACCGCATTATTTGAAGGTCAATCATTGCGATTTTCCAGCGCAGGGGAACGCCAATTGAATTAAGTCTGTTTTTCCAAAGATGACTTCAAACAGTCTCATAAAAATGTAAGGGCTAGGTTTATGCATTTCTTAGCACTGCGTTTTGAACGTTCGGTGCTATTGCAGGTGCTAAGTACAAGACCCTACGTTCACCGGAAATTACCTAACTTGACCTCTGAAATCGAGGATACACTTTCCGCATAGAAACTCTGGGCGAGAATGCATTACTGCATGAGCAGATGTAATCACAGCATTGAATTAGGCTTCTAAGATTTGAAGTACGTATTCTAAATACTGTTACATAAATTGTGTCACTAATAAATTCTGACAGAACGTTTAACATCCCCAGACGAATAAGGGTTAGCCGAGGTGGAAAAATTGCTGACCCCATTTCCATCTACACTCAACGTGCATGGGCTCATGAATATATCTGCAGGCTCAGAACAAAAATTTGGCAAAGCTCTGAGGTCTACTATCCCTTTGGATAGAACCAGCTTAACAATGTAAGAGGAATAACACCGGTGCGTTATTTTGTATGTCATCTAGCATCACCTCCCTTCTGTTAATTATTGCCTACAATAAAATACAGACAGCAAATTCCTTTCCAGTACCTTTCATGGCTTCTTGCCCTATTGAAGAAAGTTAGAAATGCATAAAGCACGCACAAAATCATGCCGGTGGAAATCCATCGGCCAAAGCTGACGAATTTGTGTGTATGAGAGGGGGGGGGGGAGGTTTCACCACCAAGGAACCCCTTTGGGAGCCCTCCGCACCCCTCACCCGTTACCAGAACTGGATAAAAGCCGCACACCGCAAACCACCGTGTGACAAGCATGCGATGCAGCATGGCGCGCCTTGTTAGCAATATGGCATGTTCGGCATCTACCTTTCCTGATACATACGTACATGCCCAAACGCACGTATACCATATATACGTATATATATGTATATATATATACATATATATATATATATGTATATATATATATATATATATATATATATATATATATTCGTATCTCTGGACAGTAGATTCTCGATAAAATACGCAGATGTGTAGGTTCAGTGACGCAAAAACGAAATATGCATGGGAAACTGCATATTTTCAGCCTTCTTGCGTTTTTTTTATTGCTGAAATCACACCTTTCCCTTATTCGGCAAGTCATAGATCAGTTCGCCAGTTCGCTACGTTGAATACGCTCTGTCTCCTGTGCAAATCACATCACGATGTAATTCACAAGTGTGTATATCCATCATGAGTGCATCTACACGGAACACCTTCTCTGCTTAAATCCACTCGCGAGTGGAATTACATAGAATGGCGCTTCTGTGTATATCACGTCTTGAGTGCATCTACACAGAAAACCTTCTCTGCTTAAATCCACTCGCGAGTGGAATTACACAGAATGGCGTTCATGTGTATATCACGTCATGAGTGAATCCACACAGAACACCTCATCTGCTTAAATCCACTCCGGAGGGTATGTACACAGAACGGCGCTCCCGTGTAAACCCACTCAGATCTGAGTCGATGTAGCCCTGAAGCCACACTTGTGTAGATCTACTCACAAGTGGATGTACACAACAGTGCGTTTATGTGTAGATCAACTCAGATCTGAGTCGATGTTCACAGGAGTGGCATTGTGTGTAAATCCACTTCGTAATGGATTTAAGCGGAGGAACCGTTCTGTGTAGATGTACTCATGAGTCGATTTACAAGCGTCTTATGTTTTTTTCTGTACCGCATCTGGTCCAGCGATGAGTACCTCGGAGTTGCCAGACACCGTGATGGGTGGTCATGATTAATGAGGAGCGGTACGTCAACGTACTGGAGCGCCACCCAGAGCAACATCACGAGGGTGGCCATTTGGTTCAGCATGACGGGCGCCCATGTATACGTCAGAATGGGCCTGACCTGACTGGAGAACTCCTTCAGAGAGCGCATCAGTCCAAATTCAGGCAATTCGTGGCTTGCTCACTACGCGGATCTGAATTCCATATGTTTGTCTGTGCGAGTGGCCAGTTCGTGCGAGATCACATCTGAAAAGTCCGAAGCTTGTCTGGTCGGGCCGCCGAAAGCACACAATTTCCTGTTGCTGACGTGCAGAATCGCCTGGCTTGCGGCATCTTCCGTAGAAGCTCGTAGCTGGCAACCACCCTTCTTGATTATTAAGCAAAAATTAAAGATATTTGGCTTAAAAAACATATCGGTGATGTTTTATTCCACACATCGAGGGACACCTCGCCTTTTCAGATGCAAGCTGCTCGCATGCTGGGTGAACACCGGAACGCGGCGTCACATCAGGAAACGAACGCGGGAACGCAGTATAACTGTCAAAGTAGGAAGAAGTGTCAATAACTGATTTCCTGGGTAAACATGCAATCTCCCCCAAATGACAGCGTGATTCGCCAACGCGGAGGCGTCGAGGGCTGATCGATGCGGCTGATATAGCAGGTGAGAGATCTTTGGTTTGCCTGACTTCGGCAACTGTCAAGCAACCGGCTGCTACTTAGAAGATGGCAGCAAGGATGCATAAAAAATGCCCGAAAGTCCCAGAGAACACTTTTTGATGATCTCTTTCCAAAATCAAGTTCGCCATCTGCTAGAAAGGATAGGTAATCGACCATGGTGCCACCATGATCTGGAAAGGATAGGTTATCGACCATGCCGTATCGATAAGTGACAATTTTTCGGCGAATTGGGCCATAGGCTCGGAGCATGCGGCTGTCTACAAACTTTTTTTGTCGGTTTTGGTCGTATTTGGTGACCTTTGACCTGATTCGAGGTCACCAATGTCTGGTTAGGATAGGCATCGACCAAACAGCATCGAATGATGATGGTCTGGTGTCGATCGGTCCAATGGATGTGGGGCATGTGGCTTAAACTGGTTTTGTCGGTTCCTTAGTTCCTCTCGAGGGGAAATTTCGAAGAAGCTTTTATGAAGATTTCCATTGAAAAAACTTTAATGCTGGAACTATTACTCTTGACATGAAAATATGCTAATTTACAGATTTTACGGGAATTTGTGGTCAATATGGGCCATCAATCTGATTCTGAAATTCTGGGTTGCCTGGGCCGGGGCCATATTTTAGTATGTTCACTGCAGAAACAGATGCCTAGCTAATGACTCCGATCATGCTCCCATCTCGTAGAATTTTGCCTCCCCAGTGGAAATCACGCCAAGCCGCATGCAACATTGTAGGAAACTGGGTAGAGTATTTGCGCAATGGTATCGATAAGACGAGTAGACTGAGTTGTGCCTCAGTGGAACACAGAAGTAGATTGAGTTGTGTGTCAGTGGAAAACAACAGAAGTTATGCAATATAGCATATAAAATAACAACCAGGACATGTGCTCATCTCAAAATCATTTCGTGGATTCTGGGCGAACAAAGCGATTCATCTTCACTTCTAATGAGCATGTCCCTTGATGTGTGTGTCCAAATGTCCCTTGAGTCTGGTCCACAACTTTCTGAGACGTTCCCAATGAATACAATCAACCTGATGTCTCACAGCGTGCCCACCACGCAGCCCCCCCCCCCCCCCCCCCCACATCACGTCCGCCTGGGCGCGCAGCCGGAGCCCTGACAAAGGGCCGCAGGTGGTGTACTGGTACACAGCGGGCCGCTGATAATGAAAGGGCCTCCCCAAAGATCGTCGGATTAAGCCCACTTGTTGACCAAGGTATTCTTTCTTTGACGTATTTTGTTCATTTTTACCTTCAGTAACTGAAAATGTCAAAATCTACTTCGAAATCGATGTTATCTGACTTTTATAGCCAATAAGCTAAATAAATCATGCCATAGGCGAATGCATGTAATTAATCGTCGGCGCTCTTCATTTTGCAATGTTTCTGTTGTCTCTCTCTAAACCGATTGAGCTCAGAAGCTTTGTCATAGATCTGGGTTTTACAAAGATATCGAGGACCCCGCGATTGTAGATTGTAGATCGAAATGGCTCAACAATTTGTATTACCATTGCGAAGCCATGTTTGTCTGGAGATATTGGACATTTAGTCAGATTCGATGCGTGATGCAACTTATACAACGTAGTTTTGAACATGCACGTTCGCAAATCTTAGGAGCAGTGTTTATGCTTGCAAAATCTTAGCAACAAAACACTCGACGCCAAGCTCTGCAGTCTCAATGGGCCGCGCAGTGTTGCTTCCGCGGCTAAGACTATGCCGTGGCCGATGGTCGGACGAAAATGATGACGTATCTGAAAGAAATGCATCCAATCGTTGTATAACATCAAACCGTACATTTATAAAGCAGTCCGGGCGTACCATTCACCGGTGTCATTTTTAGATTCGTGGTAAGGTCCGATTGGACTTTGCAGAACAGCGAAGTGGTGTTAAAATCTGGTGGTGGAACTGGAAAAGTAACCGGAAAATCTCTATTTTTCGTGTTGCTGTAACTGTTTATCTGTTCGTGAGAAAACCACAAAGACATAAAAATGATATGTTCAGTCTTATCTTTGCACGGTAGCAATTAAGTATGGAAGACATCCAGAATGCTTTTTCACAACAGTCGTTCTCTGCCCACGGCGCCTGCCGTCTAGTATTACTTGCAGTAGCCAAGCTGTTCGGTTTTACGGAAAGCAACCCAGGCCAACCCTGTTCTCGCTGTGAAGATTGTGAGCAAGCAGGCATAAACACTGTTATGTAACTTGTTTAGCTAGCCGATTCTGCAAAAACGTGAACGTTGCCAGGCAAACGAGGAATGGTCATGCTCATTTTTTAACTCCTTTGGACTGACCGTATTCAACACAAAAAAGACTCTTACTTTTTCCAGGAGAGAGGCCACTTTTAGTAGAACACTAGGGGGCACATCATCGTTCCCGATCAAGGGTTGACTGGTCATTCCGTCCCACTGCGGGGTACCTTCCGGTTGTCATTCTGGCGATACGGGGGCGGGATCCCCTGGTCGATCCGGAGGCCCTGAGCCGGTTACGCCATAAAACATTGGTTTCCTCCCTGACGCAGGAGGCCTTTTGATCCCCGCAGTTGGCCCCGGATGGACGCAGAAACCCCCATCGCCGCAGCAAGATCTCTGATCGCCGCAGATAATCCAATAATCGGCACATAGACTCCAGTTCTGATTGACTGGCTGATACTGGAATTGGGTTGGAGAGCCAGCCGTTCGGTACTGAGGGCCCTGACTGGCACAGTGCCTTTTTGTTGCCTGAATGTGAACACTCATCGTAAGTTCTCGCTTCCTTTCATTGTCAGAAGGCCCCGACCAGCCCAAGAGGTCCTTTGTCATTCGGGTTCCCGTTCCCGTCCCCGGCGAGCGAATGTTCCCCTGACCGACTCGCGGCCCCTGGCTGGCACCGAGCACTCTGTTAGACACTGTAGGCTCCTGACTGATGCAGGAGCCTCGCATTCTTTCAGGGGCCCAGAACTGTCAAGCTTACGGTCCGGGCCTTGTCCCTGCTTGAGATATGACAAACAAATGCTCAAACCGGCACGGGACCGACTGTTCGGTGTTGGTGATCTCTGGCAGAAACAAAGGAACACTCTGTCTCAGGGGTCCCCGAACGGTGCCCGCTATTTAACATTGAGACCACGACCCCACGGGTAGGGTAATGTGACCTACAGCCAGCCGTTCGGGCTCTTCGGCCTTCCAGTCGGGTCTCTCATCAATGATCTTGAGGGACCTTGCGATTCCTCTTCGGGCCCCTCAACCCCTCCCCTAGCTGACTAGGGGCCACTTGCCGCCACAGGATACTGGTATGCACTGTGGCCCCTGGGAAATGGATCCCAACGGCTCAGACAGACATGGGACCCGACTGTTTAGATCCGTATCGAGTAGTGCAAGAGTAGTGCAAGTGCACCTCTGTAAGGGTAAGTGTAAGTGCAACAGAGGATACAGGGGCCCCGACCAGTGTAAATCACTGGCCCGGCTTTGCAGTTGATTGGGATGTAGGCCCTCAGGCCCCTACCGACAAGGAGCCAACTGTGCGATCCTGGAGTGTTTGACCGACTTATAGGCCTACATCGACTCAGGGATCTTCGATCGGCGCAAAGGGTCTTCTGACCATCATTTGAGGGTCCGTCCCGCAGGCAGAGGCCCCTGAATAAGACAACGATCAGCCCTTCGTACCTTCGACCCTCCAATCGGGCCCTTGATCGTCGGACCCAGTGGTCCTCCAGGCTCTTCGAGCCTCCTCGAACACAGCCTTTGGCCTACTCGGGGCCCCTTGCCCTCTCAGTGCACCCATTAGGCGCTGTGGGGCCCTGGTAGACACTGGGCCCCCAATTGATATAAGTCGCTGACTCCGGTTTTGTCCCTGGTAGGGAAATGAGCCCTCAAGCCCATGCAGCCACGTAGGCGACTGTGCGCTACTGGTGGTGTCAGACCGACATATAGGCCCTTATCGACTCAGGGGCCCCTGATCAGCACGCAGGGACCTCTGGCTGGCAGTGGATTGCCTGACTCTGCGGGCTGGAACCGCTGGATACAACCTCCGGCCGGTCTTTCGGGCCCTTCAAGCCCTTAAATGGGGCCTTTTATCGTAAGTCCCAGGGGCCCCTTGGGCCTCTCGGAATAGAATAGGGAGGGGGACGTGGTCCCTGTGCCCGCTGCCTGTGTTACTGCGTCCGCCACTCGGCCGCCTCCAAGCCCGCCCCGGTCAGCTTGCCGCTCCATCAAGTGCAGATTACCGCTCACTGTGCCATCTATATGCTATGCATACAACTGGAACTTGCAACAGTCCGTCTCAGTATTTCCAACAAACTTTGGTGCACGCGGTGTTTGATTGCCCTGGTTGTTAGCGCCCCGCCTGTACCCACGCTGGGCACCGTGGGGCACCGTTGCCATGCATAAAAACAAGGATAAAAAGCTTCCACACACTCGTAAAACTTTTAAAATATTTCTGCATGATTTTAAAATTACTTCAGGAATTGGCATTAATCTCATAATTTGTTACCAAATTGGCGCCAAATTCTAGGGCGTTCTTTGCGCAACTAGTGCGATCTTGGCGACACCACACTGTCACGCAAGACTTCTGACCAGCTGGGATCATCGCTGCACTGTTTCCGACTTGTTTGCTAGTTATTCGGAGAAATATTATAAGAAGCTCACACTCACCAGGTCCGAGGTAGTTTCTGCCTGCAGTTCCCCTACTGGGGGGGGGGGGGGGGGGGGACCAGTGCCCCGTTTGTTGTCCCAATTCTTGGAAGCTCCCCGTCTTTTGCATTGCCGCCCCCCCCCTCCAATTTCAACTGATGGAGGTGCCGTCCGAGCACGACAATGCATGGCAGTATTCATTAACTTGGTATTTCTGGGGGGTTTATGGGCTGCGCACCTGAAGGATATGCAGTGCCTGCTCAGCATAAGTCAAGACAGTCAAACTGCCATAAGGTGCATTGGTGCATGCTTGGCTTCACTGGTAAGCCTGCCAATGAAGCCTACAATTGAAAGGAAAAATAAATTGGTGAAACAAAAAATGTTTTGGATGCACAAAATGAAAATGAGCTATAGCTGCATGGTGTAGTAAGGGCTTAGTTTTACAAATTAGTTGCAGTGCTGATTCAGTGTCTGGGGCTTTACAGAGCTCTGAAGCGCATAGCTTAACTACCACAACAGCAGTTCCCTGTGCAGTGCTGCACAGTGAACCATGGTGCAACTTGCTCCTGAAATATGCTAACATTCTTGGTCTGTCCCAGATTTTGCCTGCTATATCTAATCAGAAAAAGTGAGCCAGTCTGCTGGCAGCCAGCTAGTCCTTCAAAATGTCTGGTCCACTCAGATGGAGATTTATGCCACCGTTTGTTTGCCCAACTTTCAACTTAATTCTATATACTCTTATAACTCACATGGCTCAGAGGTCTATGGTTGCATGCATCTTCAAATGTTAGCTTGATGAGGTAGGTTATCAAAGCTTTAGAAAATTTGACCAAGCATTGTACAAATCACTATTCTGTTCCTTGCATTGACTTGCTCCTAATTTTCCCAGCAAGGCTGTTAGGCAGAAGATGAAAAATTGTAGACTGGTGGTTAAATATTTTATATTTATGCTAATGGCCCTGGATTTAAGCATCCCCAGATGTGGTGGTATCTCTTGGAGGCATGTTGTGCCTATTTCCCTCCCCCTCCCCTTTCATGGTGGTGCCTGCACTAGCAATGATTATAGGGAATTCCAGACATGTCACATGTAGCTGGAATGCTGATTCTGCTGATTTGTTTGTAAGATACAAAAGCTTGGTCAACAAAGTGAAAAAGTAAAAGATAGTAAGCATTGTGGAATATGCTTGTAATGATGCAGTTTTTTGTGTTGACAGTGTTCTTCTCATCTCAGAGTGGTTATGGTTAAACATATACTTCATTTTACCCTTTGTTCTCAGACTTTTCCACAATGGGGATTCTTGGACTTTCAAAGCTTATTGCTGACATTGCACCATCAGCCATCAAAGAAAATGAAATGAAGAACTTCTTTGGTAAGTACATTCAAACTCCACCCATATCACATAAAACATTTCACACATTCTCACCTTGGGTACATGGTTGGCCATATGGTTGCTACTTTGAACAAATCCTTAGGAGTATATGTGTGCACTATGCATGCTCAACTGTGTGTCAGGACCAATAATCTCATCCTGGCAAATCATGCAGTGCAGCCTACATGACAGCAGGTTCTGCTGTATCATCATGACCTCATCAGAGAGCCTCCTGCTCAGCTGCTATCACAGCAGTGCACAGGATGGTGGGATTCCTGCACACTCACATTAATGGGTCTCCTATTCAAGAAGACCACAGGTATGGTTTGCATAATACCTTTGGAACATGGTGTGCCAAGTGTTCTGTGCATTGATTATATTGATTGTTCGGTGCAATGATACTGGCCATTTGAGACATTCAAGGGCAGGTTTCAATGGGTACTTGCCACCAGGTGGTGTAATCGTCCTGTCCAGTCTAGGTTTATTCCAGTGTCTAGTCCAGTCCAGTCTGCAGTTCATTCCAGTCTCCCATTCAGTCCAATCTCAAGTCTAGTCTGGTCTTCAGTCTAGTCTAAGGGCATCAGCCTTCCAACATCAGTCATTGACCACCAGTATGGAACTCTGAATTTCTCCTAGTGGTGGCGCTGCTGCGCGCGAATTACAAACGAAGGTGACGCCACCATCTGCGTTTTGACTACGGCTGCGGTCCAAGTGGCCGATCGATTGTCTCGTACCGCGTGTTTGGTCCGACGGTTTTACCCTTTAAAGGCTGCTCATGGTGACCGTTCGTGACATGAGACATTCTGACGTTTGTGTTTGTGCGTTTCTCAGTGGGATTCAGGGAAACCTTTGAGTGATGGTTTCACATCGAACATCAGTGTTAATGCGGGCCCAGCCAACGTGCATCGGGTGGCATCGCGTCACTCTTGCCCAGCCTTCTTGGTGGGCGTGGTATGGAGATGGCCTGTCAAACGGTCTGCGCCCCGAGCGTCGAGCCGAACTGTGGTGAATGTTCCGCCAGTGTAGCGTGGGTGTCACCGGTGGGTGACATGGTGAGATTTTCGGGGTGCGTCCCTGCATTCCGCCGTTTTGTTGGCGTTCTGTATATTATCAGTGTTATGATAACGGATCTTTCATGATAGGAACTTACCCGCATATTTGGCTGGGCTTTCAATATTCATGTTGGAAGCTGGGTACATTATCGGACGTGGATTCGGCCGGTAAACCAGCATTCGTCGGTTTCTGTGGACTCGACGGAATGGACTCGTGATGCCTGATGTCTACATATGGCCCTTTCCAATTAATGTGTCAGTTTGTGTGGTATTTTATTTAATTTTTTATTTTATTTTATGTAATTCGTATAATTTATATAACATTGTTATTTCTATACATATTATTCAAGATTTTAAGTTATTACTTTATTTTACTTTATTGTTATCTAGTCAATTTTCAGTCGAATACATGCTAACATTTTTTTCATTGGCTTGCAGACGGTATGTCCAAAAACGAGAAATACGAGCACTAAATACGTGTCTAGACGTTTATAAATACGTTTGCATTCTAGCTTCACCTCGCGCGGGTGCAATACGGGCAGCTATGCTCTACGTGGTTAGCGGCATTGCTGTAACATTGTTCCTACGCTTCCACGAATGCTCTGCGGTTCCAATTCTCGTCACAGAATGTGTGATGTGGACAGGGGTGTTACTTTTTCAAATGGATGGGGGGGGGGGGAGTTAGCCTGTGAGGCCAACCCAGCCTTCCCCCTCCCCCCGAAAACTGATTTCTTCCCCGGTTTCGGCGACTTTCATCTGCGTCATCGATGTAGAGGATGCTTTTAATAGACCAGCGGCACGGTTAACTAGGTTTTCTTTCGCACGATTCCCCCTGCCGATTATAAAATCCTGCGCGCGCCCTTGTTTAACATCACGTACATCAAGTTCACAAAATTGATAAAGCGCTGAAATGATTTGTTGCGTACTTTGTACTTTTTGTGTAACTCCCGTTTATAGTTGACATACTGTGCAAAAAAGGGAATGCGGCCAACCAGATCGAACTTAAACTTTCTAGCTAAATAAACTATTGATAAACTTCTAATAAATGTACTAATTAATAAGTAAACTAACTGATAAACTATAATTAAATAGTATAAAATAAAAAGTACTAAAAGTAAGTAGTACTAATATAAACTAAACAATGAACTATTGCAGTGCACATTTTTATCACATTCCGTCTTCGTTTTGTGAAAAGCTGCAGTAATTGGGGGCTGGCCTAATATATAAGTGAGTTGGAATAGCAATAACATATAAGGATACGGGATACTATGCAGTACAAAATTAGCATGAAGCTAACAGTGATGCATTCAGGTAGGTACCTGGTACCTGGCATTTCAGGGAAATTTTTTGTATTTCATTGGCTCAATAGTCCCTTTTTGCCGATATTCGTTGGGGCTCAGAGGAGCTTTGGGGTGTTCAAGGCAACATCGGCGGGGGGGGGGGGGGAGTGCTCGAACCCCTTTTGGCGCCCCTGGATAGGGATGAACCGAAATTCGCTATCTGTTAATTTTTCAACAAGAGGTTGTTTTCATAGGTAAGACAGTAGTAATAGCCTTACTTCTCGGAGAAAAAACCAGGAGAGTGGAGATACGGTTCACTTCTGCTATTTTTTCGACAAAGGCATGTTGCCGAAATATTAACCCAGCTATGTCTCCATTCTCCCGGTTTTTCGCCGAGGAATGAGGCTATTACTACTGCATTATGTCTGTGAATAATGTTCCTTGCTAATGCGCGAATAACTTACGTAAGCTGCTGTTCTCTTAGGGGTGTGACTAATTGCTTTCAAGTCCGCTTCTCTGCATCGTGTGACTGTGCGCCGCAGACTCGGAATGAACGCTGTATTGTCGGATCATGCTCGATGCCATGAACAGATGTGCACCCAACGTGATGTTGTATTCCTCGAGTATATCACAGCATAGTTCATGCATGACCGCTTGAACAGGCGAGTAATTGAACAGGTCGTGAGAACGTCTACCTCCCAGCTGAACACATTTGAACATGAGCCCCAGTCGCGGCTGCAGTCCCCGACTGATCATTCAACTTGCTGAGTCCTGAGGTCTGGCAAGTCCATCACTGGTCAGCCACAGCGGATGGGCCGCTTCAGTGGTCGGCGGTCCCATTCGGCGCTCCGCTGAGTCCGATGCACCGAGATTCGATGGTCCACCCTAGCCTCTAGCGCGCCACCGGCTCTATTCGTCGCGCCGCGCCCCAGCACGCCGGTGGAGGCGCGTGCCTGGCTAGCACGGCCGTCTGGTCCGCGTCTCGTGCGCCGCCCGGGCTCTCATGCCTCGCGGATGACATTGTAAGAGCCCACCTTCCGGGGGTGGTCGGCGGCGCGGAGGCGGCGGTAGTGCACCACCACCGCCGCGTACGCATACCAGACGAACACGAGCACGATGATGCCGACAGGCAGCGCCGGCTTCAGCACGCGCCAGCTGAACGCCACTGTGTCGGGCGGATGCACGGCCGGCGCCACCACATTGACGAGGTGCGCCATGCCGCCCAGCCAGGCGGCGCTCAGCAGTGTTTGGAAGACGCCGTACCAGGCCAGCCAAGCCAGCACCAGCTCCCAGCGGGCGCGCCGCGCGCCCACCACCAGCAGTGCGCAGGCCAGCACGTTCAGCATGCACACAAGGCACGCGCCCAGCACGGCCGGCAGTAGGATGGCGTCCAGCTCGGGCCCCATCTGGCCCGTGCCTTGCGTCACACCCAAGAAGATGAAGCCGGCGACGATGGCGGCCGCGTTGACGGCCAGGTAGAGCGCGCCCACGCCGAGCGCGGCAGTGCGCTCCGGCAGGCACAGGCACCACCGGCTGACGGGCGGCGGCGGACGGCGGTCCATGGCGGGCGGCCTGCAGCAGCGGACGCACAGGTCAGCCGAGCGGTCGGCGCCGGCTCCATGTGGGCCAGGCATCGGCGGGGGCTGTTTTGGTCACTGGTTTGTTTACGACCCTCATCTGAGCACTTAACTTGTATCGGACAGCCGGACGTTACGCCACGCTGTGACGCGTCGCGCAGTTTCCAGAAAGTATCGCCGCGAATGATCGATTGCCGGCATGCGAAAACGGATACAATGCGGAACTCCTGTCTGGCACATCGGGCATACGTCCGACCTATCGCCTCGCTCATGCCAATAACGCTTAATACCCTAATCATGGCCTAAATATTCCGTCACTGTGCTCCGGCCGTCTGCTGCACCCACCTTCAGTCAGTCCTCTGAGTCGGATCCCGTCTCGGGAGCGGCAACGATGTAGCCTCGGCGGTCGACGGTAGCGATGTGAGCGCTCGGCGTCGACGGAAGCGGCGGTCTCGCGCGATTACGGGCCGGATGCGGGCGGCGCGCGTTATATAGGGGCGGGCGGCGCGGCGCTGACGACACCCGGCCGCGCCGGCCGGCCGGCTGACTCACCGGCCGCCCTCCTGTCTGCGGTGCGGGGGGGGGGGGGGCCGTGAAGCTGGCCGGCCTTTGCCCGCGCCGTTGTCGGACGTCGCTGTCGGCACGGAGCGACGCCCGGAGCGGCACGCGCCGTCTGGCGTCGCTCCTTGGCGCCTGCAGAGCATGACAGCAGTCTGGTGGCGCTCACCCTCCGCGACGGCGTTGGGAAGTGGCCCGGATGAGAAGAGTGGGATCGGGAATGCCGTCAGGGAACCCGTACGGGATTGGCCTCGGAGGAAATAGCAGTGATGCACATGTTAGGCGCCGACGGATGATCCTTGCGCCGGACGCGCTTCACGGAAAATGATGGAGGAGGTGGATGTACTCTAAGTTTATCCTAGGACGCGCTCCACCTCCATAATTCCGATACGCCATAGGCGTTTCTATTTCTATTCTACCGTGATAGGTGTTTCTATTCTACCATGATTGGCGTTGTCGAAGTTCAAGGAGCTTGTTCAGGCGTCTTCTCTGCACCAGTGCAGTGGTGGCGTGCCTCTTGTCGCGAAGAATGATTTCATCTATGCAAATTCGCGTCAAAGATCACTGGCAAGAAGCTTTCGAACCTTCGCCAGAAAAGTTATTGCGTGGTGTGTAATATAATATATTTTCCAATTTTCTGAGCTGTACTTGCGTATCTTCATTTTTCAGTTGTTGATATATATTCATGTGCACATTGAGACATGCACGGATTTAACAAAGCAAAGGGCCACATGCTCCTGGTGTCTGCCTCGCCTTAATACGCCTTGTGCGGAACAAAAACAGTGTGGCTAATTGTATTTCATAAATGTTTCATTGTTCCCATGAGTCACGGCACCACAGTCGTGAGGACATGAAGGGGGGGGGGGGGGGGGCTGATGGGCCACAACCAACTCACTTCTCAATGAAGGTTGACATTAACATCATGGTGATGTATAGAAAGAATGGACGTTAGAGAAGATATGGCCCTCCCAGTTTTGAGACACTCCCACGCCCCTGATGGTGACGCTTCACTATGGTGCAATACTTTAAAATACAACAACGTCCTTGAAAACAGTGTGTCAATCTTTGATCGTCACGAGCTGAGCCGTAGCGCCACTGTTTGTTGTGGTAGGTCATTGTTTTGGCGTGGACACAGTCTGCAGGACCGTCATTGGGAAAGGAGCTGCAGTATAGGGCGCGGCTCTTCAAACCTAAAATCGTATCCGATCGCTGAAGCGGCAGGGTCGGCCAGGTTATGTAATTTCGAGGTATGAACCAATGCGCTGCGCTGACGTGGAATATGGAAATAGGGAGCTAACTGGGTGGGCCGTTTTAGAGTCGTGAGTTGTCACTCTGTCATAGTCTTCAGCAGCGTGTGATTGACGCCGTTGACATCTGCTCTCCGGAAGTTTGGCTCCCGCTCCCGCTCCTGGGAGCGGGATGCTTGTCGGAGTTTCTGGGCGCCAATCACACCGAGAGGAAGCACAAATGCTTGATGCTCTTTTTGCTTGTGAACTCGGGGAAATATTGCCTTCGTTCCGGACCGTTGCAGTTAGGCACAGCGTGAGGTTTTCGTTTGCGGTTCCTGCTTGTCTTACGAAACCTGTGGTCAGGTATGAGATCGAGACCTATTGTGTGCACGTGTGAGGTCGAGGCCTGTGTATAGGTGTGAGATCGAAGCCTACTGTACATAGTTACCTTGAGCTTCAACACGTTCACACTTGTCAGTCTTGAATGGCAAGAGCAGTGGTTCGCGGAATTTCAATATGAAACAATCCGGCAGCAACTGGCAGCATTTCGCAGGGCTCGTGGATTGCGTGGCGGAAGACGTTGCGGAGCGTGTTTCACGGGTGTCGCTTGCCGGCCACGGACATTTATGCCGTCGGCGTCGCCACTATGATCCGGTAGATTACACAGCATCGTGCCTATCGGCCGGCCATCTTCTATCGGCCCAGAGCCAATGGCTGCAACAGATATGTTACGTGTCAAATATTAAAGTAATGTTTACTTTGTATCATGCTTCATTTACCAACAATAGTGCGGTAGCGATACCAGCAATAGTAATGCACGAATCCAGGTTCATTACTATTAATTTAAACAGGCGTTTGTTGAAGGCGGACATTTATGCCATCGGTGTCGACACCTCGATCCATTGGGTTATTCAGCACCATTCTGATAGACCGATAGATCCGCCGTCTTCTATCGGTCCTGAGCGAAGAGCTGCAACGTGACGAATACACGCTACATGTTTCGTGGCATGTTTTGTGGCAAATATTTGAAGAAATGCGTACGTAAGCTATGTCCGGGTACCTCACCAGCATGCCGTATCCTAAATGTATAAATGCCATGTGAGCCCGATACACGGTCAGGTACGCTCCATTTCAGATATTTCTGCCCGTCGCTCTGGCTCTTACATTACGCGATCAACAATTATGTTTCCATTTTCAACTGGTGGGTCATGGTATAGTGTTGGTGACCGTAAGACAGCAGGGCCTCCAGACATTTCATCTCCCTCCCCGGCCCGGAATCCACCTGTCACCTCAGCTTGTCGGCGCCGCCGCCGAGTGTACGCCGCTTGTTGGTAGGTGCCGGGTGGCGCGATCGTGCGGCCACATTTGTGGCGCACCTCCCCGTGCGGTGGGTGTGCGGCGTCCGACGAATGGAGCACAGCTGACCCGCCCACGCTACCGGTATTGTGCGGCCCGGCGCGCCACGGGCGCCAGCTGTAAAACCAATCGGGGTCTCCGGGCCGGGCTGCCCCGTTGCATCAGCGAAACCTTCCAAGGGGGGGGGGGGGCGACGGTGCATTACCCTGATGTCATTGCGAGCCGTCGCGGCTGCTGCAACGGCCGCACTGGACTGAAGTACGATATTGGCGGGGGGGGGGGGGGGGGGGGAGGCGACCAGCAACGAACGATCTAGAAACGTGGCGGACGTCGCTCGTCGGCTGCGGAGCTGGGAAAGGCCTCCCAGGCTCGCAGGCCTTTGAACAGGCCTAGGAGCGACGGAGAAAGAACACGGGTGCGCGGACAGAGCTGAGCCAGCAGAGAGCTAAAGCGGCAGGGAGCCGGGGTTGACTCTGATCAGGCCTCGGAGGGATGGGGAAAGAACGCGGATGCGCGGACAGAGCTAAAGCGGCAGAGAGCCGGGGTTGACTCTGATCAGGCCTCGGAGGGATGGGGAAAGAACGCGGGTGCGCGGACAGAGCTAAAGCGACAGAGAGCCGGGGTTGACTCCAATCAGGCCTCGGAGGGATGGGTAAAGAACGCGGGTGCGCGAACGGAACTGAAACGCTAGGGAATTGTGGGACTGGAGCCGTGGCTGATGTGCCGTCCTGCGCCCGCAGCACGGTTGCCGAGCGACTTGAGACATGTGTTGTGTTGATGCTTGTGTCACGACACCTGACCGCGCGCCTGAAGAGCGCGAGCCGGGCCCCTCGTTGCGGTTGCGGCGTCTAGTCGTCTCAGTGGCAAGGTCGTGTCGACAGGCTCGGGCTGCGGGTGCCGTGCCCGCGGTCCACCTTGATAGCAATGCTGCCTGGGGATGGGCGTCATCCGGCGCGCCCCTGAATGCTGTGACCCGGCGGAGGTTCGTGTGGTTTGGCTGCGCGTCGCTTCGCCACTTCGTGCCGCTTCGTGCTTCGAGCCGCGTCGTGGTTCACAGTCAGAGCAGTTTGGCCAGGAGACATCTTTTGAATCGCATGTCTATCGTGATCAAGTTGTTTCATTTTACTATTTGTTGCGTAAGCCTATAACTTCGTTAGTCGAACCACCACAAGCAAGCTGCTGTTGGTTCATGGAAGTGATCTGTTTCTTACGCCGATGATGTAAAAAAGTATAACTGCGTGTCCTTCACGCCGTGGTGTGTTGTGCTCGTTTTGCGTCCGGAAATGGCTTGAGCCAAGGTATTGACTTGAATGCCATGATTTAAACGACCCATTTATCAGCATGGTGCACCAGCTCGTAGCTGTCCCGGTTGGATGAGCAAAACTGTTGGAGAGGACCCGTTGGATTAATTTTTTCTGACTGATTTCATAATGCTGACTTGGTTCACAAAAGCATATTGAGTGTGATGGAATAAAAGCTGATATTTTTAGGCGCCTAATTTTTTAATGACGTTTAGTTGACTTCCGTTGCATTGATTTATCAGCAACAACACTGACGGCATTACCAACTTGTACAGATCACTTATAAATTGCCTATAAAATCATAATGTAACTATTAGTGCGCGCGTCACGTACGTGCTTCACCACAACGGGTCACACCATGCGATGAGCGCAGAAGCACAACACCAGGGCTCTTAGGCATCGCCGTCGGCTGCAGAGGGCTGCGCACCGCTTGTCTGGTACACATGGCGTCGCGTCCACGCTATCGCCGGCGACCAAACAATGACCTGTCGCCGGTGACGAGCTGCCATCGGACCGGCGCGCCGTCGTTGTTGCGTCTGGGCCGTGACGGCGACGACGGACAGCGTGCTGTCTACCGAAGTGGTGGCGCGCGGGTCGTACGTGCAACGCGCCGTCGTCCGGGAACAGATGTCGCTGGGAAGATCCACACGCGGGGGTTGGTTGCCCGCTCGCTGGTATCAAGTTTAGGCGCTGCGGGTGCTGTCGGTGAACCCCACGGCTCGCCCCCAGAACAGTGCAGCCCGTGCCCGCTGGGCCGGGGGAGGGGGGGGGGGGGGGTCGCGCCTTGGACACAGCCGGCAACGGGCTCACGCAACTGCTGGGTTGGCGAACTGACGCAACGGGCGCAGGGCGGGCGTCCACCTGCCGCGCCCCGCCACGCCTGGCCTCGGGCGCTGTCTCCCCGCCGCCGCCGTCTCGCTGACGCAAGCCTCCGGTACCGTCCAGGCGGCCGGGCGGCTGGAGTGGGTGGCTTGCGTGCTGGGCCGGCTTCCGGTGCCATGTGGAACTGGCGCCGGGGTCTGAGACGCGCTCGTGACCCCGGCTAGAGGCGGCGGCTTGTCTCGGGTTTGGGCAGTGGACAGCGACGCCAGCGGTTGGGAGAGGGCCACATGAAGGCCATTGTGGGCAAGTAATGGCTTTTGAACGAATTAATTCAAGGCTGAACTTTTCCTGACGGCGTAATGAATAGGAAGGGCTCGAAATATGGTGAAGCGGGTTTCGTCTTGTACAATGTTAAGCCGTGAAAGTGACGTGTGTTGGAACGTTTTTACCGTTTGGTTCGTCACACCTTGAACGAAGTGCACCTGTACTTCATAGATCATCTTGCAAACCACAAAAAATGACACCTTTGGCAGTCGTCAGGATTTTGGTACCAGCCTGTGTACGGTAAGTGCATGTCAGACGGGTGAGCCTAAGTTGTCATCGTGCATCTGGAAAGGCGTTATACCCCTCATCCTCCACTAGATTTGCATGCGCGTTTAGAGAGCCGTGATGTAATCGTTTAGGGGAATGTATACGCTGCATCATGCCGATGCGTAATGGTCACCAATGACAGATCTAAAGGTTCCACGTTTCCTCGGTACGACGAGCCTCCGCCGGCCCCGTGACGTCACCCTGCCAGGTGATGACGTCATTCTGATGTAACGTGATGACGTGTTCATAGCCGCGGGGACCGCATTCCAGCCTTCCCGGGACCGTTCATCTGGTGGCTGCGGCTATCATCAGCGCAGCCGGTATGTTCTTTGTTAGGGGGCGGGTTATAACGGCTGAATTGACGGTTTCAAAGTTTGCTGTGCAAGTACCACTCATCCGACTTGCGTCAGTCTCTGGGACCACCTGTCCTGGCGGTTCCTGTAATGAAATCCTGTTTGCTCTACTTAGCAGTCCCCCCGTAACTGCGATACGGCACGTTGGAACTGCGCCGGTCCATGATCGCGACGTTGTGGTCATGGGCTCCTCGTTCTCCGCAATCGCACCGTTGTAGGAGTTGCTGAATCAGCAGCGCTGAGAACGTCCGTCGTGGGGTCTTTCAGGCTTGTTGCTACGTGGGTGGAAGCGGGCAGCTGCGGTTGAAAGTTGCACTTCATCGGCGCTAAGGTTGTGGTGGTCGCCCTGGTGGAGCCGCTATTTTGCGGTCGTGAAGGCGAGAGGTCCGGTTTGAAGCTGATCTCGAATGTTTCTGTGGGTGGTAATGACTGCCTGTGACAGACGGGTGGCAGGTGATCTTGTTGGGCTCGTGGAATAAGGCTAGGAGCTCCACATGACAAGCTTACATAAGCTTCGTGGAGTTCGAGCATATTTAGTCTTGATTAGAGTGATGGGGCAGGTGCACCCCAAAGACGTGACCGACCGCGATCCGATTTTTCCTCAGGCTTAGGTGTTCTTGTGTTCAGAGGGAAAGTCGACAATAAAGATGTAGCAAGCCGGCTGTAATATTTGATATCCCGGCTGTGGGTGGTTGGGAGTATGGGGAATATCTGGTCAGTCGAGGAGCAGAATTTGACCTAGTGCGGGGTGTTCTCACCCGTCCTTAACTTGTTATGGAGTGCTGGTCTTGGCTCTATGGTGGCTCATTGCCTCAGCATACCCACTTCGATGGTGAGGTTTGGGCTCGTCATTAAAATGGGTGTCATCAAAATGGGTATGGATTTCGCCCTGGGTGTGGCGATTTCGGCAGCATGAGCAACCCCAAGTAGTTTTGTTCCGTACTCGCTCTCTTGCCCCTTATAGGAATGGATTGGTTAAGTGATTCTTTGATAATGCCTAAGATTGGGTGTTGGTCTGCGCGTATGACTGGCAGCCTGTGGCTTCTAGCACTGGAACTGAGGACGTGTCGCTGGCAGACTCTTCCTATATCCTCCTGTCAACGTGTTGACTTGGAATGCCAAGGGTGGAGATAAAACCATTGTTTGCTGACACTGGGCTCTCGAACGCGACGAACACGAGAGAGCAGCCACCTGTTTGGTGCAGACGGATGGTGAGGACGGCGACACTGACCTCTCGGCAAGCGGGCAGGGTTGTCAGGGGTCCTGCTGAACACATCCGGGAGCCACAAATTCCAACCAATGTCAAAATCATTCCCAGATTTCCCCCCTTGTTCTCAAAGAGACCTTCTGGTCACGTGTGTACAATGAAGGAAAATATTTTGGTGTGGTGGGTCCTCCGGCCTTTTTAGTCGAGACATTTTCTTGGGCAGGCGGTGCTTCTTGTGTTTTCATTGGTCCTCCTGTGCATCTAATGAGGGACCTCCTTTGGATCATTTGAGGCCTGCTGTCGACCAGTAGGACCTGGTAGTCATCCGGGGCCTCCTATAGGACAGACGTTGTCTCCTGCATGCTTTGAGTACGGTGATTTGCGATGTAGTTTTCTGACGCTGTTCTCTGTGGCCTCCTGTTGGCATGGTTATGTCCTGAAATCCTCAGGGAGGTATCCTTGCCACCTCCCTTTCGCGCCCCATTCCCAGGTGTACATTCACAAGGCTTTGCGAATCCTCAGGTTTTATTTATATTTCTTTCCCTTGCCATCCCTTGTTATCTGTTTTGCCTTCGTCGATGCTTCCTCTGCCATCCCATTGGCTGTTTGCTTCTGATTCCGCGTGGCTGCCTGCAGCCCGGCGGCCTGCAGCCGTCGTTCCTGGAAATGTCCCTTTGTTGCCCTGCCGTTTCCGATTTCCGAGCGCGGCCAGTGACTCACGGCTTCTAACGGCGGCGCGTGACTGCCGCCCGGCCTCCGCCCGGCCGCCGCCCGCCTGATAGGAACGGACGCCACGTACGAGGTCCGCCGTCCTCCACGTGGGAAGCCCGCCGTCCTTCACGTGGGAGGCCCGTCGTCCTTCACGTGGGAGACCAGCCGTCCTCCTGTGTCCTCCAGGCCTGCCGCCCTGCATGTGCGAGGCCCGCGGTCCTCAACGTGCGAGGCCCGCCGGACCCCACGTGTGCGCCGAGCTGAGCCTCTTGACCGACCGTAGGCTATCTGTGATGTGTGACAGCGTTCAAAATGCGCCTTTGTAAGGCATCAACAGCAGTCAAGTTTGTCATTGCTGCCGCATGGGCAGGCCCCAAGTGAAGTGAAGGCGGCATACCTTGATTGGGAGTTCCCAACTTTTGGCGAGGTGTTGTCATAGCCATGTCAATGGACCACGTCTGTGTTGGGCGCTGTAAGGTTGTGCAATTGATTCCACCACGACCTTCTCGCCGGGTTAGCCAACATTAACTGTTATAAGTATGTCACATTGTGTGAAAAGCGAGGTTTTTATCACGCACCATTGACACGCGCTCGGGTTTGGGTTCAAACTGCCCCGAAGGTTTTTCCAGAATAGCTTCCGAACGGTGCTGCGTAGCCGCGCCAAATTTTGCATGGCTGTCGACAATTGAATAGCGGATCGTTTGGTGTCAAAAACTTAGATATACCTTGTAAATGTGCTGACCTACGACAGGTAAAATTCAGGCCATGGTTTCAGTGAAGGCGATTTCTAGAGAATCGCCCAGCCTGATGCAACAACGGAGTGTCAGACGAAGCCATGCATCTGTGAGATGCTTTCTTAAGCAACACAGCAGTTGAATGAGTAAATTACATCGACCTAACTTCAGGTATGAAGGTCAGACCAAGGTCAGAACCAACCCGGTTTATTGCCTAAGGGCTTGCTGTACGAGATAGTTTCTTCTGCTCATGTCGAATTTGTTGATAGGAGGAACCGCATTCTACATCTTTCATGGACTTCGTATAGGTCAGAATAGGTCATTGTCCTAAAATGACCCAGGTCAACGTTTTGTTTTTAGGAACATACTGCCTGGCGTAGTATTTGTCGCTTACTCAAATGCAAAACTCAGAGAAGGCTTGTATGATTTTGGTCATCATGACCTTCGAAAGGTCAAACAAGGCCACTGACCTTAAGTGAACATGTTACTTTTTGCTTAGAAACAGTTACGTAGGCTCTGCGGGTACTTTGGAGACCAACCTGGAATTTGACCTTGTTTGACGTTATTTAACACAAACGTCATTACCTGGGAACCTCAACCTTTGACCTTCGTAAGGTCACGTGCATGTCAACACACCCTGTGAATCTGGTGTCTCTAGCTTTCTTAGTTCCCGAGATTGCATGGGGGTCAAATTGACCCCCACCGAGCGAATAGTATCTAGCCCGCCACCTGGTTAAATTTCGCGTTCTTCTAGAATATCACAGCATATGTAGTGGTTCTACTGCGTGATCAGTATACCGTAAAACAAGAGGCGCGTTGGAAATTGGTTGTGATGGAAGATCCGAAATACCTTATGTGCACGACGGTGTCTCAGAAACATACTATCGTGTTGTATGCCTGGCCACATCAGCGACCCGTCCGATATACTCATGTGTGCCCGGTCCGCACCTCAGCGACCCATCCGGTATGTTCATATATGCCTGGTCTGCACGTCAGCGACCCGTGCGGTACACTCACCTGTGATGGAGACCATGCGGTGCTCCCAAACAGGGCGCATGGGGCGCGTCCGTTGTGTCGGCCCGCGACATCGGCTTCCAGCGCGACAGACGGTCGAGGGCCGGTACTGGATCGCATCGGGGCAGCTGTCGGAGGCGGGCCACCGTCGGAGCGGACGTCGAAAGCAGGGCGTGCCGGGCGGCGTCGGCGTCGGTGCAACAAACACGCGTCGTCATGGCGCCCGTTTGCATCAGCTGGCCCTGACTGGTACTCGTGACTTGAAACAGGGCTTTGTGGCCCCGCCAGCGGCGAGGCGGCAGCGCATGTTTGCAGGGCATTCGTTCTTTTGAGGGGCATGTGTTCGCACTGTCGACGGACTCGGGGCGGATTTTTACAACAACCGTGAAGGCAAAGCCCCTCGTATTCGGCCGTCGCGTGTGAGGCTTGGTAATACATCCGGCATGTGGGGTTGGCGCCGGGCGCGGGCCTCGGGAAAGGTGACACAGATGGACGCTTCGTGCATTGACTTGCGATGGCCGAACTGATGCAATAGGCCGATGACATGCAGGTGTGGAGCTGTGGGTTTGGTAAACATACGGTGCGCTTACGGCGCGCGCACGTTAGGCGTGCTGGCCGCAGCTTAGCTCGATCAACAAGTAGTGTGTTTAACGCGCGGATCAGACTTCCCCTTTCAGATGGGTACGTCATGTGAACGATCGCGATCTTTCACTGTTGCATTGGTATTACTCGCCTGGTGAGTTCTCCTCTTTTGGTCATTATTTCGGCATATTTTAGTTTGCTTGATCTCACCAGTGGTGAGTTTTGTGAACCGTTTGCTATTCGCGTATTGAGTATTGGATGTCTTGTAATGCTGTCCTTGCAGTCTTCTCTCCATTTGGTGGATGATGTTTCGACCGAGACATGCAGTTTATGTAGCTTATATATCAGTGCTGAATCATTACTGCTGGCGCTGTTTTGTGCAGACATCCCGTTGTTTTTTTTCTGTCTTTGTCTGTTGCAATATCCATTTTCATCGTGCAGTCTGGGTTACACCGCAGCGCGCCAACTGACCGGCCAGCGTCCGCCTTTACATACTCCCCGTGGATCCCGACTGTGTGTACTCCGTACATAGTCGTGTATCCGCTATGTGGTGCTGGCCCTGTGTTTTGTTATAAGTTCGCCTATGGGAGGTTTCCCCAGGACATTTCGGCCGCTGTTCCTACGCCGTCATCCCGCATGTGACGCCGGTCCGTCTCCCGCGTGTGACGCCCACCCGTCTCGCGCAGGCAGGAAGGTGGCCGTTGACGCCAGCATGTGCATGTACCAGTTCCTGGTGGCCGTTCGACAAGAAGGCGCTAACCTGACCTCGGCCGACGGCGAGACCACCAGGTGAGCCGCCCCTCTCACCCACCCCGTCTTCGCCTTTCTTTCGCGGACGGATTTCGCTCGTTGCTTTCGCTTTCAGCGTGACTGAGGTGTAATCGGGGGAGTGAACCGTTTCTACAAAACGTGTTGCTGGATTGGGGCGTAGTAAGCCAGGTTAAAGACGTGCGAAAGGCTGAATTACTTGCGAAATTATCTGTATAAATGGATAGTTGAATTGAACTCTGCAGATATTATTATCATGGATGCTGATCCTGCATAATGCGCATGCCTTTCAGTCATACGTTTTTCTCGGTTCCTCGCATGGTCTTTGGCGATGAACGGGGCGGCGGAGTGCGCGCTCCGAGAAGGGCCGTTGCGTTTTTGCCGGTGGCCGGCAGTGGTGTGACCCGTCTACGCCGGGTTCTGGGTGCCATGACACGGCAGTTTGGGCCCGGGGCCACCTGTGGCGGCGCCGCGCCGCTCCCCTGTACACCACACACACACACTTGTCGCCCACACGTTGTTCAACTCGGCCCACGTGGGTGCTTTTTACGTGCCCGCCCAAGGTCACCACCTTTCGGCACTTTATTCTAATTTTGGATCCGGTTCTGTGTCGTATTTCTGGTATCGTCTTGCATTGGAGTTCACAAGTGATACGTTACGGGTCGGTGTTCAGGTGTTGGATCCCAGTCTACTCCCGGTCGCACACGGTGCCGCCGTGCGGCCGGCCCTCCCACCGATTCGTCGTGCGTCCGGTGTTTCAGCCACCTGATGGGCATGTTCTACCGCACCATCCGCATGGTGGACAACGGCATCAAGCCGGTGTACGTGTTCGACGGCAAGCCGCCCGAGATGAAGGGTGGAGAGCTGGCCAAGCGGGCAGAGCGGCGCGAGACGGCGCAGAAGGCGCTCTCCCAGGCCGAGGAGCAGGGTGAGCATCCACTGGGCATGGCAATGGAGGCGTGCGAGGCCGAGACGGTCGAGAACGCTCTCTCGCAAACTGAGGAAGTGGTTGGATGCGTATGAAGCGCGGGAGAGTTGTGGCAGGGCGCAACTGGAAGGTCGGAGGAGGTAAGTGGCAGGGCGCAACTGGAACGGTATCGGTGAGGGGGCTAGCCATAGGTGCCACCGGACATAAAGCGGGGAGGTTTGGGTGAGTGTTGTTTTTGGGGCGCAAAGTGGCCATGCGGTCGGTGCACCATACAACACCAATAAACATAAAAACAACCGAGAGAGAATGATGAAGATGACGTTTTTCGGGTTGTAGGTGACGACGTGAGGGCATATATGTAGGGTGGATGCCTGTAGGAAGGGTGGGAGTGCGGATAGCGGACGGGGAGTGTATCAATCAGTGGCGCTCCGTTGGGATCGTAAGCAGTGAGGACTTTCGCTGGCTGGGCCGGTGTGCGGTGTGCTGCAATGGATAGCGAGATAACGAATGTTTAAATCGGAGACAAATGTGCAGGGTGAGGTAATCGAAAAGCTGCGTCTGCGTTCACCGCGGTACGTCACAGCCGACAGAAGAGACTACGTGCGCATCCCACTTTGTTTTGAACAACTCGAGAATATGGTGCGGTTTCTTGTTGTTTTTTTTTTGGGGGGGGGGGGGGTTCTACTCTTAAGAGTTTGACAGCCTGCGAAGCAAACCGAGACGCGCGCCCAATATGTGAATAGATAGTTTGGCGCGCGATGTTCCCCCCCCCCCCTGACACACACATTTGCCGTCGCTCTGGCGCCGCGTCTTCAGCTGCCGTGCGGAGGATTCACCACCGTTTGCCTATCGCCGGATCACTTTATTCCCCGGCTCTCTGCCCGCAGGGAACCAGCAGGACATCGACAAATTCAGCAGGAGGCTCGTCAAGGTCACCAAAATGCACGTAGACGAGTGCAAACAGCTGCTGAAGCTGATGGGTATTCCATACGTGGAGGTAAATGTACATCAGTTTTTAGATGCGCGTATGAGGGATGTAGATTTCAACTTCAGTCAGGAAGTAAATGGACATTGGTTTTTAGATCGACCTATGATCAACGTGGCTTACGAGGTCAGTCTAGCTGTTGCGCCATATTGCCGGCCTAAACTGGCGATTAGCCCAGCAATGCATGTCTGTCTGATTGGAAATGTTCCATGCCCCAATATCAAGTGTTCACAAGTACAGTGGGGTAGTGGTGGTCGAAAATCGTGACCGACATTTTTTTAATCCGAGGGGGACGCAGTCCTTTTCCCTGTTGTCGGTTTGACTTGCGCTTCTCGTCAAGCCAAGGGTGTTGAACTGCAGCGTGAATGCTGTGACGTTAAGTGGAGCCAGCGTGATCCTGCGCCCACCAACCCGCGTGGTTAGCAGTGAACCTACATGGTCAACGCTTCGCACACGTGATGTACGGCTCCACTACTCACGGCTCCACACTCAGGCTGGTGCATTGGCCTGCTCGTAGTCCACAGCACAGCAGTGACTGTTCGGTTCGTTCGGTAGATACGCCAGCACATTTGCAAATGAGTCGCACCTAGGATCGTCATTACTCTTATATGACTCGAGTATGTACAGACGGGCCTCCCCACGAGTCCTTTAGCATATAAATGTCATAACTGAGCGCGGGAGCTTTTGAATCACATCATGGCCAAAAGGTAGCTGACGGCTTGATAGGCGTAGGGTCATTAGACGTCATTTCAACAAGCCTCAGCGCCCGTTAGCGCTCATCCACGGCGCGCTAGAGCCCGTTCGGCTCGTGTTCATGTTCGCTCCAGTGAGCTGAGCGCGATAGTTTGCCCCCGCCGTCGGTCGTCACTTCCAGACGGGTAAGACTCCGTCAGTGAGCTGGCGGAGTCTCGGCTCGGTCGGAGCCGAAGCCGAGCTCGGCCCAGCGTCGCGTGAGCCGCGGCCGGCGGAGCACCGCATGCGGCACCTAGGGTGGCGTCGCCGGCACCTCAGTCCGGCGGCATTGCCGTCCGTGGCCGACGGCGGCCGCCTCCGGGCCGGTCCGGGGCGGAGTGACGGCGCGGTCGGTCTCCTCTGCTGCGGCGCGTCTGGCAGCAGCAGCGCCGCATGGCGTCAGTCGGCGGGAACGGCCTAGCCTCGGGCGGGCCGTCCGCTCTGCAGTGATGCGCGGTCGGTGGCCCCTGTGACCTCGCGACGGCTGTGGTTAAAATCGATCCCCAGGCGCAGGCTAATCGCCGATAGGGATTTCTGCATCGGTTGTCTGTGAGAGATAGACGAGGTTTTCGAGTGCAGTTCCACAGCAATAGGGGTGTCGCAATAGGTAGAAAGTATCTGATATATCCGAAGTGGAAGTGGCACATCGGGGTCAGACATTGTGGAATTTCACTGCTGTACAAATATGGTGACCCTCAACTCAGTCCACTTCCGCAATACTTGTAAGCAATTACGCTGCTAGACGCTCTGTCGTTGGCGATCACGTATTCCGTGGCGTGCAGACGAACGCAGAGTCACGACTCTAAACGGGAATACGGCGCAGCAAATGTGTTATCGTTCTTGGAGAACGACCAATGGTATTATTTTCAAACGAGCTAGAGCACAAGTCCAGGGCATTATGCATGGTGCGAAGCGCATCACCTGGCAGGTTCACGTGTCAGGTTGTGGTCGTTTGACAGCTCTGAGTCGAGTGCGGGACCATCGAAGGCGAATTTGCGGGCGCCACCACACCTCGCTGGCTTCTGCTCGGAGGGGCGGGGCTACGAGTGCTGGCGCGGGCTGTGGGGATGGCGGTCGGGCGAGTGTGTTCTGAAGCCAGCGGCATTGCTCTTTTGACCCGGGCTTTGTTCTCCAGAATGCCAGTCGGCCCGGGCTTTGTGCTACAGAAGGCCAGTTGGCCCGGGCTTTGTGCTACAGGCCAGTTGGCCCGGGCTTTGTGTTCTAGAAGGCCAGTTGACACGGGCTTTGTGCTACAGAAGGCCAGTTGGCCCGGGCTTTGTTCTCCAGAATGCCAGTTGGCCCGGGCTTTGCGCTACAGAAGGCCAGTTGGCCCGGGCTTTGCGCTACAGAAGGCCAGTTGGCCCGGGCTTTGTTCTCCAGAATGCCAGTTGGCCCGGGCTTTGCGCTACAGAAGGCCAGTTGGCCCGGGCTTTGTGCTACAGAAGGCCAGTTGGCCCGGGCCTTGTGCTACAGGCCAGTTGGCCCGGGCTTTGTGTTCTAGAAGGTCAGTTGACACGGGCTTTGTGCTACAGAAGGCCGGTTGACCCGGGCTTTGTGCTGTAAAAGGCCAGTTGCGAGTCCCGGCCATCTTCTTCCATTCCGGGCTGAAGGGGTCGCATAAGCTGTGTTCTTCGACGAGCTGGTCGTTGTCGCGTGTGTTACTGTTGTGTCGATCACGTGACATCGCCGTGCGGACGGAGAGCTGTGGACGTGACGCCTTGCAGGCGCCCCTCCGACGTCTCACTGCGGTGTCACTGTGCTCGCGCAGGCGCCATGCGAGGCGGAGGCACAGTGCGCGGCGCTGGTGAAGGCAGGTCGCGTGTACGCCACGGCCACCGAGGACATGGACGCGCTCACGTTCGGCTCCAGCGTGCTGCTGCGTCACATGACCTTCAGTGAGGCGCGCAAGATGCCCATCAAGGAGTTCCACCTGGCCGGCGTGCTGGAAGAGTCGGGCCTCAGCCAGGACGAGGTCGGACATGGGGACTCGTGACGAGTTGACGGACGAGTGACGCCGGCCTGTTGCGAGAATAATCCCGTGTGAACGTGCCATTGCCGACATTGAAGTATATCGTAGTATGTTACTGTTTATCATATCTTAAGTATGTTAAAGTATAATGAAGTCTTAAAGTCATTGAAGTTATTGTGTTCGTTTCTATACCATCGGGCATTGTGTTTTCTTGATGTGATGTAAAAGTGGGTTAAACCACGTTGACGCTTGCGTGACATGAATTGTCGCAAAAGCTGCAAAAATCTGCAGCAGAACTCATCATCGCAGTCATCGAATGACACCATTGCAATGGCTAATGTCTTTGATCTCGGAACGCTCCACGATGCTGCCATAGTACCTGCGGCAGCTGTTTCCGCGTGGGAACTTATCAGCGACACAATAGCGTAATCTTCCGCACGTGCGGCCTGATCTCCTTTTGTGCGAGCGTCGCTCGGGCATCATCGTCACTGTGACGTCACCCGTCGCGCATGACGTCACCCTCCGTTTGGGATCCAGTTCATCGACCTGTGCATCCTGATGGGCTGCGACTACTGCGACTCGATCCGCGGCGTCGGTCCGAAGCGGGCGATCGAGCTGATGCAGAAGCACCGCTCCATCGAGGCGATCCTGCAGCACCTGGACCGGGCCAAGTATGGCGTGCCCGAGGACTGGCCGTTCGCCGAGGCGCGCCGGCTCTTCCTGCAGCCAGACGTGGCCGACTGCGCCCAACTGGAGGTGAGCGGCGGCGCAGCTGCAGGCGTGGCAGGCGCCGCTGGTGGGAGGATGGGCGAGAGTAGGCGCAGGACGGGGCCGGAGCGAGCGGGCACCATGTCACCATGAGGTACGGGAGGCGCCGCCGGTGGGAGAATGGTGCGAGGGTAGGCGCAGG
Source organism: Pollicipes pollicipes (assembly GCF_011947565.3). Classification (NCBI taxonomy): domain Eukaryota; kingdom Metazoa; phylum Arthropoda; class Thecostraca; order Pollicipedomorpha; family Pollicipedidae; genus Pollicipes; species Pollicipes pollicipes. Next base: position 286,432 of record NW_023596420.1, on the reverse strand, counting down.
ACGGGGCCGGGGCGCAGACGCCATGTCACCATGAGATACGAGAGGCGCCGCCTGTGGGAGGATGGTGCGAGGGTAGGCGCGGGACGGGGCCGGGGCTCAGGCGCCATGTCACCATGAGATACGGGAGGCGCCGCCGGTGGGAGGATGGTGCGAGGGTAGGCGCGGGACGGGGCCGGGGCGCAGGCGCCATGTCACCATCAGGTGACATGACGCCTGTGTGCCTCCGTGCGATGTAGCGAAAGGGGCGGAACAAATTAAAGCATTAAAGGAGAAAAACATGCACCTTGTCACGTCGAGCCAGCTAGGTGCATCGGCTGTGTGAAAATGGCGCAGCCTGTGCTATAGTGAAAAGTCGTTTGGGTATATTTTGGAAAGAATATTTGTAAAGTATAGTACGGAGATGTGAGTGGAGAATGTCGAACCTGAATCGGCTCTCGGTATTCACTTTCATCTCCACTTCTTCACACATTGTGACTTGACACGAGGTGTTATGTCTCATACTTTGAGGACAAAATTAGCGACTCCTGTTGGCGCGGGACCTTGGGATGACCTGACTTCAGCTGTTGGGGGGATGGCATGTGGGGCAAGGTCAGCGGTGGATGGATGAGTTGCAAAGTGCGTTCGTTGAATACGAGACAATCAAGCGCGGTTCGTGGACTGTAAGTTTACGTGTAGGAAGTCGCCCAGCGTCGGGTCATCCTGTCTATCCGCTGTACTGCGCCGCGCCGAGGCGTCTATCGTGACGCTGCGGCACGTGATCGGTTGCCGTTCAAACGCTGATTGTCGAGCAGAATCATGTTCTGTTTGGGTGGTTGGATTATGTTCTGGTGTGAGATGTCGTCAGAGAATGCAACATACACATGCTGACTGCTGCAATCTCGATGCCACGGTTGACTGAAACAGATACTGTGTGATCAGTGAGGCCAGCATGGCTTGTTTATGTGCAATGCTACAGCCGGTATGTTTGCAAGCAGATCAGCGCGGCTGTCGCCCAGCAGGTTTTTGTTTCATTCTCGGTCATGGTCAGAGTCCAGTGATGTTCGCAGCCTATTGGTGTGGGACCTCAGGATGTTCCTATAGGCAGCTCTGAACTTGCATTGGTCTCGAGACGGCTTGGATGTGCTCGTTTACTCGCCGAGTGCTTACCATCCGTAGCATTCCTGTGTATGGTGCTCACCGGCATTCCGCCGTAACATGTTTGTATTTAGCCGCTGGTTAGCTCCCTGCCCGCCGACTGTCGCCTTAGAAACACTGGTGCGCGTCTCTTGCTTTATCGCACTTGCAACGCTGCCGTGAAATATTTATGTTTTTCGTTCCTGACCTTCGTCTTTTCTGAGATCACGCCGTGTTGTTGCTTACTGAGGTGCCCTCCCCCTGCCCCCCCCCCCCCCGTGTCCATAATCGGTCCGTACTCAGACCACGGGGAAAGGTTCTCGGCCGGCCGGTCCTCTCGCTTGCTCGGGCGTCCCGTGGCCTTGGTCTGAGCTCTGGCCCGGTGTGTCGCTCTCTGCCGCTGTCCGGCGGTGCGGCCTCTGACTGTCTGGCGTTGTCGGCAGCTGAGATGGGTGGAGCCGGATGAGGACGCCCTGGTGGCCTTCATGTGCTCTGACAAGGGCTTCAGCGAGGAGCGCATCCGTAACGGCGCCAAGAAGTTGGCCAAGGCGCGCAACACCACCACACAGGGCCGACTGGACTCGTTCTTCAAGGTGCTGCCCAGCCCCGGCGCCGGCAAACGCAAGGTGAGCGCACGGCGGCGGCACGTGCTGCGGGCCACGTGGAAGGGAGGAGCCGGCGTGGGAGACGGTTATGTGGAAGGGAGGGGCTGGCGTGGGAGACGGTTACGTGGAAGGGAGGGGCCGGCGTGGGAGACGGTTATGTGGAAGGAGGGGCCGGCGCGGGAGACGGTTATGTGGAGGGGATGGGCTGGCGTGGGAGACGGTTACGTGGAAGGGAGGGGCCTGCGTGGGGGACGGTCATGTAGAAAGGAGGGGTCGGCGTGGGAGACGGTCGCGTGGAACAGAGGGGTCGGCGCGGGAGACGGTTATGTGGAAGGAGGGGCCGGCGTGGGAGACGGTTATGTGGAAGGAGGGGCCGGCGTGGGAGACGGTTATGTGGAGGAGGGGCCGGCGTCTACAGCCGTCTGTGCGGCCTGTGTAGGAGCCACACTGGGACAGCTGACAGTTCTGTGCTGTTTGATGCAATGGTCTTGGTGTGTGTGCTCAGGTCGTCCTGAGTTTTTTTCACATAGGAGCCTGCGTGATGAGAGGTATGAATGGATGAGAGCGCTTACATGCAAGATGTTTCTGTTAGCTGACGCGGAGCATGTCGCTAACGTCCGAGCATTGTCGCGCCGGTGTCGTTAGTTCTCCTCTTGCACGTGCATTGTGTCCTCTCGCGTCTGTCCTTAACGGCACCTGCTTGGTGCGTCCCCAGGCCGACGACAAGAAGTCTGCATCGAACAAAAAGGCGAAGGCCAGTGGTGGTGGTGGAAAATTCAGGAGAGGGAAGTAACTATGCGTACCATCTTTTGACGGCTGAGGGGTATCATTTTGTATGCTTGGTCACGTTTTCATCGGCGGGACGCCAGCTTCCCTCTCATTTTGTAACATCGGCATTGCTAATATCGTATCGGGTATGTGTCTCGGTGGTGGTGGCCTGCGTGCCCGCCCAATGGCATCTCGGTCAGAAGACGCCATCTCACGAACACCAATCAGGCGGGCATCGATTAGGCCGCCCGGCCAGGGCTGGCCTTGTTCGTGTGTTTGCTCTCGAAGGGGGTCTGTTGCTGTTAGCATAGATGGGCTCCCCGTTACGGTCAACAAACTCTGCCGTGCCAGCCGTACGACCCTGCTTTATGACAGTGCTGACCTCGGCTGTTTTAGTGTAACCCATTGGCCTCTTCGGTCCCCGAACCTTACGATTGCGATTGTCCATTGTATTTTTCAGTGTATTGATGCAATATACTCGCCGTGGACACAGTAACATGGGCGTGTGTGTGCGATTCGGCCGAAATATGAAGGTGATCTCGGACTCAGCTTCTGCTACCTCACAAGCAAGCGGTACCGACCGCTGCACACCCGGCACTGACGGAGGTGCTCTATCAACCGGAGCCACTTACAAACACGGGCCACGCGCTCAGCTGGCACGCGGGACCGGGAGCGCCCTGGGCCGCCTCTCGGCGTTCTGGAACAGCGGGAGGAAGCGCTGGATCCAGTGCACGCTCTGGATGTAGCCGGCGTTGGCCGGGCCGGGCCAGCGCAGTGACGGTGGCGCCGACGTCGTGCTGGTCGTCGTCTTCATCAGCTCCAGCGGGGGCACCGCAGATGAAGGCACCGGCTCCTCTACGGCTAGAGTGCGCCGCCCGAGAACGGTCCGCGCCTGCGGGTGGCGCCGCCCTGGCGGCGGTGGCCGGAGTCTGGTGCTAGGGTGCGCTGCGATCGGCGCTGCCCACGCTCCCGCCAGCGACCTGCCGTGATGCGCTCTGTGGGCGCCGCCCCTGTTGAGCGCCTCTGCCCGTGTCGCCTTCCTCCTGCTGGGGCGGAATGGGAGGACCCCTTTGTGTGACCTTCCCTGACCGGTCCCTCGGAGCTCGTCCCCACCTGGTTGCGGTTCGGCGTGCAGGCGTGTCGGTCGTCGCCGCTCCTCCCATGGTGTGACGCCTCGCCGCGCGGGTCCGCCCTCGCCAGTCTCGGCCAGGAGGTGATCCTTTGAGGGAGGGGGTTCCTGGACCGCCTTCCCCTCGCGGCGGTCGCTGAGGATCCGGCCGCGACGCCGGAGGATCTGGCGCCTCTCCGTAACGCTGAAGCCGCCGCCGGCTGGCCGGTTGACCGGGCGGAGGGTCGGGGCGTAGGCGCGGGTCTGGCGAGGCCCGATCCGCCGCCCGAACATCAGGTCCAGGTGAGCGACCTCCGCGGGGCGGAGCGTGTTCACAAAGGGCCGGCCCCTGGCGGCGGAGACGCGCGGTCGACGCGGCGCAGCCTGCGACACTGCCGACAGGTCTGGCTTCGACGTCGCCAGCGCTGGCGCCGGCGTCACCGGCACTGGCGGTGGCCTGGCTGTGGGGGGTCTGCGTCGGCGCGCAGGTGACGCTGGCCGCGCTGCCGGCACCAACAGTCTTCGACTGGAGAAGCGGCTGGGTCGTGGCGTCAGCGGGGATGACGGAGCGCGCGTAGGCGCTGTTGGTGACGTCACGCGTGGGGCGGTGACGTCACCGTGTGATTTAACCCCGGTTCGCGCCTTATTTCTCGCCCTCCCGCGAGCGTGAGGGGCTTGCGTCGCCGGGGTGGAGGTGGGCGCAGAGCTGCGGGACGGGACCAGCGGCAGGCCTGGTCCAGTGGCTCCTCCAGCTCCACGTGCGGACTGCGCGGCCCGCTCCGGCGAGGAAGCGCTCTCCGAGCCCGCGCCGTCCACCGCGCTCACACCGGCAGACCCGCCCGTGGCGAACAGGCTCATATACTCGGCGAATTCTGGCCGGTACGTGGTGACCTCATCCTCTGGGGGGCGCGTGGTGAAGTCGGGCCGGGTCGTGGTCTGGCGAGAGGCGGCGGGCGGCCCGCCCCGGCTGGTGGGGCGCCGCGGCCGGGCCGTGCCGGCCGTGCTGAAGACGCGGCCCGGTGCTCTAGAAGAGACGCGCAGGGCGTGCCGTCGGGTGCCGGCCCTGAAGCGTGCGCCGAGACCGCGGGGTACCGAGAGGCGACTGCGAGATGGCGCCTGTGCTGTGGTGGAAGGGGCATCTGTGAGCGCTGTGCCCGGTTGAGATGGGTCGGCTGTCGTCCCTGACGTCCTCGTGGTGTGGAGGAGCAGGAGAGCCCTCTTACCTTTCACACCCCGGGCTGCGAACGGGTCGTGGTCAGCACGCTTGGTTTCGGTTAGATTTTGAACAGCTTCAGGTGGCTTATGCTCAGTGGAATGTTTTGTAACCTTTCGCGCAGGTGGAATGTTTGTCCCTTTAGCAGCTTTGAACCTTTTTCCGCCTCGTGTCTGTTCCGCGCCATTCACTGGTGTGCTTTCGTGGGTTGTCCCAGAGTGCTCCAATGGAACTCGTGTCTGGTAATCCTTGCATCCATCCAATCGGTCAGTACTAACGGTGGCGTTTTCCCCGATCTTTGTTGCATTACTTCCATGGTGATCACAATATCGGCTTCTGCTTTCATTCAGCAGTTTCTGATGACTTTCCTGACGTTTCTGAAGATGGTTATGCCCATTTCCAGTGATCGTTTCAACTTCCCTAAACCTTTTTCGCTCATTTGACTCGTTGCCCTTCTCGTCCAAAGTTGAACGCTCCGCGGGAGGTTCAGTCTGTCTTTCTGCGAATCTCGTTGAGAACATGGAAGATGATAGGGTATAGGGCGTTGTTGTAAACGCACCGACAATCCTAACACCGTTGTCCACATTATTGTCTGAACTTCGTGTAGCCGAGGTGGTTCCATCTCCTGGAATAATCACAAATTGCCTCGCCTCAGCCTCATCCCCCGCCTTCTGCGACAGCCTGCCCAGCGCATCTTCCCCTTGATCCCCTCGTCGAAGTCCTACCGCTTCACCCGCCAACGTCCCCGTCAGCACGCCGTCGACATCGAGCCCCTCGACCCCCCAGCGTTGGATGTCGTTCGGTCGGGGTCGACCCACCACGACCCTGTCCCCGATTTGGTTCTGCCCCGCGGGCGTCACGTGACGAAACACGGCCGCCGGCAGCGTCGGTAGGTAAGTAAACGGTCTGACAGTGGTGGCCGAGTCGAGGCCAGAGTTCAGGTGAGGTGGTCTTGCCCCGCTGATAGCGGATCCGTCACGCAGCGGGCCGACGGAGACCATGGATGTTCCTGGCGACGGGGGAGAGGTCGGAGGAGACGGCGATGAGGAAGCGCGGTTCGGGTCCCTCTCGGACAGACGACGTGAGTCCCATACTACATCCGTGTGGCCGTTCTCAACATTGCCAGCATCGATGTCTGTTTCGACGTCCTCCAAGTCGAGCATCGTATGCGGCGTAGCTGCGGCAGGTGGTGGTGATGTTGCAGCAAGATCTGGCGTGTCCCTGACGTGCTGCGCACCGAGGGGAGCGCCAGGTGCGGTACCTGGGTACTCTTCGCTCGACAGGACGGTCGCGGCTCGCTCCCCCGCAGGACGCTCAAGCTGTGACGTCATATCTTCCCAGCGTCCGGGCACACGCCGACCGTCACCTGGTCCGTACACATAGTCCGGCGTAGGTGTCGCCACCCGCGCCCCGCCGGTCCACGGCGTCTGGTCCTGCGGTCCGGTCCGGGCCAGGTGGTCCAGCCGCCAGCGGTCCGGTACCTTCCAGCCCCAGCCTCCGGGCGCGCCTTCCGCGGCTCCGTCTGGGATCGGGCGGGCAGGCCCCGCGCCTCCAGCGTAGTCGTAAGGGGCGCCCGCGAGGCCAGTGTACCGAGGCGGCGGACCCCGCGGAGGGCCCGGAGGAACCCTGAGCTGTGGCGATTGCTCTCTCCCAGACTCGCTGGCAGATGCCGGCTCGAGGAGTGCTGGCCAGGGCGGCGACGGATGACGCTCCGACACCGGCCGCTCCCCCAGCCAGCGGCCTGGACCCACTCGGAAGGACCACAACGCGCCCTGCGGACCTCGCTGGTCGGGAGGAAGAGGCAGAGCTCCGTCTCTCGGCGGCACGCCTGGTTGCTCGGGGACGAGCCCAGGGGTGTACCCGGGTGGGCGGTGTGGCCTGGGGGTGACGCGCGTGGACGGCTCACCGCCAGTGTAGCGCGTTCGGAGGCCGAAATCGGGCCGCTCTGCTGGGCCGCCCAGACCTGGGCCCTGACGTGTGAAACCGGGCCCCTGGCTGGAGCCGTCAGCGGAGCCAGGACCCTGGTACCCGCGCGGCCGCTCCGCCGGCCTGGCCGGCTGGGGGCGTACAGACCGTTGGCGGGACTCCCCCGCCGGCCGGTCCGGCCGCGGACGCCGGGGCACGGCCGGTGTGTCAGGGGGAAGGGTAAGGAAGGCCGGTCCGAGCACGGCAGGGCCCGCTGAGGTCACGTAGTGCACGTCCGCCACGTACCCAGACACCGGGTCCGCGTAGTAGTCGACTACCTGGAAGGGGCACGGCGAAGATGAGCGAGTCATCAACCTTCACTGCAGGCACAAAGAGGGGCTGTTGTGATCGCAAAAAAAATGTGTTTAGTGCAGGGGCGGTGGCTTAGGGGAGCAGTTGCCCCCCCCCCCCCATTCTGGGTAACATGTAAAATTAATCCTATAGTGGTAGATGGAAAGAGCGAGATAAAATTAGTGGTTGCCCGTCCCCTCCCCTATTTCCATCGATGTTGCGCCACCATTGGATACCTGAGCTTTGTTTGCTCAAAACGCCGTACGCAGCACACAAATCGAGATAGTATTCATGGCAGTGGTTTGCTGGTGAATTAGAGTGGTAGCAACAGTGTATGCAATGAAAAATGTCCATCTAAAACCACACGCGATGCGTTGCAACATCCTTCCCACTTCTGAAAAATGCGGTGTATCTACATGGGACCAGTAACTTCGATACTTGGATACTTGGATACTTACTTGAACTTTTCCATTGGGTAGGGCGACCTGATAAGATCCCCGCGTTATATCTCCGTCCTTTTCTTCCCGATGGCCGTATTCGTTTCCGGCGCCATCTAGTGATCCCCATGAGAAGGCGTAGTTGTAAGGTCCGTTGCCTGACTGCAATGAATTAAACACGACCAAACGCGAGTTGTATGAGTGGACGATGCTCACTTCCCAGGATAAAATGGGTGGCTGTGGCGGTTTCTTCGTGCATATAGATTGCACATATCGGCTGACTGTATTTACATTCAAAATGTTACCCATAAAACACTGGAAGCATGACAGCAGCACAGGCATGGAGGGGGGAGAGACGGGACCACGTGCCCCTGCTCCCTTTAATCCCGAGGGGCTCGAGGGGCCTCTCAGTATCGACAGTTAAGGATCTGAAGAGCTGGCTGGAGGTCGTATTATGGGTCCCAGCCCTGCCTACCTGGCCTTTAAATGCCAGTTATAGGGCCGTTTGCGGCGGTTGAGGGTTCCCTCAGTCAATGAGGGCCTCTATGTCGGTCAGACAACGTTAGAACCGAACATTCGGCTTCGTGTCGGTCCGGGCCTGAGGGCACATTTCCCAAGCGGGGGCCCGCGGTTTACATTGGTAGGAGTCCCCTGACTTGATGAGGGCCTCTGTGTCGGCCAGGGGTCAACATTGCCTAGCAAGGGGTCATGTGTAAGCAATGGGCCCCGAGTCGGTCAGAGTCAGTGTTCGGGTGGGATGAATAGGGACAGGTGAGCCCTTCGAGACCAATGAGAAGAGCTCGATTGGAAGGTAGAAGGGCCCGAAGGAATGGCTGTAGGTCGCATTATGGATCACGGCCCTACGGGCCATGACCTCAAATGTCAGTCAGCAGTCCTCTCGCACCGACTGAGAACCCCTGGGACAATGCGGGCCCCTATTTCGGCCAGAGACCACCAAATGGTCGGCTCCATGTTGGCCTGAGCCCTTAGGGCCAATTTCCCAAGCAGGGACGAGGCTAATGCACGCGATTTGCATTGAGTGGGGCTCCCGCAACAATGAGTGTCCCTGTGTCAGTCAGAGGTGCATAGTGTCTAACAGGGGGTTCTGTATCGGCAAGGGTCCCGACTCGGCCAGGTGAACTTTTGCTGCACATTGACACGGGCTGGACCCCAAATTCCAGAAGGCCTCTTGCACTGATCGAGGTCCTCGCACAATGAAAGAAGATGTGAGTGCTTGTGAGGAGTCCACAATGAGGCAATAGAAAGGTCCTGTGTCAGGGCTTCCAGTACGGAACGGGGCCCTTCGCCCTATTTCAGCTAAGGGTCCATCGCACCGACATGGAATATATGTGCCAATTATTGGGCTCCATGCGGCTATAAGGAATCTGTTTGCATCAATGAGAGCTCCTGCATCAATCTGAGGCCCACTGACCAGGTCAGCGAGCCTCCAGAGTCACCCCTTGTCGCCAGAATGATAGCCGTGAAGCATCCCGTGTTGGGACAGAAAAGCCCCTGAGCCCATGGCCGGGATCGGTAATGTGCCCCTAGTATTCTATCCACGTGGATCCTTGGCTGGGTGGATCGCTATGTTGGATCGAAATGAGATGAAAAATGAAGAAAAGGCAAGCCCATGTTTGCCTGAGAACTTCAATCCCTCTCCTGAATCGACTTGTGAAACAAATTACATGAAGAACCATTTAGCATTTGCCCTCGCAATCATAGGAGCAGAAACAACTATGGTTGACATTACAGTTTTCGTAAGAACCGACTGGCGTTGGCTGTTGCAGATGGCACCAGGTGGCGGCTGCCGGTAGCGCGAGAACGACCGTCGCTAAATGATGCTTCCGAAAATCTGTCGAGCTGAATTCGTACCGTTCAAAGATTAAATGGAGCAAATATTTCACCTGTATAATTCTGAGGGTCCCCTCGGAACAGATTATCAGTTACAGCAACGCGGAAAATAGAGATTCAATCTATAGGTACTCTTTTAGTTCCACCACCAGATTCCAGCACCAGTCTGTGGTGCGGTGAATGCTACTCCGATCCCATTGTCAATCCAAAAATCGCACGGGCAAAGCATACACGAGAGCTGCCTTCGTAACGTGAAAACTGACGACATAAAGCGTTCAAAAGTACTCGTGCCGTGTCGTAATTTTCATCCACGCGTTGGCCACCACCCAGTGTTAGCCTTAAAGGTAGCAAAGCGCGGCCTACGGAGACTGCAACGTCTATTTTTAAAGTTTTTGTTTCTAAGACTTGCGAGCGCGCATGCCGAAAACTATGTTAAATAAGTGTTCAATTATTGATTCTGGCTGAAGGTTGAACATTCCAAGACGAATATGGGCTACCTTTGTTAATCGAAATGTGTGACCCAATGTCGATCACCATTTTACGTTTACGAGGCCCCAATATCTCTGCGAGACTTAAAAGTGTTATCTCGGTGTAGGACGACTCCACTGAACCATTGTAAAATGAAAAGAGCCGGAGGTTTATTCCATGCAGTCATTTCATGCCCTATTTCCTCAGTTTGTTGACTTCAAAATGCAACCAGAATTGCATGTCTAACCAGATGTATATCTGACAAATATGCAAACTTTTGATCCGTCACATCATTATTGCCTTACATGGCTGTGAAGTGCACCTGTCGTGATCAGAGCTACATTCGGAGGCAGAAAGCTTACTTGCTTTTTGATCGTGATTCGTTTCTCTCAGAAAGATAAGAGACAGGTAAGATAGTCCAATGTCGTATTATTAACTACTTTCATGAGCAGTATCAGAAGGGCACATAAATTACTAATCGCGCAGTTATCTGCGGTAAAAAAAAAAATACTGGTACGTATGCAACTCAGTTACAGCGAAATCCAAATGTGAAGGGTGCTGTAAAAGATGACTAGGTGAGGTCAGTATGATGAACTGGATATCGCCTTCCTGCTGCAGTAAGGCCCACTCCTCCCGTCATCTTGTTCGTAAACACGCATGAGACACCTAACGTACTGGCAGGCTTGTTGGCCGCACCCCCTGCTAAGTGAAAACGCAGTAGTGCTTAAGCGGTATCCACATATTCGATTTTGCTTTGATCAATAATTCCTTTCCAAAAGGTATTTAATTCGGCTGAATGGCTTCGAAGAGTTCAATTTCATTTTAATTTGGTTCCACTGTGGATCATTTTGACGATCGTATTATGTGATATATCCTTATGCCCTCCGAGGGGTGTCGCTGGATCGTACTGTTTCTGGCCTCCACTGAATATGGCATCAGAGCCTACCATCTTAACTAGAACCTCGACTGATAGCAGTTAGATTACGGTTAGCGAGTGACACGAACACAGCTACGCCTTCCATCACCCAACCTGACCGGCAACGCTGCCCGCGCGGCGCCTCCGCCTACACCGCTGTCACTCACCTGGTGTCCGAGACCTGGTTCCCGGGCGTGAAGCAGCCCCCACACAGCCGCGAGCAGCACCGCCTGAAACATAGCGCACACAGCTCTGAGGCGGCGCCCGGCCCGCTCCTCAGGGACGCCTCATTCACCTGACAGCGGCGCGTCAGGCGGTCGGCCAGGCGGCGCGTGGCGTGCCGCGCCGCACTGCGCCGCACCAGCGGAGCCAGCGGACTCCAGCCCGACGCCTCGGCGCCCAGCACCACTCACGTGCGCCCAGCGTCCACCTGCCATGCCGGCGCTGCCTCTCCACGGCGACCCGGCGTCGCATTGACGGGCGCTCGGCCGACGCCGCCTCGTCGCCCGACTGGCGAGAAATCGGCGCGGGCCGCCGGCGCCTTGACCCGGCGTCCGCTGAGAACCGGCGTTTCCCGCACCGCGGAGAAACGGCGCGGCCCGCGAGCGCGCGCGCGCCGCTGCAGCGGCGAATTGGGCGGCGCGCGCCCCGCGGCGATTCGGCTAGCGGCGGTGCGGCCCGCCGGGCGCTGTTTCTCAACGCTGTTTAATCGATGTCGCCGGCCTCTGCAATGACTGGCGGGAGCCGTGAGCGCGGTGTTAGTCAGGGGGTCGGGCTCCGCGCGGTCCGGCCGGGCAATCCCAGGCATTTGCGGTCTGTATCCCGTGGGATATTTGCTACAGGAATGCTCGCGGGGTGGGTATTGACGCTTTTGAGTGTGGTTCTCGCCTCGGTGTCCCCGCAGTTGGAAGCACTCAGGGACAGCAGCACGAATTTCGAGTTGGGGGACGGGATTTCAGTCGTTGATTGTTGCCCGCAGATCCTGTTGGGGACAGGACCAGGACAGGACTCCTGGACAGAATGAGATCTCCTCGCAGCGGCCTCCGGGGCAGCCCTATATTCAAAGGACCCCGAAGGCACGTGTTCCCCGATCACGCCGTTAAAACACCAATATCCATATAAAGAAATATCGGCAATTCAAGATTCAGAATGAGAGTTTTCACACAAATATAGGTGTCTTCTTGATCCAGCGAAGGGCCTCCCAATCCGAAAACAAGGCGTTCTTTGCTAAAAAAAGGTATTTCTGACACAGAGAGGGGTTTCCTAATTCAGAACAAGATCCTTCCAATTCAAAAACGGGGCCACCAAATCCAGCAAAGGGCCTGGTTTTCCTGAGACAGGGAATTATGATCCTGAAATATGGCTATCTGATATGCAGGCCCGTAGCTAGGCGGTTGTACGAGGTGCCCGCGCATCGCCTAGGATGTGGGATCCTACTTGGTCAGGATTCATGCAAACCCTGTACTTATAGGGGACTTGACAACTTTTTTGGTACATTTCACGTATTATTGGATCACACGCGCCCGAATTGATCGGCGATACCAGTTTTCTCGAACTCCTTTTGATTAGCTCAGCATTTCGATTTCAAGTAGTCACTCATTCGGGAGAAATCTCATAAAACTCCCTCCTCACCACTATGAATGTAATGCATTGAATTTGCCCTGCTTTTTCCCACGTGTGTGTTCTGTAATGTTTGCATCACACTTAGTTCTCAATTTTTGGGTGTAAGAAATGCCACGAAAGCTTGAAACACTCTTTCGACACAAATATATGCAAGCATAAGGCTAATTCCCGCGAGCTCCACGTAACATTTGACTTTGTTTGGTTTTTTTATTTCTCCCTATGACGTCTGCCACAGTAGCTTTTTTCGAAGCGCGCGCTGGCTTTGGAAAGCGGAGTATCACATGGCCTACAGTGATGCACTGGGTTCAAACTTCCACCGATTTGCTTTTCGGCAACTAGTCCTGGCGCTCAATGTGGCAATCACAGACGTCCACTTGTACTGGCATCATTCACACCAGTCGAGGTAGCACTTTTCTGTTCGCAGGTCCGCAATGTGCGGGTTTAAACAGCTAAAAGGTGGTATCTTTAACCCATAACAACTGGCAACGGTTCTCAGCAATTTCTGCCGTCGTCGTGACGACGCCGGTCGCGACAACCGCAGTTGTCGCGAACTCGGGATACACTCCGGGGCCACCAAGAAAGGGAAAGGGTAGGGCTGCTACAAAGCGTTGACAGAATTTGGACTAGAGAATAACTGAAACATATGCCCTTGTTATGTTTTGGCAGTGCTGCAGTCGCATTGCCCGGTACTATTATCATACGTAAATGGTCGTGGGTTCCGCAAGGGTCCGTTCTTTTAATATGCCTTCAAGGTGGGACAGTCCATGTAAGGTGTAGGATTTCATAACGATTGAATGGACCCCTCCCTTCTGTTGAGATCTTTGACAATCGTAACGGAAACATGTTTGAGTCAGCACTTGGCTGATATCAAGTTTGCTACCGTCTGCAAACTCTGTACCATTTGTCACGCTTGCGTTTTGAGGGATTATCTATTTTTTGTGCTAACAGGGGCTCCTTTTCATCTTAAGATGCTTTCAATTTTCCCTGAGGACCAGGGGATTTTGAGGCGGCTACATGTAAAGCGACAACAATAGAATGTTTTGCACACGCGCGTTAGTTACGATCGACATTTTCTTGCCATTTACAGTGTTAGTTGGTGTTCGGTTATGCTGTAAAGGGGAAGTCATAGGAATGAAACGTCGTTCGGCGTGGTGTCATTTTCAACGCCTGGCTGCGACTTCGACTTCGCGCAATGTTTGAATTATGGGCCTGGCTTAAAATCCGACCTCTCCCGCCTGCGCCTCTTTAAGCTTTGGCCTCATAAATTTTGCACTGCTGCCTTCGGCTTCGCTGTGTCATAAGTGTTGTCCACCCCATCATAACCATTCCGTAAAACCCTGATGATTTTGTGTCTCTTAAAAGTTCAGCAGATGCAAAAATGTTTTGTTTCACCAAGCTGCAGCTGAAAATGCCGAACACCAGATTCGGTTTCGTCACCGGCCTCATTAAACTGATGGGTCGGCATGGGCTTTACACTTCTCACGTTCAAAGCTGCTGACACTTTCGTTCCGCTCAAGTTTGAAGCCATTAGCTTCGGTTTAGAATTCACGTGTTACAGCAGGAGAGCATTGGCTGAGATGGTTGTTCATTAGGGTTTTACATTTCGAATGAAGTAGAAACATTAAGCGATGCGGTGACTTCTAATGTTATTCTCTTTTGGTGACCCCATCGGTGCCAAAATGGACAAATTAAAAGAATGGTAGGGTGAACATCGAGTTAAAGATTTCATCCTTATTCGCGAAAAATTTCGCTTCAGTTGTACAAGATCGCTTCCGAATACGCGACCATTGCTGGAATGAGTGTAAATGCCTGTACAGACGTTATTCAGCTTTCATTCTAATACATCTTACTCCTTATATTTCCTAGCTGGTTGAGCTAAGCTAGATGAAATACTGATTTCTACAAATTTTCCAAAACTATTAGATGGAAGTACACATGAAAAGCGAAGATGCCGGCACTAGGTTTCTTTATCGCCAATTTATTTCTAAACTATGTAACGTTTGTCGTCCATGCGTAGCAAGGAATTCCCTTTTTACAAGCTCAGGTCAAACCAGATCACAGTAGGTCACGTGATGTTTTTGCGTATAACCACTCACTTTTCAGCTTATCACAGACAATAATTGATCGCAACGGAGGCATGCGACTTTGTATCTTACTTCAAATTGGACCTGGTTTCATTTGCAGGTATTTCTCCGGGGCAGTTTGTTGCCGAACATGGAACAAAATGGATGAAATATTTGTAGTGTTATGACAGCATCTGACCACGATACATAAGTGTGCGCGTAAACAGGCCAGATAATGTTTCCTCTGTTGACGGAACAGATTACGAAGTTTCCACGGCATGTCAAGGTGAAAGCTAACAAATCATACAGAAGGGAAGGAATCGGTCAAGTAAAATGCATTCTTATGCGTTCCTTGCTGTTATTTTCTACATGGCAAAATGCATTAAAAACCGATCACTTTCTGGCAGACAGTTCTGAAAACGGGACTGCAACAATAGGAAACGTCATGGGTTTGATAAACCCGTGAGCACCGATACGGGGTGGGTGACCGTTACGGCTTGTTCAAGTCTTAAAAAGCCACGAGTATGGACACAAGTATGGGCAAAAAATTTACGAAATGCTATTTAGATGCCTCAAGTAAATATTACACGATCTTACTGCTTGCGTTTCTCTTCATCATAATTAACCCCAGGCACGTTATGTTTGCAATTGTTGACGGAAAACGCGGAGTTTATTTGCAGATTAAATGAAGCATTCATTGATCTTTATGATTTGGTCGAATCTTTTGATATCAAGTACGCCTGAGATCGGTATCAGCGCTAAGCAGTGCTCGTTGCGTGAGCGCCGCCTCACCGTTCGATCATAGAAATCCGGACCATCGGCAGAATTCTGCGGAAGAAAAACTTTACGTGCCACAAAACTCGGCACGTTCAGTTCTACCCTCTGACGTCATCCGAGCTTAACCATGGCTGCTGCCACATGCCATGGGACATCCCAGTCAGAGGTAAACGGCAAGTTAATGAAACGACTCAAATGCAGCTCGCAACTGATGAATGAATCAGAAGGTGGACACTCAAACAAACTGAGTTATCGGGACAGGCGGAAACTTACCTGAGCCTTTCCCATGCGTAGAGGCTACGTACGGCAAAAACAAATATAACGGGTGGGTAAGCTGTTGGTAGAACTGAAAAGAAATGGATAACCAGATGGTGTGGAGAAGATGACTTCACGGCGTGGATAAAAACCCATAGGTGCCCGTGTGAGAGGAATCACAGGGTGAAGTGTTATGGATTTGGTGGAAATGGGTGTACTGATGTCGGGACAATTTTACGAAATGTCGAGAAGATTATCCATGGGGTACTACACAACGCTTCTGCTTGCGATTAATTTAGAGATAGTTAGCTCCAATTATGCCAATTTTGTTATTACCCACACGATAGAAGAAGTTTGGATGTAAATTTTCTTGAAATTTTTCTTTACTGCATCATCACCTGGAAAAATGCAAAAGAGTGGAAACGGGTAGGCGAAACTTGTCAGAGCTGGTTGCGGGCCGAGCGTGTCCACAGCTCCATGAGTAAAAGATATACTGCGTTAGCAAAGTAATACACGCGACGCAATTTAGTGTGGGCACTTGCCTGTGAAATCATCCACTCCACGATTGCCCGATCATTGCCACCGTCCTGTTTTCTCAAAATTCCCCTTGAATTTTGGTCTCTAATCCAAGACATTTTTAGAAATCACAACGCATTTCCCGGTTGTTGCAATGCCAAATTTTAAGCTGCCAAATGATTGCATTCGCCATGAGCGCATCAAAAGAAACCTCTTCGCTTAGTCTAGTGAAGCACACAATTAAATTTTGTTGTCTGATGAGCGTTGGAACACGACAAATATTGTAGCCAGCTGATACAGAATTCGCAAAAAACGGTCGCGGAAATAACCATGCAAGCTACACACAGCCCGATTCGGAAAAGAACGCAAAACTGCTGACCCGACAGGGCCCCGCTGCCAGCAATGCTCACCAATGAAAATTTCGAAAGCGAAGGGCTTATCGCAAACGTCCCTTGACCATTCGTCACCTGATCTGACCTGATCTTGTAAAAATGTAGTTCTAGCTAGGGATGGGCACCAACAATCGCTTAGTGTTCAATGGAGTACGGATAAGGAAACCCTGTGTTTCTGTAATCGCTTTTCATCTACACGCACATAAGGGCGTCATTTCGGAATATATGTAAAATCCGATTCTTCAATTGACCTAAAACGCCAGTCAGCGAGCATATATCAATTAAAATGATGTAAAATGAAGGCCGAATAACGATAACGAATAACTAAGGTACTGATGACACTATCTACACGATGCAGACACCTCCATATCCATACGGCGAGCGTCCATATACTTAGAAGAAAGCCGTCCGAATCTAGCAATATTCTTCGAACACAAATTCAAATTTGTAATTTGATGCGCGACCCCTAAAACCCCTTTAACCTCACCGATTTTGTTACAAGAGTTTCAGGAGGAAGAGGTAACAGAGATTACGAACAGTAGTTCACGCATCAGCTAAAAGCCAACGTAGAATGCTTTCCGTCAAAAGAGAACATGCCATCTTTTTTGATGGCATAATTTGGCCCGTGTGTTGTTTTGGCCTGTCGTTTCCATGACATGTCCGCCTGCATCATGCACAACACAAAACTCGTAAGACAATGCTTTTCTTGCCAGCATTGTACATGCCTTGTCTTAAGAATGCTCCATTTTAGCCTCAACATTGTGACCCACCCCCGTTTCCAGGTAGCCCAGCTTTCTTGAGATGCAAAAATTTCTTCAAAGCAGCATTGTTAAAGCGGGAATAACAACGTACCAGTCATGAAGAAATGGATCGTGCTCCCACACGGTATCCGCATTTTTGGGGTTCTCTAATGCACCTCCTGATAGTTCGGTCTGGCTATAGGCCTCCTGGTGCGTGGCACGGACTCTTGTTCCCGAAAAGGAGCTTCTTCACACACACACCCACACCCACACACCCACCCACCCACCCACCCACCCACCCACCCACCCACCCACACACACACACACACACACACGCACATATATACATATATATATATATATATATATATATATATATATATATATATATATATATATATATATATAATATATATATATATATATATATATATATGTATTCATATATAATATATGTGTGTGTGTGTGTGTGTGTGTGTGTGTGTGTGTGTGTGTGTGTGTGTGTGTGTGTGTGTGTGTGTGTGTGTGTGTGTGTGTGTGTGTGTGTGTGTGTGTGTGTGTGTGTGTGTGTGTGTGTGTGTGTGTGTGTGTGTGTGTGTGTGTGTGTGTGTGTGTGTGTGTGTGTGTGTGTGTGTGTGTGTGTGTGTGTGTGTGTGTGTGTGTGTGTGTGTGTGTGTGTGTGTGTGTGTGTGTGTGTGTGTGTGTGTGTGTGTGTGTGTGTGTGTGTGTGTGTGTGTGTGTGTGTGTGTGTGTGTGCAAGGCGTTTCCCAATCTAGAACAGCTCTAGTAGGAGGCTCTTAGTTCAAAGCGGGGCTTCCTAGCTCATAACAGAGGCCTCCTAATCCATAATGAGGCCTCCTTGTCTAAATGGTGGTCTCCTAGTCTATAACGGATGCCTCGTTGTTGATAATGGGGTCCCCTCTAGTTCGTAATAGGACCCCTTGTTCAAATTGTGGTCCCCTAGCACAAAGCAAACGCCTCCTGGTTCATAGCGGGATCTCCAAGTTCATAACGGGAACCCCCCAGTTCGAAATAGGAATTCCTAGTTCATAATGTGTGTATCATGTTGTATAACGGGGCCTCCTAGTTAAGAACAAGGGCCTCCTGCTTCACGACGAGGGTCCCCTACCGCACAATTAGGACCTTTGACTTCCAAAACGGGACCTCGCAGTTCAAAATGGGCCCATTGCTGAAAATGGAGGCTTCCTGTATGAAACGGGCGTTTGGATGCAGAAAAAATCTTTTGAACCCAATCTAACACCCCTTGTTTTGCTGTCAGGGCCTCCTTGATCGAAACTCCGGTAATCCTCATGAGTCTTTGCTTGGGGAAAGGGGACCTGCAAAACATCATTGGGCAAAAGCATACACTTGTGCTCTCGTCCGCTGAAATGGGAGACAACGACTGTTCCCCTCCCCCGGCTTCGCCGCCCCTGGGGGCATCTGGAGCTATGAGTGCATCGACAGTCGACATGGCCTAGTGAGACGCAGGGCCGCGAGTTCACAACCCCTGGGGCATCTGGAGCTATGAGTGCATCGACAGTCGGCATGGCCTAGTGAGACGCAGGGCCACAGGTTCACAACCCATGGGGGCATCTGGAGCTTTGAGTGCATCGACAGTCGGCATGGCCTAGTGAGACGCAGGGCCACGGGTTCACAACTCTTGCCCATGGCAGTTGGGGTATATCGAAATATCTCATGAGTATATAATGACCATGCTAGCCTTAAACATAGATACCTTTCATCCACATCTCCTATGGCAAGGTCTCTACGACCCGCGGCCGCTATACCACGCCATAAGGCACCTCGCATTCCACAGTCGTCACAACCCCGCACGCCCACTTATTGCACTGCCAGCAGGCGCGCCGTGGAAACGGGGGCATCGGTCCCCCGAGGATCGGCGCGCTCTGGGGTGTCGCTTGTGTGTCACGTTCGCGCCCAGTGCTCGCGCGGCGGAGTTACACCCCTCGTTGGCGTGTTGCCGCGTGCAGCGAGTGACCCTGGCCCAGAGAACACACACGCCGCGGGCACCGCTGGCGGCCATGTCACGGTGACGGGCCGTGTCGCAACCGTGAACCAGCAGCAGGTGTACAACTGGAAAACGAAAACGACCGAAGGTTGCAATATGGTCCACGTGCTTGTGCACACCCCCGCATTATCATGGCCGGTCACGTGTGAGCACTACAACACAATGTGCCGCGGACCAAGCGCCCCGCCTGGATCTGAGGCGGGGGGAGGGGGAGGGGGGGGGGGGGCGGAGCTCAGTGAAAACGCATCGCACTGATTTTCAACTTTCTGTCAAGCGCATATGCAAGTTCTTAAGTGCATTTACGAGGAACATTATTCACACAGATAAGACAGCCGTAACAGCCTTATTCTTCTGAGAAAAACCAGGAATAAGAAAAACACATCTATATCTCCACTCTCTTGGTTTTTCTCCGAGCAATAAGGCTATTACGACTGTCTTTTCTGTCAAAATCCATTTATGGTGGAAACTAAGAATGCGGGTCTAAGGGGAGGGGGCGACCTCCCCTCCCCGTGGGTGCTAGATCGGTATTTGTAAATGTGACGCCAACGCATGCTTTATATGATGTGGCGTGTCCGTAAACCAATCGCATTGCATATGCCTGGATATCATGCTTATTACTTAAAATGCCCCTGGAATGTTACAGATTTTAACGCAACTGAAAGAGGATGTGGTAGCTACCACACCAAGCAGTACACGCTCGTTGGCGAGATTTCATTTACCATCTCGTGGTTCTTGTGTCAACGACTTTTATATTTCACGGCGTCTGGTGCCTGAAATTTGTCGTGGGGCGAGAAAGCAGCCATAGTTGTAAAAAGTCTTCAACGAATCGCTGCGCAGTGGTCATTTACGTGCCATCCAATCAGAGAGCTGGAGCCCAAAACGCTTAAAGCGCGCGTGAAGACACTTGTCTGAAATTGGGGAGAAAGTTAATAGAAAGAGAACAAAGGGGAAGAGATAGAGAAAGAAAGGCGTTATTGGTTGACATGTTGTATGTTTAGTTAACGACCTTTGATATACCGGGGGGGGGGGGGGGGGCACTGGTTATACGATGCTGTAATGCTCAATAACGTTAATATTGACAGTATTCTACATTAAAAAACATAATGAAGGTCGTTCAGTTAACAACAGAGCTTTCAACTCATGATGCCAGAAACCACGAGCTGAATACTTTTCTTTCTTAATTGATAAAAAAGGGAAAGAAAAAAAAACAAACGAAAGTGACACAGCGTGATACAATGATACCTTTTCAAACCAGCTTCCGAGCGCACCGCGTGTTTTGTTCGTCTCAACACTGCTCCTTTCAACCTGGGTGTCACAGAATAAATGAAGGTTAACTCTACGCCATATGCTTAACCTTGTATACGTTAACGCCAACATAACGACTGTGTGAACATTACCGTACCCGTTCCGTAAGGTTATGGCACCTTGTAATTGGCGAACGAGGCGTGCTGACGTCAAGTGACGGACCACTTCCTGACCCGCCTGGGCGGCCCGTGACCACGCAGCATCAAGCCTCTTCAGTGAGCTGTTACAAGGCGAGAGGACGTGGCCGTGGCAGCTCGCGTGTTTTTCAGGTTTGTTGGCTGGTCAGTGCCATACATATTTTTGGAGCGCGACGCTTTTGATCGGGTCTACGCCTGTGTGCGCGAAATTGTACGACGCACACAAGCTGCACCAGGCCCGTGGAAGTAATGACATGTGTGCCCGTTATAAACGTGCACCCAGACGCATGCACCATCAACGACACCCGGCAGCGCCTTCTGCACAGTCAAGTGCCCTCCAACAGAAAGCAGATGGACTACATGTCTGGCGGTCCGGCGAGTCCGCGCAAGGGCGACGAAGCGAACGAAGACATGTTTACGACAGATATATCACCATGGATAACGACTCTGCCGGCTTTCGACCATTGCGATATCGCGGCGCACACCTGCCCGCGTGATGAGTGTGCCAGGCGTCCTGGCGGCTGTCGCGTGTCCTTCGCCACTGCTACGCCCGGCTTCAGCTACGTGTTTTCAGTCAATGACTTGTGACACTTTTTGCCGTTATTATAAGCACGGGGCTGCCAACGCGTTTCTCAATTTACATGGCAATACCCAGTTATCCATTTCGCTACATCCGTCAACGACCTTTTGATGCTCAAAAAGGCTAATGCCCCTGACGGCATTACTGAACCTTGGATTATTATGAAGTTACTCTTTTGCCCTGAATGTAGTTCATAACGCGATCCTGTGGTCGTTTGGGCGATAAAAGACGCTCTATCGCCCTGTGAATTATATTCTTCTTTTTCACATTCCCAACACTTGGGATTCTCCTGACATTGGGGGCTTATGGCGGATCCTGAGGGTGCAATCTGGGGATCTTTGGATTCATTGAGCGAAATGCAGTCTGCTGTCTTTTTTTTGTCAGATATCCTAGCTCTACTTGGGCCAATTTGGCGAGATTATCTGCCACCATCCCGTTTTCATGACACCATTAAAAAGCTTTCACCCACCCAACCACTAATCATTTTACATGTCTACAGACTGTCATAATATATTAAGCAGCATTGTGGCGTCACTGGAAATGTATGACTAAGGTAGAACTGCTGATACCAACACGTCGTCGTTTAATGTCTCAACATCCAGCAGCAGCGTCGAAAGCACCTAACACGACCACGAATTGCACTTTGTTGTGATGTGTTCCACAATGGCGTAACAGGTTTGTGAGGAGACGGCACAAGCCATCCAGTGAAGCTGTGTCTGCGCGCGAATGAATCCAACGAAAGCTGATCCCGGTGGAGGCAACGCACCATGTAATTTTCCCGACGTTAAACGGCTCGATGCAACGGTGGGAACTGAGTCAATGAAGGTGAAACAGAAAGTGGGTAAGCCGTCGTGTCCAGGTGGTCAAGTAGCTCTGGTGGGAACGCTGCTGATGCGGATCCTCTTTAGAAGATGGACACCGTTTTGTAGTAGATACTCAGAAAGCATTTTCACTTAGGCCATGCAGGTGCCCTTATTTCAAAATGAATTCATCTTACCTCTCGCACTGACAGATCCGTGCCAACTGAGGACTGGCGGGGCGGCGCTGGAGCCTGCCCCTGCTATCTCAAGACCATTGCTGCACTTACACAGGACTGCGCCGAGCAAGAGCCAAATGGGGACATAGGGAGACTTTCTAGTCAGATGGGCCGTTCATCGCTCAGGGGTCTGTTTTGGCGATGTAGGGTAGCGTTTTAGGCTCGGCGGTCCTTATAGCCTCACAGGGTTCTTGAACCACCAAGAAGTACAAGGTCTTGCCGCGTCTACGGGAGGGGGGAAGGGCATGCCTCCAAAGGCCTCTCTTGTTTACCTCATTGATGAGGACAGACAGGAATTGATAAATGCAACGTTGTTAGATAGCTTTTGCAGTTGTATGAAGTTTTTGCGAAGGTTATTACGTATGTTGAGGTGATGGCTTGTTTGTTTCCTTATAATGCGCTCTAATTTCTATTTCTAAAAACTGTCTACCGCTTTCATGTGCCAGGAACTAAACGGTCCGGCAAGCCATGTTAAAGTGTTCAATCCATGACTAGATAATGACTTTCCGACTAAGGGCAGCTGTTAACGAAGCAGTTATGCTTCACTCAGCCTGCTTCAGTGGCTTTTGACGACATTGTAGGACAAAATGCCACGCACGGACGAGGCGGACACTGTCACCTCTCAAGATCAAGGAAAACGGACAAATTGCTCTGTCGGGGCGCACGATATCAAAGCCCGAGTAAGAAATGATCCTGAGGTGACCTGTGATGACCTTTCCAGGTCGATGTTACCAAACAGTATACCACCAAAGACGGGAAAATGTTCACTTCAGGACACTGTCCGCTACGGATTGTCACTTGGAGATCAGGTAATGTCTCTCATGACAAAGTTGGCGGACATGATCGCAGTCGCATTAGGACCTGTCGCTTCCACCTGTTCCTTTCCAACACGTTTTTGCCAGACATGGATTGACTAAAATACAGCTATTTCATTGGTCTGACGTAACCTGGATGCATAACTAATGCCTCTTTATTACGCGCCCGGGTGGTCGGCTGGATGCCGTTGGCTCGGGTGGAGGCTCAATTTGTCCCCCCCCCCCCCACTGAGATCTCGGGAACTAAGAGAGCTAGTGATACTAAATTTACAGGGTGAGTTGACCTGTACGTGAACTCATTTAGGTCAAACTTTGAGGTTTTTAAATTATGACCTTCGGGTCAAATAAGGTCAAACCAGGTCAAATTCCAGGCTGGTCTCCAAAGTGCCCCCAGAACCTAGGCAAGTGTTTCTAAGCAAAATGTCTCATGTTCATTTAAGGTCAGTGACCTTGTTTGACCTTTTAAAGGTCATGGTGACCAAAACCACACAAGACTGCTCTGAGTTTTGCAATTGAGTAAGCGACAAAGATAACGCTAGACAACATGTTTCTAAAAATAACATGCTGACGTGGGTCATGCTATGTCAATAGCCTATTCTGACTAAGAATTTTGATCCAAGAAGTCCATGGAAGATGTATAATGCAGTTCCTGCTATCAATAAATTCGAAATGAGCACCAGCAACTATCCCATACAGCAAGCCCGAGAGCAATAGAACAGATTAGTTCTGACCTTGGTCTGATTTTTACACCTGACCTAAGGTCAACGTAATTTGCCTACTCAGTATTTTTGTTGTCTAAGAAAGCATATCAGAGATGTGTGCCTCTGGCTAACACTCCGTTGTTGCATCAGAATGAACGAATCCCTAGAAATATACTTCGAATTCCCTAGAAATCGACGAAACTACCCCATACGACAAGCCCTAAAGTAATAAAACAGGTTGTTTTGATCTTGGCCTGACCTTCATACCTGACCTCGGGTCAACATAATGTGCTCACTAAACTGTTGTGTTGCCTAAGAAAGCACCTCAGAGGTGTATGGCTTTGTTTAACACTCCGTTGTTGCATCAGATTGAACGATTCCCTAAAAAATTGACTTCGCTAAAACCATGTTCTGAATTTGCCCTGCCATAGGTCACCGACCTCACAAGATACATCAAAATTGTTGGTGCAAAACGATCTGCTATTCAATTGCCTACAACTAGGAAAAATTTGGCGTGGCTACGCCGCACCGTTCGGAAACCATTCTGGAAAAACCTTCGGGGGGTCAATTTGACCCCCACCCGAACGCGTATTAAAACCAATTTGGTGCTTGGAAATGAACATATCAGAGGCATATCACGACCAGTTCTGTAGCTATTCCGACAAACGCAACGGGGAGGCAAATAACTGTCCCTTCTCTTACCGTCGGGAGTATGAAGAATTAACGCGAGTAAAATCAACTGACTGCCTAAATAGATTCGAAAAGTGAAATGTTACAAGAGCGCCTGGTCTGTTAACCTATTATATTGGCCCTCGCCCAGGTGCATCACCCTCTAAGGTTTTCTGAGGATATCTCTCCGGCATTTCGCAGCCAATTGCGCCGGCCCTTCCAGTAGTCTAAAGGACATCCATTGCGTAGGGTTTCCTGTCCAAAACGTGTTCCTAGCTGGTTTCGCGGAAGAGATGGCATTTCGAGAGCACTGCACGGCGATATTCGGCCGGCGCGGGCGGTGGACGACGACCGACGACCCCGCAGATTGCGCGCTGCCGACCAGCACCGCTACATTACCGGAGCATAACAAACATCATAGATATATGCTCCTAACACATACAACTGGTTTTGTAGGTTTTGTTTCGCTATGAGGCATGGCCTGGCACACATGAACATGTAAAGTTGCGAAGTGCAATTGGAAGGAAAATTTGACTTTGACCTGGCATAAAACGGTCGATTATTGACCTAGCAACAACAAACTCATGGCTAGTGGCGAGATCTCGTTGAAACCAGTTCGCTGGTGTCGTTTGTTAGCCCTTATATTTCTTAGTTTGGAAACAGTATGGGTTGGTTGCATCTACCGCCTATCAGTCCGTGTTAAGAAAAATGGCAAATAAGGGGATGGTTAAGCTTGTGTCGATTACATAGCGAGCAGTTTTCAACAGCTGCAATTGTTAAGCGTCATTAAACGTCATCCCGTTAAGCATGCCTCAATCGTTTGCAGCAGCGGCCACTTCAGCTGATAAAGCTGATGCATCGAAGGGCCTGACTTTACTGGTAGGTGCCGGTGACGCTGCAGTTTTCGCTAGCATTACGGCTCCTGTCATGCCGTAAGCCCTGCCGTCAGTCATACGTCACCGACATGCTGGTGCTGAACATGTCACAGATCA
Source organism: Pollicipes pollicipes (assembly GCF_011947565.3). Lineage (NCBI taxonomy): Eukaryota > Metazoa > Arthropoda > Thecostraca > Pollicipedomorpha > Pollicipedidae > Pollicipes > Pollicipes pollicipes. The sequence goes on along the minus strand of NW_023596420.1, from coordinate 261,070 downwards.
TTCATTTCAACAAACATGAAGTGCGCTATTCATCTGAGTTAGTTGTAAATGGCCGCAGTCGACAGGTCTTCAGCACGGTGCAATTCAAAGCTTTTACGTCTATGCTATTTGCGTAGCTTGCGTTGCCAATTGAGCGAGCTGTTTAGAAAGCTGGTGTGTAGCTATTGTTATTGTAAAATCGGAATAAACCATTTAGCTATTCATCACCTTCCCTATTCCTTGTAAGTAGGAAAAATGCATCCGCCGTGAAATGGTCATTTCTTTGACTCTCGTTCTATTAGTGCCTACCAGCAGAGCGAGCTCGCGATGCATGATGATTTATGCTTCATGATCAGGTGTTATTAGTATGTTCTACAGGTGACAGTAGCAAACAGGGGCGTGATCTGATGCTTGCTGATCAGGTGTTTTTATTATGCTCTACAGGTGATAGTAACAAACAGAGGTGTGACTCTCCTAAAATCGAAATGTCTTACCATTAATTATTTGTTGCGCAGCTTGTGCTCGTTAGTCCGTTTTTAAGCTTGTGATCATGGACTGATAATTATGTCACACGAAACCTTACAGCTTAAGGACGTCCTTGGTCCAAACTGATTCTGTCCCTGGGCAAAATTATGTAAGTTGTAGGTGCATTTGCGAGCAGCATTATGTACTTAGATAATACAGAAGTAAAAGCTTTATTCCTCGTAGAACAACCAGGAGAATAGAAATAAAGATGCCTTGATATTTTGGCAACATGTCTTTGTCGAAACGAATAGCAGTAGTAAACTTAATATTGTTACCAGGCAGGATTGCCAGGCAATTTTGACTTTAATACTTTTATTCTTTTCCATAAGGGCATGTTGCCGCAATATCAACACATATAAGCCTCCATTCTCATGGTTTTCAACGAAGAATAAAGCTTCTACTACTATCTGGTCCTAGGGCAAATAATAAAAAAATCAGACATATCCACTGACTCCAATGTAAGCAGTCTTACCACCCGTGCCTAGAGAGCACTGATGAGCCACTGGCACGAGCCGGCCGAATGAAACAGCGAGGTCACTAGGCCCAAATGGGCCAGTCGGTTCGATCCCATGCATTTCCGAAGGATTGCGTACGTCGCTCAGGCGCGGGCTGCGCTCACGGTTCCCAACGTTCCCGAGTCATCAACAGAACGTGACGAGGCTGTTGCGTTCCGGTCGGCGGGTCCGCTCGGTTCCAGAGCCGCTTTTACCAGGCGGCTGGTCTCGCCAATTGATGACCCGGATCTAACACTCACTGGACTGGGTCTGGCACCAGTCAGCCTCTGTCTGGCAATGCAGTCCTCTGTCTTTCATCATTGTACTTCTGTCTGATGCGGGCGCTCCTGTGTCTGGCACCATCGGGCTGCTTCTATCACCAGCGGACCTGCGTCCGACAACAACTGACGCGTCTCCAACACCAGCGGACCTGCGTCCGACACCAGCTGACCTGTGCCCATCTCCAGCGGGCCTGCGTCTAACACCAGCGTACCGGGTGTCAGTGTAACGTGCTCCGTGTGAAGCTGTGGTTGGAGTGCGGCGACAGAGTCAATGGAGTTTGCCCTTGCCCAGCATTATGACAAGAAGCGTGCGCCCCGACGGCGTTAAGTCCTAGTTGTATGCCCTGCGTTGCGTTCGTGGTGGCGAAGCATGGTGCAGGTCTGAATGTCCCAGGCATTAACGCCTGAATGGAAACTGTATTTGATATGTATTATAATTCATACCTCCTGATAGATGTTTTGCTCGTTTCGCTCAGATGTTTCTGTCTTATCTATTCAAACGTCTTCCAGCTCGGACAGCACTGTTTGAACTTGAATGTGCACCCTTATCAACAGTTGTGTGTTACTTTTATTCAGGCCAAAAACACGAAGAATGGAAAGCCTTGGTAAAGCCCTTGACCGGCTGCCCCATCGCTACTAAACATTCCATTTGAACGTCCAGCTCGGAACACGCCAGCTCCCAGGTCATCCACCGGAGGCGTCAGGCTGTGAATCGCCGCGGCCGGCTGCTGCGAGCCGCCGCACATCACACCGCCGCACATCTATTGTGACTAGAGACAGAACATTTCAACACATACATCGTCCTATCGCAGCATGAGCGATCCCTGCTCCCCTGCGGCTGACGGGGGCAGCCACTAGGACAGAGTGGTTGAGTGCGGACCTCTGCTGGGACCTCAACTGGGACCTCAGTTGAGACCTCCGCTGGGACCTCTGGTGGACCTCAGCTGCGACCTCAGGTGGGGTATCACGTGGGACCCCACTGGAACTTCACCAGGACCTCAGCTGAGACCTCGGGTGGGACCTCCGCTGGAACTGCAACTGATCCTCAGCTGGGACATCCACTGGGATGACGACCTGATCCTCTGGTGTTGTCTCACTGGGATCTTACCTGGGAGTTCAGCGCGACCGGCTGCGGCCCGTGTCATATCACGGTACGTCGGACACACTACAATAAATACTGTACGAGCAGACATTCGCTAGACACATCACATGAACATTCGTCGCCGCAGAGGCCTGGGGCTATCTGACCACGGAAGGAGGTTAGATGGCTTGGTATGCTACGGAAAAGCTATAAGACTTTGGAGGGACTCCTTGACCTCGGATTCCCGATGTCCAGTATGTCCTAGAATTCTAGTAGCTGGCGGGGGCGCCATACTCCTCACTAGGCGAGCTGCTGGTCTTGTAGGAGGGGTAGGCGGCGGGCGCTGCGGTGCTGGCCGGCGCTCCGTACTCCTCACTGGGCGCGCTGCTGGTCTTGTAGGAGGGGTAGGCGGCGGGCGCCGCGGTGCTGGCCGGCGCCCCGTACTCCGCAGAGGGCGCCGTCGTCGACTTCGCGTAGCTCCCGCTAGAGGCGCTGTACGTACGCGGGGCGTACGTGGGCCGGGCCTGGGGGCGCGAGTACCCCTGCTGGGACCGGGAGTAGCTCTGCTGGGGCTGCGAGTAGCTCTGCTTGGGCCGGGAGGAGCTTTGCTGGGGCCGGGAGTAGCTCTGCTGGGGCCGAGAATAGCTCTGCTGGGGCCGGGAGGAGCCCTGCTGGGGCTGAGAATAGCTCTGCTGGGGCCGGGAGGGGCTCTGCTGAGACTTGGCAGCTCGCCTGGTAGCGTAGCCCTGCTGGAGCCCGGCAGCGGGCCTGGTGGCGTAGCCTTGCTGGGGCCTGGCAGCGGGCCTGGGGGCGTAGCCCTGCTGGGACTTGGTGGGCGCCGGCGCGGCCTGGTAGCCACCCTGCGCTTGGTAGCCGCGCTGCTTGGCCTCGGGGTACTGGGCCTCGCCCTGATAGCTGACCTCGGCCACGTAGCCGGCGTCGCCCAGCACGGTGTAGGTCACAGTCTGGACGCGGCCGTCGGGCAGCGCCACCGAGTAAGAGCCCTCAGTGTCGTAGCCGTCCCTACTCTCCTTGTGGTTGTACTGGTTGTAGTCCTCGTCCACGCTCCACTCGAATGAGTACTGCGCAGGGCCGCTCTGTGAACGAGTCTCGTTAGAGCCGTGCATGCCGGCTGCAGCACACATTCCCATGATCCGAATGTGCGCTAAATGAGTGAGTGAATGAATTATATGAATATGGGTATTTGTAACCAGAAGTATAATTGATATACGGATGAACAGTTGGGTGATCACAAAACAAATGCATGAATGCATGGATTATTTTGTAAACATGAGAATGAGTGACTGCACCTTTGAGTACGAATGCAACAGAAGGCATAGTTTTGACTCATTTAAAACTGTTAACGACTAGTTAATACATTGCAACGTGGAATCAGTAAGGAAACGAGCTAAGTGTGACGACATTTTTCTTCTAAGAAATAGTCAACCCCTTTATGCATGAAACCAAAAAACCATCTTACCTTTTCCTGATAGCCGGATCCCTTTTGAGCAGGAGCGAGCTGGTAGCTGGGGGCGGGAGCGGGCTGGTAACTGGGGGCGGGAGCGGGGCGGTAGCTGGGGGCGGAAGCGGGCTGGTAGCTGGGGGTGGGAGCTGGGCGGTGGCTGGGGGCAGGGGCAGGAGAGGAGCTGTAGTATTGGGCGGACGCAGCCGTTGCCACGGCAAGCACGATCAGCACCTGCAGGGACGGCATTGATCAGATTGATGGCTCTGTCTGTCATGCCAAGGGCAGCGTTGTTGCAGGTATTACCACCGCCATGCAGCGTTGTCTAATGCTATTCTGGATGTTCCCAAGAACCTGCATTGATTACAAGGCACCATAGCCGGGTAAGGCACGAAGCCCAGCTGCAAGTGATGGGGACTTCAGTCGCGTTTGCATGATCTGCACGGCATGCAAACGGTTTGCGGTGTGTTGGTAACTGGCCTAAAAGCATCAGCCTGCCCGTAAACGCATTTGTTACGGAAGTATTTTGCCCCAACACAAAGGAAGCTAACTTATGAAGCATTCTCGGACTAAGCGAGTCAGCACGGAAGACCCAACATGTCTGAAAACCCGCGGTACTTTGCTACGACAAAATGCACCATGTAGCTAGTGTATCTCTTTCACTACGTAATGTTTTGCGTAAAGTTTCGCAAACTAATCCAGCACAAACAGACTAATGATGCAGAAACACCTTGCATTCAAGGAAGTGTTGATGACGTGGCCATGACGCACAAAGCTAACTGGACCGAGCGAGCCACCGGGACGATTCGCCCAGCGCACCGCAGATCCCAGCCGAGCGAGCCACCGTGACGGTTCGCCCAGCGCACCGCTGATCCCACACGCTTCCCCCGCTGATGCGGCACGTCAGCCACGCAGCTGAACCAGCGGGGCGGCTCCTTACCTTCATGGCAGTTCGGCTTCTCCTGGGGTGTCTGCTGTTGAATTACCGCAGTCACTGGTGTCCACTCCCAAGCGCCGGAGCGTTTTATACCAGCGGCGACCGACCGCCACCCGGGTGTCAGTTTTCCAGAAGTGTAGCAACGTTGCAGAGACGTTTAGTGTGCGCAGGTTAGCGTTGCGGCAACCTTGCGAAAATTGGGGCGTATCCATGGGAACGGATCGCGCCGAACGGCCTGGAGCGAACCCTCGACGGTCAAACATGTGAATTTCCCGGTAGATATTCGCAGCGGTGACGACAGACGCGTCCCGGCCGACCGAAGGTGGCCGGGTGTGGGCGGCGACGCCTGTCAGCGGTCTTCTGCGTCGTGGCGCGACCCAGCAGCGCCCCGACAGTCGTTCAGTCCGGTGCATGGTGTGAACACTGGGTCTGCCAAGAACCGCACCAAGCAGATGTCACTGGTAGACGTGTGATGCTTACTTGTAGTCACGTGTTAGCTATGAGAGCCGATAACTAAGGAAGTCAAACTGAGAGTTGTGGAGATATCCAGAGATTTGGATGCACAGGATTGAATGTTTTACCAACGATATAATTTGGGGAAACATTCGATCTTAGCATTGAACACGCTTGTTCGGATTCGATCGGATTTTAACCTCGATTGTCATCCATCAAGACGTGAATATGTTACTTGTAATGTAAAGCTGTTTGGGAGAAGGTTGAACTAGTATGCATCATTGTGGAGAGAAAAATTGCGTAGCCGCGCTAAACTAAGGTGCTATGATAGTTGAAAACACATAAGGTGGCGGCAGATCGAATCTACGTTTGGTTAAATAAGCAAGTGGAGTATAAAGCACGATGCATGAGCTCTATCAGCTTTGCATCATCGAAGATATATAAACGTCTATTCGTGACAACGTGATAAGCGTTTGATACTGCGGGTTGTAAAGCTCACTGTCGTATCCTCCGCTAATTTGTGTGTTGCGCGGATAATTGTAAGATAACCAGGTGTGACATTGTTGCATTCCGAACGCGTGACGAACGTCAGCATTATGGATAAATCGGCCGTCTGACTGCCGGGAATCGTCTCCCAGTTGATCTTCCAGCTTATCGTGAAGACAGAACCTGTTCGGAGCTGGGCAGAGATGATGGAGCTCGTGAACAACATGTTGCGTACTTGTAGGTGAATTTGTGACGACAGCAAATATTGCAAGTCACGTGGTGCGTTGCAACTTCTTGAGCATCATGAGTAAATTACGAGCCAATATGGTACACTGCATGCATCACGGGTGTTGATGTTAATAGCAACGCACCAAAATTGGCCCACGCTTAATGCCTTCAGGTTTATTGAGTACAACAATGCACCAGTGTTTTCCGCTAAAAGAATTCCTCCTTGATGCTACCGAAACACCGATTTGACACGAATCGTGACATCATCAAAACTGAGCCAAGACAGCAGTTTTCACAGGTCGTGGTTTGCTGTGGGGGGCCTAAACGCAGACCAGGTAATGCATGAGTGTTAATTTACCCAGGGGATTCGGTGTTCAACAAGCTGTTGCGCCGCGTGCTTGTGTACAGTGGCACGGCTTTGCTGGACAGTTGCGCAGCTTTGGTTCGGCTTCAGCGCCGCGTCATAATCGTGTGTCGAACATTCCACTGAGTCTGCCAATGATTCCAGCGGCAGCACTTCAGCATACCTTACAGGCCATTTGAAACCTAGATGCAGTATAGCATGCCCTGCAATATATCACGATTGCCGCTGGTATTTTCCCAACTGTCATCCTGAGCCAATGGAGCCTGATTCCTGTTTGTACTTGGTGCATGTATGTTACGCATATTATAATGTTGTTACACACCAAAGGCAAGCATGCAGATCTGCGTAAAAGCAAACTTTTACGGATAGCTCCTTTCCTAGGGAAAAGAACCTCCTTGCCAAAAAGTGAATTATGGCAGCACTAGTTGCCAATGCTGAGGCTTGGCTTAGCCTCGCTGGCGCTCTACCGAGCGTGAATTTGACCCGTCGCGGTGCAGACGTCGCACGGCGCCGCTGGGCACCGAGTACGACAGATTTTAGCTCACCAGGGAGTTATACTGAAACGGCAGAAAAATCTAAATTGAAGGAACTGAAAAAATGGTGCGCAGTATTCTATGCAGCCAAGGTAATTAAATATAATAAAATGACTACGAATTAGCTGCCTATGTTTGTGGTGAGAGTGAATCTTAACATTTCTTTTTAAATGCTCTCAGGGGGTTACCACTAAATGTAGCGCTCTGGAGAAAACGAAAGCGCAGTGACTTAGTTCCACTCTTCACTCTCACAGAGTTCCCCAACGGGCCTTCGGTATTCTGAGCTTATCCAAAGAACAAGTGGGACGCATTCAGCTTCCAAATCATGCAACACCTAATTAACACGCATAGGCGGCCGAAAATCTAAAAACATTTTCTGAAAGTTTGTCGTAAATATTGGCGTTCTATTTCGCGCAGGTAAAAAGTTGGAATTCTTTAGAAATTAGAAAATAATACCGTCCCTGCGGTCTGCTAGAAAGATGCTGGACTCGTAATCCAGTGGCAATGGGAATGAGTCCCAGAGTGGGTGCATTGTCTGGCTCGCCTGAAATGGAAAGGTCCGCTGGCAACTGGCCAACGAGGGGCAACCCCGGCCAGGGGCGGCCGTGGCGCAACATTGTGTGGCACGTAAAACAACCCTCCGCATTCCTGTCTGGCGCAATGGCGGAGGTAAAATTATCCGTTGAACTGGACGGTACGACTTGGACGGTGGGTTCAGGGCACACGCAACAAGTTATGCTTAGCAGGTGCCCTGAACCCAAAGTCCCCCATGCAAACCATTCGGAATATATTTTATAAAGTAAGTTAAAAATTTGCAAAAATGTTATGAGAGAACCAGGCACGTTACGGCGCTACCGTTTAAACAAAACCTCTTTTCTAATTTGGTCCATCTACTAAAACAGCTGTCCCGTTTCCATCTCCCCTCGTCCCCTCCTTCCAGTGCGCTTCGTCGACTTCCCAGCACTGTATTTCATCATCGAGTGGATCACACTTAAGCAGTTGATCCCTTTTCTGTAGGAGGTACATGCAGATACTCCGGCAGAATTTTTGCGTCTGATTTGTGCCCTCTCATGGCTCAGATACTACCAATGAGCATGTACTTTTACTCGTAATAATTCCCAGCGGCATCTTTGACCAACACCTATGTGCTACATAAACCGACAGAGACTCGCAAATCAAAGGAAAGTGGGCAACCACGTTTGGTGGCACAGTTCTTTTCATGTTGACTTTCAGACACGCTGGAAAAGAGCTGTCTTCATGAACGCATTGAGCTTGTTAACACCTACCATTTGAAAGTCTGTAGTTTTCGCCTCATCCTTATGTATCTAATTCAGTATCTCATGACGGACTGTTTTGCTTTGGTGCAGAATCATTGATGGAAGTGTTCCTCATTTGTATGGAGTTTTAGACTAAAATAATCATTTTGAACACCATTCGGTGCGGTTTACAGACCGCCATTTTCAAGACCTAAGCCCCTCGAGCCACACGCCCGCGAAGATGTGCAGACTTTTTCGTGCAGGCTTTTTGAAGGTCACCCAGGCATCCATGACTCCATAACTACGTCACTCAAATTCTGTTATTCCATTAGTCATGCATGATCAAGGTCTAGAAAAAAATTATTATTTAGCCATTCATGTCTGGCGTTCTAGAGCACTACTTCCAAACATAACAGCCTTCCATTAGCTGTTAAGCCTCGCATTCAATTCGTCAAATTGGTTACAGTTATCGCCAGATACAGTTTAGGCAGCAGCCATGCCACCATTTTTGTTACCTTCGTGCCCTTAAATTGATTCCCCTAATATATGTGCCTCTTCATAACCACAACACCCAGGCACTTCCCTACGAAATACCTAAGGAATATTTCAGGGATCTGCAGCTCCTAGCCTATGTGTTATAACGGAGCCCAACCACTATGCTTTTATCACAACCAACAAGCTCATAGCAGCGCGTTAAAATTGTTAATGATACAGGTCGGGCTGGCAAGCCTGTTACGTTCCTGTAACTGGCTTTGTCTGCCAGAACTTGACTTTAACCCCTAATGAAATTAAATGTGACAATCTATTTCAACATTGAATGTAACAACGTCGTCGTCGTCGTCAGACAGACGTCCTAGCAGGGTGCTTGTTAAATTATGCTTGGCATGGGTCACACATAGTGAGTGATTTCATTGGTGAATTCCCTAACTTCCTGCCCACTGTTTCTCATCACTTCTTTTCTCGGCTCTGTACACATCACGCAATTTTCAGGAAAAAGCTGAACAGAATCATTGCTTGGCTATGCAATTAATTCTACAACAATCTACAACAATTATGTTCATGATTCGACAACTGCACAGTCGGTAGACTGTCAGAACTCACAAAACTGTTGTATTCGTCCGTTGGATATTCACTAAATTCATTCGTCACCTATCTGTTTAGCTTAGAATTGGGGTAGTTAACATAATAAAGCAGTTTTGTGAGATATCACGTGGATAGACTAAGCACTGTACAGTCCCACAACACGATAAAATGATTGCATTCAGTTGTTCGCCTCGCGCGCTCACTCGCTTCGCCTGAATCGCTATGAAACGGGGTTGTCATCTCCTAACTTCAAACATTTAGTTAAACGGCGAAACTGCTTCCCACAGCTGTCGGTTTGCTGTTAGCACGTGTCAACAGCAGTTTCGCTGTTTACTTTCAACCATTCTGGACTGGGGAGATAGAGCCCATTACATGCCGCAAACAGTTCAAATGGTCAACATCAGCCGTCAGCCGATTTGTACATGCAACGCAGCACCAATATACCATGTCCAATAGCTTACGCTAACCACCATTGCATCGTTGGTAGATGTTGACAACTGCCAGATGCAGGAAGAATTGTCATCCGCATATATTGCGGAAACAATACGCGCCCTCCTGCAGGAGACACTGGCCTTTCATGCTGACGAATCCTGTTCTGAAAAATTTATTCTGCAAGAGTTGACGTCAAAAACATAAAACCAGCCGATGGTCAATCATTTCCGCAATTCCTGATCATCATGTAAGGTCAAGGTCAAAATTACGCAAACGTTTCTAAGTCGGTGTGCACTAGTACTTCACTTCACTTCACTTTCATGAGACCGACCTTCTGTCCATGATCTGTAGGCAGTGCACCGGCGAGGTGCAGTAGCTGCTCGCTCCGAGTTGTTCGGTCCGAAAAAAATGCACTTTCTTTTGGCCCAGTGCTATAAACCAGATATCCGGCACACATTCGCTGGAGACGGACGTGCACCATAGCAGTGCGGTGCTTTCTGCCATCACAGATACAGCAATAGCTCTGAGCTAACACGCACGCTTCCCCTCCCCATTCCGTCAGTGCACGACAGACGGGTGCACAGTGCACATCGACGCCTCCCAATGGAACTCTCGCGCTACGCGATGTCTTGGTCCGCAAACGCATAGCTCCCGCTAAATCGCCCTGTGCTATTGCCCCTCCCGCGTTGCAGTCTCATTTCGTTGCGAACGATGCGCGGGCTACGCCCGGACCCTGTGATGGTGATCGGACGTGAGCCTGGTTACCAACGTTGGAGCCTGGTTGTCACTTCCCACTCATGAAAACGACTCACAAATCTTGGTTCTGACTGATTTGTTTATAGACATCAGTATCGGGGTCCTACATCGCATCGGCTGTTTAGAAAACACTGCACGTTGGTTTCTGGTTCTTATTGGTTATTTCTAGAACCTGCACGGCTTCCCATTGATTCCTTCACAGACATTAGACCATGATTCCTGGTATCCACTGGTTCGTTCACAAACATCTGACCCTGGTTCCTGGCTCCTACTGACTCCTTCACAGCGTCTAGGGCATGTATTATGGCTGCTGCGCTCTTTACCAGGAACCTTTTGGTTCCTGGAAAACAGCAAATCACGCTTTCTAGTCTCCATTGGTTGATTCGCGAAATATCACATCATGGCTCCTGCTTCTCATTGGCTCATTCGTAATCACTAGCGCAATTGACCATTTAGCAGCTTAACACCATTAAATATATGTCGTCTGAGATCAAAGCTATTCTTTATGTTCTGTACTATCTAATAATGGAAGGTAGATAGTTAAGTGGGCCGTGTGGATGCACATTTCCTCTTGATCAGCACTCCAGATCAAATTTCGCTTCCCGCTGATTCCTTTGTTGTATGAGGCCCTTAGTTCTTGCTGGATGTTCTGCATCACCCAAGTCTGGACGAGCACCTGGTTCCCAATGTTGGTACCTGGTTCCCACCTCCCCGTCATGGAAACGAGACTCGGATCATTGCCTGTTGGATCTCTGATCATATCCCAGAATGGATCTTTGTTCTTGCTGGACCCCTCTCAGCAACACCAGGCAGGGTCTTAGTTCTTGCTGCATCTCTGTGCTATGCCAAGCCGGGTGGTGTCAAGCTGGATTCTTGCTACCCCGTAGCAAAATTATGTGCCGGGTTCCAATTCTTGCTGGACCTCCCGCTCAGGTTCCAAGGGATTTCTACGTTCTTTCCGGCTTTGGAATCAGTAGCTAGCAACCGCTTCGCGGCAAAAAATCTGAGCAGTCAGACACACGACCGGTGGTGCTTCCGGGACTGCTAGTGGGCGACTCGATGACCTGAGACAGTTGTCTCGGCTGCCTACACTGCCTGACAGCGTTGCCATCTGTCTGTGTTAGCCCATTCTGTTCATCGAATCTCATCGTCGCTATCATCCGTTATTATCGTCCTACCGACGTGGCGGCGTATCGTGCGTGTGCTTTCTGTGAGTGTGAGTGTGAGTGTGAGTGTGAGTGTGAGTGTGAGTGGTACAGTGGTGTCGTGTGAGCGTGAGATATTCACCACCTCGCACGGGACACGTGCGTGTGATGGCATCAGCATCACAGCAAAGCGCGCTACGTGGCAGGATAGTTTGAAGTGGTCATTCTCCGGCAAAATCCTGACCACCGAGCGGCGTACAAGTTTCTGTCGGAAAAAATCCCCTGCGTTACATCAAGGTCATTCATGTTACACGGGAGGAGGCCACGGAGGCTCCCCTGCGTTACATTAAGGTCATTCATGTTACACGGGAGGAGGCCACGGAGGCAGCAAGCGGGCGAGGGGATAGAGAAGCGAGTGCTGGATTCGCGAGAACCTTCACAGAAAAGGATTTAGAGCAGTTCCATAGATCATTCCGTGTTAACCCAACAACCGTACTCATCCATGAACTGTACATATACCAGGGACGGGAGTCTCATCAAGGTAAACGAGGTCAAGTTTGCATCAAAGCGAAGCTAAAGAGTACCACAACAGTGATCAAAGTGACCGAGTTTGGTCATCGAGTTCGTTGAAACCAGACAGAGGAAAAAGCAGAAATCTTACAATTAAAAATGTGGATCCAGGTGTGTGGTTTTTTCACGCGCGATTGTACACTAACCATGGATTGCGTCACTTGCCGGACGTATTTAACGATTGATTTCAGATATCGAGAACTAAAGCAATGAGAGACTTTAAACTATAGCTATACGATGAAGGTGAACGTGCTGTCAACAAATCGCCGAGGGATCGTAATGCTGTCCGTTCCTAAGTCGCGGCAAAAAGAGGCCAGTAGGCCACTAATGTAATTTTGTAACTTGTCTTTCATCCTCTGTTTTAATCCGGATAGTTTTTGCAATTTTAAAGACATTTTTATCCGCAAAGAGCCTCAAACAGGCTGTGACATCAGGCCAAGCGGGCTGGACTATGAAAACTGCACAGGCCCGTAGCCCATTTTATTTTCTCCAATGTACAAGCGAAATGTAGCTTGCTTATTATCCTAAGCTCAGTCAGCAACATTTCAGCTTTTCCGAATTCATCCAAAACATATGCATAAAACTTAAGCTTGCTACTTTCTTATGGGACTACGTTGTAAGATATCTGACATTGCCATTCTATGTTGACTTTTTTAGGCAATTATGCATGCTGAAATATGCAAGTATGCTTCATGGTCCATCCTCGTTGGCATGTATGGATGCTTTTGGCCTGGGAAAGTTGGCAGTCTGACCAACAGGCACCGAACAATGCACCATTGTCCTAACGCTACATTACAGCATTTGCTGGTTGCATATTAGTCTTGATTCGCACGTAACGTTTGCGCGCTGCGTACGGCACTTAAATGAACACGACAATAATGGTTTTGTTGACACTCTTCCTTGTATGTATGTGCAGTGTTTCATTTTGCTCAGGCAAATTGCCTCACGCATATTGTTAAAACTACTAATTTATCACGGACGACGGTGTTTATGATAAGGCAATTCAAAATTACGTAACTTGTTCAGTGCATTAGCGAGGAACATTACTCACATAGATGAGACCGTAGTATTAGCCTTATTCCTCGGAGAAAAACCAGGAGAATGGAGATGCAGTTGGGTTGATATTTCAGTAGGATGCCTTCATCGAAACAATAGCTGAAGTACATAAATATACACACACACACATATATATATATATATATATATATATATATATATATATATACATATGCAATAGACTTCAGCTATTGTTTCGATAAAGGCATGTTGCCGCAATACCAATCCAACTATTTCTCCATTCTCCTGGTTTTTCTCCGAGGAATAAGGCTAATGCTATTGTTTTATCTAGAAGGCAATTCAAATAAAACTGGCCAAAATCGGGCAGAGCAAATCTAGGTAATTCTAACTGGCGGTGGCGAGTGCAATCATACCGCCTATTACAATTGCGCAACCTGCAGTTCTGGACGTATTCAGCGGTCGGATGGCCGTCACAGCCGAGTGGTTTCAGGTCGGTACTGTCGAAGGCCTTGACTTATACGTACTGATGGCCCCACCCCCTTCCCTCCATTCGATTACCACGCCTGTATATTCAGTGACCGCGGTTTTACCTTTGTGCAGAACTCATGATTACGATGATTCTGCAAAACAAGAATGACATTCGATGTGAATGGTTGTAATGCACTTACTTTCATAAACCTGTTGTGGCATGTTTCAAAAATGTTGTTCAATAAGCTTGACATTACTGGGCAGCACCCGGCAAAGCACGCGGAGACCGCATAGGGCTCTTGGCATTACAGTCTGCAGGACTCGTTCCTGTGCGCTGCGCGCATCCCCCAGGGCCTCCCGTTTGTCGACAGCTGTCTCTGAGACCAGGAGTTGCACCTTCCGCGAGCGGCACCGGACGCCGGCTGGATATTGCTACAGTGTGTGTTAAGTGCATATGCAGTTCGTATGAATAGTAAGTGCATGAATCAAGTGTATATTGATGACACTACATTATTTTGTTGCATTGTCATTGTAAGGCTGTAAGAGACGAGAAACAGGCGCAGACAAATTTCGATAGTTGAAACAGGGCTTTCCGAAGCAGAGCCTTTGCTGCTTTTAAGTTAGTGGAGCAGCAAATGCAATATATATATATATATATATATATATATATATATATATCAGAGCTCAAAACCCGTCATCCGAAATCCGTGCACTTGAGAACAATAAAATCATCGTTTACTGGCGCTGAAGTTAATTACTCGTCGGTTAAATATATCTGACATCCATGGCTCATCCGCATATCATCCAAAGCACTGTGCATTTGTAGACAAAAAGGACAAATCACTGCTGTATTATGCTCACGTACCATAACAGAAAACATGGATTGGCAATCACCGCTCGGCAGCCATTGACCGCTATTGTCAGCCGCTATCCGTCAGCGGCGCGCCCACGCCGCTTTCGTAATGATCGGCGCCCTCCGGCTGAGGCCGCGCGACGGTGTGCTGCTCGACGGGCCGGCGTCGGGGAGGATTCTGGAGGTCAGCTGACAGCAGGCTGTCTCCGTAAATCCCATGACGGATGGACACCTTGGCTGCCGCGGATCTGACGCCCGGGCTCGTCCCTGACACACCAGTCTAATAAATTAGATACAAAAACTTACGGCATATGAATGAGTTTGAGCGGCGAGCGACGATGCTCTTGGCAGCGACATCTTGACGCGGCCTTGTTTAGCCATGACGCGGCATTGTTCAGCCATGCACACATGCCCAGACAAGGTGCCGCTTGTTCTCTTTCACACTGCAAAGCAGACCAACTGGCACTCCCGTTCGCGATCGCAGCGCCACAGTGCGGTGGACGCGGGACCTCTGTTTCGTGCTTCTCTCGGTAGACAACACTGCAGCCGTCTCACTGCGATCCGTCCGCCTGGATGTAGCTGATCTTGGTGCGGTAGATGCCCCTCGAGTCGATGACGTATTGCACGATCTGCAAAAGGGTTTGCTAGAGTCCTACGCAGCATGCGATGTTTGGTATTGCAGTGATATTCTAGGTTAAAAGTGTAAAAAGGAAGCGAGACTCAGCAAGCCTGTAGCTTTTATATTACGATCACACGGATCGTGAGCGAATAAAATCCATGCTCACCCTCCTTTTTCCTTTCTTCGCCGAGCTTCACTTCATCTGCATCCGCGCGCCTCCCCTTTGTTTGGGTCAAGCCGCATGCGACAGCCATGAGGGGCACATATGCCTGTGGCGGGGGCCCTGACCGAGCGCCGAGCGCATACAGAATATAGGGGTCTCTGCGTGGGGTCCGTCCCAACGGAGGAGCCCCACATGTGCGTAGTTCAGTCCCTCTATTGCTCATGTTCCTCCACCCCACAGCCCTGAAATGGTCACCACTGGCCGAAAGGAATCTAGTTCAAACCAAATCAAACCAATACAAAGGCTGACTGTATGTCTAAAACGGAGACCCTTGCACCTTTTTACGCTTTTTTTCGCTCTGGAAGAGTGCTCAAAGATCTGAAAAAGTGCCGTTCATAGGATCGCAAACCTCTGATTTGAACAGCTGCGGCACCAGAAGACGACTCAAATTTCTAAGAGCGAGCGCTCAGCACCTGCCCCTCACCTGTGCCCCACACATTGACCTGGTACCGACCGTGCGCTCAGCACCTGTGCCGCACCTGTGCCCCACACACTGACCTGGTACCGACCGTCGGGCAACTTGACCCGGTATGCGCCTCCCTTGTTGCTCTCGTTTACGGCGTAGTCGTTGCCGGAGGCGTCGTCTTTGACGGCGTACGCGAACTCGAAGTCCTCGATCGGTGGGAACGTGACGTGCTCCTCAGGCCGGTAGCTGCCATCATCCCCGACTGGCCGGTACTGTCCACTGGTGGTGGAGGGACCAGGTCACTTCGGCACGATCCGCCGGTACGTGGCAATCACTTGGCTCCATATAATTATATCGTATAACTCTACCGAGTTTTAATGACTGGGTATTGACGGGACGTTCAACAACGAATTCTTCAGCGTCGACACCTCTTGTGCCGATTGCCCACGGTGATGACGTCACTTTTGGCCGGAAATCAGTGTCGAACCCCACAAATGTTCACCACGGTCCCAAGGCGAATACTGTGGCAGCTAAGAGACGCCATTCTCTCGGTGTCTACGAAAAGTGGTGGATTAATTCGAGGATTACTGGCCTATGAACAGACGATCTACCCAAAGAGGGGCGGTGGCAGTGTTACTGCTAAATGGGATTCTTAAACGCTGCACTGAGACCTTAAATGAAATCCTGCGCATTGTATGCATTCCTAATTCAAAATCAGTGTTTGAGACCCAAGCATGACAGCCGATGTAAGGAGTTGTGACGCGAGCGAACATTCTCTTTCTGACCATAGCGCAAGTGAGAAGAAGTCTTTCAGTGTTGTTTACTCATTTCCCTGCTTGGTGCTTACGTCACGAGCTATATTATTTTAAAAACCGCATGACATGCGCAGAGCCTGGTGCTTTCACTCGTCCAGAAAAACGTTTGAACCTAAGCTCTCAAAAGCTGTGATAGCCCGTGCAATAAGCAGGCCATCAGTGAACCGCCAATGGTCACGCAGGACTCCGGCTTTCAGTCGAGCGCGCCCACGTCTCCTCAGCGACCTTACCTGTTGCCGGCGCCCTGGTCTGTCGCACTGTACTGGCCAGTGTTGTACGCTCCCGGCCGGTACTGCCCGTCGTCGTACTGTCCGGCCGGCTGGTACTGGCCGTCGTCGAACTGTCCGGTTTGGTCGGTCTGGCTGCCGCTGGACATGTCGGACTGCCCGCTGTCCGGGGAGCCTTCGGTGAAGAGGCCCTGCACTCCGTCCTGACCGCCTACAGACAGGCCGAACAGGCCGCCCTGCTCACTGTCTAGCCCTTCAGGCAGACCGGGCAGGCCACCCTGCCCACTGTCCAGCCCCTGTCCAGCGTTACTGACCACCTGAGAAAGAGGGCGCCGATGATGCCGATGTTACGCCTACGGGCGGCTCAGGTGTAGTGGCAATGTTGTACCCGAGGAAGGCCTCATCGCATAAACACAGAGAGTACACAGCCATTTGAGTCTCGTAGAAAATGACGACAGCAGAATGTAGCCGGCTCCTGCGAAACTCAAGGTGTACCCTGAACTCACGTAGTTGCTGCCTGATTACGATAGAGAAATATACGACTAGAATGAGACACGTACGCGTGGTAGGTGTTTGCTGATACCACTGACGTGAAGCTTTACGTGTTGTCTCATGATATCGTGTTGGAATCTATGTACCATGTGCCACTTTGTGCCTGGCATGTGACACATTATGCAGCACTATGTATTGATTGTTCGTCCACACATCGTCTTGGCTGATGAATTTTCGCTGGTAAGTGAAACTTAGGAATACCACCTAAACTTGACTTACCCTGTTATGTTTCGTAACAGCGGTGCTGACATGCGTGACCATTTAGGTACCTACTTACCCTCCGTTACTTGTACGCAATATCGTCATTTAGACGGACGTGACGCTGCAAATTATCATTTAGCTCATATTTTGAATGTGACTAAAAATCGCGCGACAATTGGAAGGTCGAGTGCTGAGGGTAGGAGCGCCAGACGGCATGCTATGTACCAAAAGGTGGAAGGCTAGAAGGGAGGAGTGCTGATGTTGCATGACTGGTGTCACTAACTCTGAATTAATCCTTTCACTGTGATTCAAATCAGACACAATCGTGAGGGGCGCAAGCCATTCAGCGTGTGTGGCGTGTCGTGATTAAACCAAGCACCTGCGAGGTGGCACAACGTAGCAAGTAGCAGCAGCATCGGTTCCGGCGGGTGGTATGAATATTGTACTTGTCGTCCGCGAAATAGCCTCACCATCAGGGATATTCTAATGCACACCGACATTGCCATGCCGATTGAATTGTGAGCAATTGCAGATGATCTCACTGGCCGTGCTGATCACAAGGTCCATGGATGGACGCAAAAAACCTCGGTGGTCGGCGCGCTCTTACACTGGATTATCGTCCACCATCGCCGTCTCGCCCGTCAACTCTGCATCAGGCCCATGCATGATCAGCCTCTCAAAGTTTGTGCATATGGGGCATGCTAAGCTGTCCTTCAGATCCGGATAAAACTGTTCGAGAACCACGCGGACCAGCTGACGTCCCTGATCTGATCGCCAGGCACATACATTACCGACAGATTCGGTGATCGCCGCACTCGCTGCAGACGGTCCTGAATGCATGAGGTCCTGCTGCTGCATGACATGTGGCGTTACTCCTGCTATTGGCGACCACGCGACTTTCCAGATCGTGACACGAAGCCGACCTTGGACGGCTGGGCCTCTGCGACCATTGCACACATTCATCACGTTCCGCGGACGTAATCTGACATCAAGCGACCTGTCCGTCTGTTCGGTGCGCAATCTGCCACGCGACCGGCGGATTGCGTGTTGCGATGGCAACGATGCTGCAACCGTTGTCATGGTGATCACGCTGCTCGGAGGTCGGACGGGCTGCAGCACGCTCGCCAGTACGGGGGTCTTTGGAGGGCAGTGTGCACATGGCATCAGTAGTCTGAAGTCTTCATATGTGCCTATTGATTTGCCACTTTCCATCGGTGGTGTAAAATCCTGAGGGACTCGCTGTGACTTCAAAGTGACCTCAACCCCGTTCTTCAGTGTTGAGCTGTCTGTGAATGAAGCGAAGTGTCCTGCCAGTACTGAACTGTCACTAAACTCACGGCATCAAATGTAACCCAATCGGCACCCATTCTCTGCGTGCAGGAAAGGCAGCATATCATGTTAGCTACTTTCCAATCTAGTTATCAGACCCATTAGTATAGGCTGCAAAAGGTGACTCGCTTCTATAGCTTAAGCTTTGACACCATCTTTATGAAAGCAGTTCACAAATCTCACTAACGTTATTGCCTCCCACGCAACACAATATACATTGTCGACCATTTTAGAAGCAGAACGCGGGTGCCTTGACGATACCAGCTACAATACTTTCAGACAACCCCATAGATATCTTGCGCGGGGTAAAGTGCTTGTCAATCGACCGTGATGAAAACCGGGAGGTAAGCCATCTCGTCGTGCTCACCGGAAAGACCGGCTCCCGCCTAGCGTGCAGTTCAGCTGCTATATTCCGGTCCCTGCTCCGGCGGCGATTTGTTGTTCGGCGGACTGCGGCACCTCAGAGTTGCCCGACTGAACGCGGCCGTGCGAAACCCTCCGCCCCGCCACGCTTAGCGGTGGTCACTGCGATGTAAGCCTCACGGCTCATCCCCGCCTGTCGGCTGTGACGTCTTCCTCCTCTGTGTAGGTCCTAATTGTGGTGCAGCGCAAGAGCTGCTGTTGCACATGCGTTGTAATCCTTTTTGACATGCAACCTATCCGAGCTCAGAGACGCCGTATGCCCATTTCCCGCTTGGAACCGGAACACCAAATTAATGATGCTTTTGCTGGCGCGTTCAAGCAACAACGGGGATGCGCACAGTTTGTGCGTGAATTAAATGCGGCCACCTTTAAACACTTGATCAGGTCTTGTGAAAGATGGTGGCGAAGAAAATTGTTCAGCTTTTTTGCGAGGTACGGTCAAAACATAGACACCACGCTTCGATTTGAGTAGCATTGAACGTCTAATACGCTTCAAACTTTAGGCTATTCCTTACGTTGATCTGCTTATGTATCGTATATCTGCTTCCCTTGTAGATTAAGGCTCAGATATGTTTTGTTTTGACATGATGGGGGTCCCAGTTATTAACCTCATGACGCTGCGAAGTCGGGTCATCGAAATCTGAATCCAACTAGCTGTCCTTCAGCTTCTTCGCGATTCTAAAATTTTACGTTGCCATGTGTATCAAATGGAGAAGGTGAAATAATGGTGATATTACAGGGTTGCAGGAAAGCATTGTCTTATGAAACATTTAGCCTGGAAGCACCCAATAATTTGCAGGGCGTAGATTATGAAGCATTGCGCTTCTTATTGTTTCGTCGTGTTCGCTTGCCGGGCCGGGCCGGGCCACCCGTGCTCGAGATAATCTTAGTCCAGGCAAGACTCACTGGACCTGAGGCTCAGCTCATAATAAGTGACTGCCGCCACAACAATCACGCAAATATAACAATAGGCCTGCTCGAAGCAAGCCGTTCACGGCTTTTGATGTGTAATTCACGACCATGGCATTTCCATGTAAACACTCACAAATTCAGCGATGTCTTCGATGTCTTCCCCTGAGCCGGTACCGCCTGGAGACTCGATCTCAGCGCTGGGTGGCAAGTACTCGGAGCTGGGCGGTGTTGGGGGAGGAAGGTAAGTCTCGGGAGGGGGGAGGTACACCTCGGGAGGGGGGAGGTACTTTTGAGACAGACCCTGCGGCGCTGCTGCTGCCACAGAAGCCAGAACGGCTGACACCATAATCTGAAGGAAGAGGACACTAGCTGAACGCACAGGTGGGCGGTGAAAAGCAAAACTTTACTTATACGTTAAAACGGCTGCATGAGCATAAGCGGCAACGAACTAGCATGAGGAACTTAAGCTAGCAAACAATGTGGTTGTAAAAAGCACTTTATGTACCTAAGATATCACGCACACAATGTTGATAAACAAAACCAAAAGAAGATACAAAAAATGCAAATGAGGGTAAACGGGAAACGACGCACTTTTTATGTACGCACTTGTATAAGACACCAAATGCATATGAGGCTTTATTTTAGTAGCAAGCAAGTACATTTATCTGTGCAATACCGCACTCCGATATGCAATGCATGCAACCACAATTTGCACGGCCATTACCCATTTCAAAGAAAATGTTCCTCACTGAGACATTCAACTCAGTTTCATCGCAACTTCGCGTTTTCAACATACCACCATGTAAATGTGGCAACATAGTTTAACGACAAAATACAACAGGTAGCAGGTACCTCATCAAACGTCTTAGGCACATCTCATTGCTGTTCTTTGCGGAATTACAGGACGATTGACGTAACACAGCTGTTAGGACAACCAAGATTCTAAGAACCACAAACTTGTACCAAACGCCATCCAACTGGCTGAAATTGTTAATGGCTTGAATAAACCACTCCATGCATGACTGTATTCAGCACAAAAAATACAAGGCGCAATGTCACATGCATGCATCGTTTTTTTTTTGGCAATTTGTTAACACTTTTGCAGTAATAAGACTGAGTATGCTTCGAACAAATGTCGGATGCAATTCCAACTGAACTTAACTTTAAAAAAGCACTCTGCCGAAATCAAGTATACAAAAAATTGAGATGGGAGCAACAGTCAACCCGGATGTGAACTGTTCCTATAAAATGTATGTCTAGTAATTTTCACAGAGGCTTGGCGCGTCAAAGGTTCCCAAACGCAAACAAAATTTGAAAAAACACATGACAACAGTTATCGCTGTGAGACAACATTAATAATGCTTTCTAGCTACGAATGCCGCCATAATTTAGGGATTTCTTCCTGGAAAGACCTCCCAGTGTAGGCTTGCTAGGCATGATAATTATACTAGTCAGGATTCGCATGCGTTATTTTTCCCATTCAGTGCCGAACTGCGTCACACCACACTTACTAATGGTGGTCAATGTGTTCGACGTACCATTTTAAGACATGCATACACGGTTCAAAAGGGCTGCCAAAGATGTTTGCAAAAACTTGCGCTTCGTCACGGACAAATTCACAATACTCACGTCAAATTCAAGCATTTTTTAAGTCACAAAATATTTAATTCTTCCATCTCCATGGCAGCAATGATAAAACTTTACGGCAATGTGTAAAACCGCTGCTTATTTCACGTATAGCGTCACAAATGATCGCACGCGCGGTCGTGCAGCGCTCCCCTACCTGGAGTGCAGCCATCTGCAATGGTACCGGTCCGGGCGTGAAATGCAAACAGCCCCTTCCATGGCGGACGTTTTATAGGTGAGGTGCGCCATGGGTCGTGTAGTCTGCCGAAGAACAGGTTCCCCCTCCCCGAGAGCATGCCGCGGCCGCTCAGCCCCGCAGTTTGACCTCCACGCGCGGCGCCTATGGATCCCGTCCGAGTCCGGCCAGATCGCCGGTAAATAAGGCGCCATTATGCCGGCCGTCATTTTTATGGAATGTGTCCTGAATATAGACCGTCAGCCTACTGTTTGGTATAATGGTTTCACATCATTTGTTTGCAGGCAGCCATGAATGTTAGGAATGTCTGGCTTTAAGCCTGTTTTTAAGCGTTTGGGCCAGATCAACTCACAACTGGTACGCTCTTGTTGGATTTAAGTGGAATATGATGTATCGTGAGTCGGCCCTTACTGTAGCCGGATAACCGTGGTTTGCCTCTGTCCAGCCATTTATATATATATATATATATATATATATATATATATATATATATATATATATATGGGTATGCATTGTTAATATCCATGAATCTTGTCGACAATAGATCATCTACGAATGCGGCAAATGCTGTGCTGAAACATTCGTATTAATTTTATATCCGACATAGCCGGTAATAAAACCGCAGCGCACAAACGGTTGTGCAATGAGCAATGAAACGAGCGCGAATAGCCATGCAAACCAAGTGGAATTGCGGCTTGGCCTGAAATGCGCCGATTGTTCTCTGTATGTGCCACATAAAAACGCTAAATTATTAAATAGCAGAGCTATTCGAATTTGACAACTTTCATCGAGATGTTATAAAATCCGCTTTTGAGCTCATTCAAACTTTTCGAGTCAAGTCAGATTTCTTCAGAGGAAGTGATCTGACTCAAAAAGCAGTGGCGGCAGACAAGCTGTATGGCTGTTTGCCTTAATACTTCGCGTTGTATTTCCGATAATGTTCTCTCCGGGGATTTGCTTCTTCATGTTTGTGCATGCATGGAGGCTAAAATAAATGTCCCAGAATTAAAACCTGCCAATTTATTTCTACTAAAATTAACCGTTACATCCTGGTAACGTTGTACTTCGGAACTGTTTGGCTTATCATAATTATTCTCCCACAAAAAAGGAAAACGCTTCAATGACGATGTGTGAAGCATTCAATTTGCGCGCACTTCTCCACACACACATCCATCCACAACATTGTGTTCTGTGTTGCCAAGCTGGTACCGAAATGATGTACAAAGCTATTCATAAAACACTGCCGTTCCCACTCTGTGTCACTCGGTTTGACAGTACAAGTGCCCTGTCATGACACGAATGTTAAGGTTCAAAGACAGCAAGCGGACGCCTCTGGCACCTACATTTGGGCTCTGGCGAGCACCGGCAGCAGCCGCTGAGGCGTCTCCAGGCCTCGCATGGCAGCTGGGCTCTGGCGAGCACTGGCAGCAGCCGCTGAAGCGTCTCCAGGCCTCGCATGGCAACACATCGTCCCCTGAAGACATTGCTCCTCGGCGACCAATGGCGAGCCGCCAGTCAGTAACATTACATTGCTCCTCGGCAACCAATGGCGAGCCGCCAGTCAGTAACATTAAATTCGTGACTCAACGCATGAGGTGACTTCCGGGCATGGAAAGCACAGGCCAGCCGGGCGGTCGTCAACCCGAGACGATCTGGGGCAGGTCCAAGCCGGCTTCACCTTCCTATCTGGGACGTCAGTTACTGAAAGGCGACAACTGATTGCATGCAGAGTCGTGTGGTAGCTATGCGACCGCATGATTTTACGACAATTGAGTGGGAATTACACGATGACGAAACAAGCGACGCCCCCCGCAAAAATACCTGCTGTCAAACTGTACACGATGTCCATTGGTGTGATCCAGAGCCAACGATTCCGGTAATTATGTCGTCTTTGGCGCATTTGGCCTCACTTGACACTAGATGCCCTGAACTGATGACACTTTGGATCAAGAAGCAGTGGGGTTGGATATATCAAACATGTATGGGAAAGTCTCCGATATACAGGAAAGCCAGGAAAGCATCAATCCTGCGACGAACGTACATCTTGGACGGCTTGAATGCGAAGTGCGATCGACATGACCCTCACTTGACTTTCACTTGCAAGCTGTAGCAGAGGGCCAGCAAAGTTATGCAGGCGTGAATGATAGCCACGTCAATGTCAGACTCCCCAGCCGGCGAGCTGTTTTACCGCGCCTTTCGAGTAGCCAAAAAATGAACAAGGTAACAGCTTGATTTGAGCACATGCTCGCAAGACCTGCGATGGGAACAGTTGGAAGGCGCCCTGTGTTAAATTGGAAGGCATTATTTCGGGCTCCTGCTGTCTACGCAACAGGACGACAAAGTTAGTATATTGATAACTTCTGCCATGCATGCGTGTTTCGCACTTTGTGAATAGTGATCGATGCCGCTGTATTATTACTGGCTTTATTCAAACAATGACTTTATGAGTTATTATCAGCACGTGAGCGCGTCGCTCTCGGGCTTCATATAGTGACAAACATGTTAGATAAGGTTTCATACACTTGTAAAAGTTAAATACACAAAACTATATTTTAGCTGTTTACCCCATTTCGCCTGCTCCCACACTTGCAGTTTCCAACAAATTAGATTACCATGCCATATCATGCGATTTGTTGGGGCAAATCCACGCAGCAGTGGATCGCATGCGACTCATTGGGGCAAATCAGCCAACAGTGTCTTTCTGTGGCTTATCGTCACATGATAACAGACACACGCATACGAGACAAACACATATAACCAACGCAGCTAATTAAAAACGCAATTATCACCGGCAAAATAGGAGTGGATTTTCAATGCATCTCAGGCACTTGGGACATGGAACAGTCGTTTCAGAGAGCGATGAAGACATACGCCATGCATCGTGTGCTGCTCGTCTGGCAGTGTACCTTAAGAGCGCCAACCTTAAGCGGGATATCGTTGTGCATTCCAGAATCTGTACTAAACGTGGCCATCAAGACAATTGTGCTTCCATACGCGCCAGCGGCGCTCGGCAGGCGTTGTTTGCTACCAAGGCGCCGCGGGCTCGGGTGCGTGTCAGGCCGAGCGGAGCTGTTGCCGCTGTCCTCTCGACAGCCCGATCAAGCAACTCGAGACACGGGGGATTCACTCATGACCCCAAATCAAAGCCAAGAGCGAAACAGAAACGTCTCCGTTTCGGCGAACATGTCTCTGCGCGGTCTTTGCCGAATTAGCATTTGCAATGTTCGCTGGATTGCTGAGGAAAATGGACGGCTGACGTCTGGACAATGGAGTTTCGGACCGCAAAGCTGTTTGGTCGGCTGACGAGCAATATATCTATCAAATCAAAGTGAAATGCCTTTGCTGACCGCTTTTATTCCGGTGGTATTCAAATATTAGCCTTGGAAAACCGAAAGCTCCCGAGAGCCAGGTGGGGGCGTGCGCGCCAATGCCGATGCCATGTGTCTGGCTGCTTTTTGGGCAATATAGGTAGGGATTCACCCAATAATGCCAGACGAGATAAGACATTTTGCATGCTTCATCGGAGGACTGTTTGGCATTCGACTCAGGTGCATTTTGTGCGCACTTGAATCCAGTTGTATTATGTTTTTTGGCAAACGAAGACGACTTTGTATTTAACGTAGACAGGTTCCGTGGTGAACAAATAAAAGCCGGGTTAATGACAAAAGTGAAACATGTTGCTGAGTTGGCATGTAATCATGCCAACTCGTTCAAAATCAATAGAATTTCGTACAACTTGTACAGAATAAAGCAGGATGTATAGATATGTCTCCATCAAGGATGTCTACCGAGTGGTGAACCAAGAACTTGGCTCATTGGTGAGAACTCCTCGTCCGCCTCGGCAGTAACAGTCGGCAGACCTCAACATCACCTCAGCAGTCGCTCGGTGAGGCGGGCGGGCCACTCTCGTCTATATTGCTATTTGAACATAGCGCAGCTGTCTGTCTGCCGTCTGTTATCTTTTGAGTCGCGTGCCGGTCACGCGACTAGTGGTTCAAATGTGAAATTTTGATATGGCTCAAGGACCACGTGCCATGCACACGTGAGCAGTCTTTGTAGATTCGTCCCTTTTCGAAAATTCTTCGCGCTTTATACGTCATCTCGACAGCCAGGTCTGTTGGAGGCGTGAATTCAACTTCAAAACGTCGACACGCGTACCGTCTACAACGAATGTAGTCAGCACTGGTTTATGCCGCCCACGGTCATGCCAGCAATGGTCGGGAAGCCGGCTATGTCGGCTTTTCGAAAGACGAAGCCAAATGCAATGCGCTGTCAGCAGCGAAATTTTCACCACCGCACGCACAGACTCATCAGCGTGTTTACCAGCAATGCACGAATATCCCTAAGCACTATCTCGTTCAAATATCAACTTTGGCTTTTGTCCTACAATATCGCTCTTCGCAACGCCGAAGTGCCTCTAATCCAAGGTCCTATAACAACTATGTTTAACCCAAGAACTAGGCCTATAACAAGGCCCTAAAACTTAAAGCGGTCTTGGATGATTTCGGTCATCATGACCTTCAAAAAGCCAGACGAGGTCAATGAACTAAGATGAACACGTGGCCTTTCGCTTGGAACAGGTACCCAGGTTCCACTTGCCCTTTGGAGATTAATCTTAAGTTTGATGTTGTTTGACCCTATTTAATCCAAGGTCATAACCTAGAAACCTCGAACTTTGACTTAAATGAGATCGCGTACCAGTCAATACACTGAATTTGATGTCTTTAGCTCTCTTAGTTCCTGAGATCTCAGGAGGATCAAATTGACCCCCGAGAGAAGAGTATCCAACCAGCCACCCAGGCACGTGTTAACATTGAATGTAACTGTTGCCGCCTTCTCAGTGGTCGCGCACTGAAACATTTCCCTTCCACTGAGCTGACCGCTCGTTTATACGAATCGCCGGTTTGAAGTAACGCGCATCTGGATAAGAATCAATACCAGTTAGAAACGTTCTGTGACAGTAGGGGTGATAATCATCTCTTACGTTCGTAAAAGCCGCCCTTATTGGATGTAAAGCATGGTATGGGAATACGGACTGGTGTTGGAATATCTGATCAGCCACGGCTTTTTTACCTCTAGGTATGACTAGGAGACATACTGGAAAATGTCTTGATACTCATTTTATCGGAGAGAACGCCTGAGAAGCATTCGAAAGCGATTATTTAAAAACACGCATTGCGATGCCCTTAAACAACTAAATGCCCTGGGGCAATCCCATGATGACGTCACCATGGGATTGCCAGGTCTAGTCCCAACTAGGTTCCGACCCCCCTGCTCTAATCGATCACCCAGTCGATGACACCGAGTATTTCAAGCAAAACGACGGAAACCGCTCGCGCTGTACTTCATACAGCTTTCGTTCTTCGAATCGTTTCGGGGAAAAAGAGGTGAGCAACGGTAACAACATAATTTATCATTCCGTTGCAGCCAGACCCCAGTAGCTGGGGAGATGTGCGTTTTCACCATACAAAAGAGCAACAGGGCTGATTAGACACCACTGGCATTTAATGCGTGCCTGTGCCTCCTGCCACAGCGATGCCAGAACGCGTCAGTCTAAACCACGGAGTGGAGAAATGCAAAAGAGCAGCACTGATCAAGCGAAGATCGAGTTTCAAGCCATGCGGAGAGAGGGTTCGTAAAAATGCGTCATTTTCAGGCCAAGCACGCTTCTCCTGGAAAGCAACACGCTATGTGTTTTTACAAGGTACGGTATCAAACCGCTCAAGAGTGTGACTGCCTGACTTTGTGTGGTACGTTCGTGCCCAGGTAAAAGAGGTGAACGGTGGCGACAACAAAATGCATCATTTCAATGCATCCGTACCCAAGTAATTGAGAAGAACGAGCTATGTGTGTGTTTTGAGCATATCTGCAGCATTAAGCCTAAGAACAACAAAGCTTATCGGACCTCACAAGCAATTCAGCTGTTTTTGCGCCTTTTTGCACAGTGACAGTAGGACACATCATTCTTGGTCTTTGTGTGGAAGAAATTAACAGAAACTAAATGTTTTGGAATCGTTGCCGATTCCGAACGTTAAATGTATGTAATTCGTACATGGGCACAAAGTAACGTGCCCCGCCATTGGCCTTCCCCCGCTCCCGAAAAGAACAGCGTTAAGTGCCGGGTGAGTGTGGTCGGGGCAGTCAGCTACATCCCAGATTCATACTGCAATACCAGCATTATGGCGTTGCATGGTAACAGTCGAGGTACACGTTGCATTTTGCCAACCTTCTCAGAGAGTTCGCCGTTACCGGAAGCAATGCGCCGACACTTGAACCTTACAAAGCAGGGCAACGTGGCATGTTCAACAGTCGTCTCTAGACCATCTGTGCTTTGCTTGCGCCCGTATTTTGCTGTCATCACCAGTTATGCCTTTTCCGTTTTGTTCCTAAGGATAGCACAAGTATCATGTGACCGAAAACCTTCATCGTAGAACAGCCTAACTCATGCTTTCACCGAAGACACTTGCGAGTTTAGCTACACAGGTCACGTGATGAGATAAGTATAAATGGCTTACTTTACAAAGAAAGGACAAAGAAGCTTGGTCTTCCTGGTGCATGTTAAGATTGTACGTCAGGCATGGTGAGGCGTCATGGCAACAATGGCCCAGCCTAGCCGCCGTTTCTTCCTGGTGCACGTTAAGATTGTACGTCAGGCATGGTGAGGCGTCATGGCAACAATGGCCCAGCCTAGCCGCCGTTTCTTCCTGGTGCACGTTAAGATTGTACGTCAGGCATGGTGAGGCGTCATGGCAACAATGGCCCAACCTAGCCGCCGTTTCTTCCTGGTGCATGTTAAGGTTGTACGTCAGGCATGGTGAGGCGTCATGGCAACAATTGCCCAGCCTAGCCGCCGTTTCTATTTGCAATCTGACCATTTTGTTAAGCTTCTTTATGTTGGTAGTTCACTACTTTAGCGTCGGAAGGTAGCCAGTCCACAACATTTTCCGAAGAAAATGAGCGTTTAAACAAGACCAGTATTCATTATCATTGGTCAATCTGCATTGCACTTATATATTACAGTATGAACGAACTGATGTAATCAGCAATTTGCACGAACATTAAACATTTTACGTGTCCAACGGTCCAATGTTGCGGCAGCATATCATGGTAGTGATGTTACAAAAAGTCTAATTCTTGCGCGTCCTATAAAACAAACGATCAATCTGCGTAGGTTTCGTCGACATAGACAGTACCGCTTCAGCTGTTGGTACAGAAAGTAATTGGTGGCAGGCCTACGCGCAATGCGCATCACTGCGCATTTTGGGACGTTATTTCGAACGGACAAATCCATTTCCAGGAAGACACTGCCACCAATGAACTCATGTCACCTTGACCTATCTGTTTCTGGATCTAGCTCCATTTTATGAAAGGCAGCAGAATCCCTTGAAGCCCCTACGTACTCTCCAGCATGAAGCTGCGCGCACGCTGCCATCCCTCAGTAGTTCCATATGCGTGCTAAGGAGTACTCAATCGTCCTGCAGCAAACGTGGAAGATAAACCAGCCATCCATTCCAAGTCGTGCAGATACAATCAAACCCAGAACTGCAGCTGCGCAGGTCAGTGACCCCCGCGTGCGCAGTCGCCATTTGTCACCAGGGCGTGCCAGCACCCACGAGGCGGGCCGTTACCGTACGTGTGCTGAAAGGCGGGCTTCGATGGTCTGAGGATTACGTAGAATCTCTCCGCAAAAGCTGATGTCAAACACTCAGAGGTACATTTTTACGGTCTAATCTTGTGTTAGCAGAGCCTGTTAGCTTTGCTGCGATAATCGATGTCGTAATGCCTGTCCCCACGAAAATATGATGCAAAGTAGTTGCAGAAGGTGCTAAGTGCTTAAAACTCTTACGGACAGCCGGATATCTTTGACAATAAACCAATCGTCCAGCAAGTGGATCAACGTTTTCCGGTTAACTAGCAGGATGTCCCTGTAGTATAATCGGGTTTCCAGTTATCTAGCCCAGATAACATCAGTGACTTGCAGTATGATCTACAGCAATAGGCCACTTACCTGAAAACGTGTGCGTTTTAAATGTCGAATGAAACATACTTCTGAATAAAACTTCCGTCACTGCCCTGGTCACATCATTGAAATATGACCAAAATGTAAGCAGCCAAAATCGCTCATCTCACCTACGTTTGCACTGTGTGTTCGGATTATATGATCAAGATACCCTCTTAAAAAATCATCTTGGAAAACATATTTGAAAACACTATGTAAAACCATTTTGAAGATGCTGCTCTTTAAGTATGTAGGACGTACATTATTGTAAGGCCACTTATATTCCATGTAAATTCTTATGCGCTTTACATTGCACAAACACTACACCATCTTGAAGCTACGGCCTATTCATGAGCTTTCACTGCTGAATATGTAGATGACTTGGCACTGTTTGGACAGATACGAATGCACAACAAGAGAGCATGTATCGGTTATATGTAATCCTGCAAGAAGCATATCCGGGCGTGAAGTTTTAAATTTGTTTGACCTAATGATGCCACTGGATTTTTTGAAAAAAATAACATTACCATATTTGTACATCTGTTGTTTTCTTCTTTTTCCTTGTGCGTTTCGGGTTGATTGTATCGGTGCTACTTGGAAATTATGATGGGTTTATCCTTCACGATGTCCTGCTGCACTATTAAGCAGCACTTTCGTCTGACACAAGTCGCTTTTTGCAGGTGGCAGCAAACGCACAACTTTATGACAGAGAAAAGACTGCGAGCTTATGTGATTTGACACCTGAAAATACCCGTGACACTTGCTCATACCATAAATGACTACACCTGTGTGCCCGTGCATGAGACAGACGAGCGCTAGTATTTGGTACGCGAAATACACTTTCACTATGACCTCATGCTAATGTCACATTTCAGTCCACACCATGCGTACATGTAGGTAAAAAACACACATTCCATCAAATAAAGCTAAGAATGCCACGGGACACTGGGACACACATCACAAACTTCCCTGTTACACGCACAGGGGAGGTGAAAGCGAGTGCAAGTAGGGCACTGAGGGGGGGGGGGGAACCGTCCGCCTCTCTTAATGATTAATTCCCACTTTTACCATCAATCCTCTAACCTAGGGAATTGCAAGGCCTTGGACGGACTGAGACGAGACGGAAGTCGGGCAGTTGCCTGTCCCATGACCTCGTGAGATCCACCTGAATAAAACGCACTGATATCAACACTGATAGGCTCTTTTTGAAAAAAAAATGTAGAGGTAAATGCGAGCCATGCGAGCAGAAACAACCGCCAAGAATTTCAGGACGTTTTGGGCTTGGCTAAGATACTGCTACGAAAAAATAAAGGGTAGATCATTAGAGAAAACATAACCGTAGACTTGTAGGTACAAATAGACGTACTACTCGCAGATGGTGCATAAATTAACCCATGAACCTAACCTCACAGCGAACATGGCCTTCATGTTCGAAATGGCCATGAGGGTTGCACGCGTGCAGAACACCTGGTTTGAAACTTAAACGCTTCAAGGCATATATTTAGATTTGAGACAGAGTGCGTTATGACCGAGTACTTAGAGCCTTGGACCCCAACTTAGAGCGGCTCGGGTTAAAATCCCGGTTGCGATCCTCTGAACGCTGTTATGACGAATGCAGCCGACGACGCCCCATAAAAGGAGCATTGCGATGTGCAGCGCATTTCCTATCGTTTTTAAGGACCTTGGCTGAAATGCCTTCAGTACAAGGACGCCCAGTATATCAAAAGCACAGACGCAACCGGTAGTTCGGCAACAGAACACTTGCACATCCCTGATGGCTGATAGCAATGCATTGCGCAAATGTGTCGTTTCGGAGGACTACGTGAGCGTGACTGCGCCCGCCTCCTCGCCTCACTTAGAGCAACCACGTAAGCAACTGGCCAGTCCCCAGGGACATACACGGTTTCCCTGAATACGGTCATCGGCGGAAGCAAGCGGGAAGAAGCTTGCTCAATCCCCGCGTGGTTGGATCGTCTTTTCAATCACGAGTGAACGAAGAAGCGCGTGGTGAGAGGGCGGTGTACAATAGGAGAAAATGAGTTGAATGATGCGAAAGTAGATATCAAGACATGGAAGTAAAGGAAATGCCTATGAGCCGCAAGATATGCAAGCATGAGCGTAAGGAGTATGCTTAAAGTAAAAGAAAAGAACAAAGACGTGGAGAGTGCGGACAAACTTCTAGACACATTCGTATAAACGAGGAGTTGCAAGACGTGTCCCTTGCGTCTGCTGATAGCCGCCAAAAAGGCCGGAACGACGCCGTCACGGCCCGCGCTAAGAGGCGCCTGAGCGGGCAGCTACACACGACGAGATTACGTGGAGTGTCATCTTGGCTCCCAAAGTAGGAGCAAGCACCACATCAACAGGGTAGATAACACTACGGGAATTGATTTGTATGGAATCTTTGGATACGCAGGCCGTAACATCTAGATGGTTAGCCTGATTTGATCATAATAAGATCAAACAAAGTCATACACAAGCTCAGTGCTCTAAGAGCTCTCAGACCTCCTCGCACAACCAATTTTGGACTAAAGTACTCCCTTCGAGGTCGTTCCATACCAACTGAAGTAACTTCTAGCCGCCGATCTCATCTAGCATCTAAAGGGTCCAATGCCACAAATACCGAGATGACTTGATGTTTTGATTTAAAATCGGTCGGAACCAAACCTTTAAATTTAAAATCGGCATTAATTTGAAAATGATTTAACTTCGTTTAGTGAACTTGAAAATGTTTGGAGGTAAAATCGCAATCAGTAAGTGCTTTTGGTAGCAAGTTAGTTACGACAATACGTTGATCTAGGCGCTGTTAGGTCAGTTACCTTCCCCGACCGTTACAGTGTATACGAAAGAAGTACATTAACATCTGTTTGATCTTGGAATGCCAACGGAACATCAAAAGCTACCCCAATCAAGGAGGTTTCAAACGTTTCATATCAGCATCTTCATCTGACGATTAGTAGACCAAATAACAAAACACCTTTCGAGATCGTTTTGATATTTTAAACAAAAATCAGCGCCATTTCAAAACCAGAAATATCAGCATAAGCTTGATAACAAATCAGCAAATTATCAGCAACACCAGCATCATTGTAGATGCAGTACCTGCCTATAAGTTGGCCTTCATAATGGCAACAAATTAGATATGTTAAAGTCTTCTACAGTCATGCAATTCGAACGAAGCAGCAAGAATACATTGCTAAATAGGTTTCCGTGTGAAAAATCTGCTTTACTGAATTAATTCTGACAGAAACCTGACCGTATTTCTATTTTATTGCATATGATATTATTATTGACCTGACCTGCTCGAAACCGTGATCTAAACGTAGATATTAACCCCAAGTGCAATGGATTTGTCGTCATTCTCATTTCAGCTGTCAAATAGGACTAGCATCTAAAAAAGACTGCTAGTGATTTTGTAAAAAAAAAGTTCAATATTGGGCGGGTGACAAGAAACAAACGAATAAGCAACGTAAAAAATTCATCAAACTTTCAGACCGCATTGCCCGGTATCCACCAAAACTCTCTCCAGGCCAGGATTGGTAGATGCAAAGCAGAGCCCAGCAAAGATTCGATTAGAAATTGTATGTTGTAACTTGTAACGCAGTTCGTTGCATTGTTTACATCACAAAACCCTAACCCCTGTATTCCACTAGTGTTTTTGCATTGTTGTCTGATCATTGAAACAACTTGTTGTGTTTTCTTTTGTTTGGCCCTAATCCAATTGTCCTGAAGACCAGCATATATGCTAGCCTTTCGTACACCGGTCAATTTCCCATACCAACGTGCTATTTCTCGCGGGGTACCTGATGCCTCAAGTACATGAATAGCTGGTGGCGCTGGCAAGCTTAGCATTTGGCATAATGAAAGCATGATACAATTGCATAATCTTATAGCATTAAGGCATCCGCATCAATACACAGCATGCAAATGTCGACCGACGGGCTTCAGATGGCGGATTTACATTGTCCCTTGTTCTAGTTCTGACCGTTGACCGATTACAGTTGGAAGGCGCCTGAATGCATAACAGCAACCGGTCATAGCAGCATGACAACGCAATCAAGCATTCACGTGGTCAATTATCAATTCAGTAGCGTCGCATTCCATTGCCAAAGGGGCCACGTTAGCCGGAGGCTACTGCATGCCTTAACACGCGCTCGGGTGGGGTTCAAAATGACCCCCGAAGGTTTTTCCAGAATGGTTTCCGAACGGCGCGGCGTAGCCGCGCCAAAGTTTGCCTAGCTGTAGAAAATTGAATAGCGGATCGTTTCGCATCAAAAATCTAATTGCATCTTGCAAGATCGCTGACCTATGGCAGGTCAAATTCAGGCAATGATTTCAGCGAAGGCAATTTCTAAGGAATCCGTCAATCTGATCCAACAGCGGAGTGTTAGACGAAGCCATACATCTCTGAGATGCTTTCTTAGGCAACACAACAGTTTAATGAGCAAATTACAATGACCTAAGGTCAGGTATGAAGGTCACACCATGGTCAAAACCAACCTGTTCTGTTACTCCAGGGCTTGCTGTATGGGATAGTTTCTGGTGCTCCTTTCGGGTTTATTGATAGCAGGAGCCGCATAATACATCTTCCATGAACTTCTTTGAGGTCAGAATAGGTCGCTGACCTAAAATGACCGAGGTCAACATTTTGCTTTAGGAACATACTGCCTAGCGTAATCTTTGTCGCTTCGTCAAATACAAAACTCAAAGCAATCTTACATAATTTTGGTCACCTTGACCTTCAAAAGGCCAAACAAGGCCACTGACCTTGAATGATCATGTGAACTTTTGCTTAGAAACGGTTATCTAGGTTTTGGGGGCACTTTGGAGACCAACCTGGAACTTGACCTTGTTTGACCTTTTCGACCCGAAGACCATGACCTAGCAACTTGAAAGTTTGACCTAAGTGAGTTCGCCTACAGGTCAACAACACAGGCTGTAAATTTAGTGTCTCTAACTTTCTTAGTTCCCGAGATCTTAGGCGGTTAAATTGACCCCCCACCCGAGCGAATGGTATCTAGCTGGCCACCCGGGCGCGTGTTAGCATATGCACAACCCGCCCATTCAGGCATTAGTAGTATCTGAGGCGGGCTGGCTGGTGTTCGCACGTATGCTTGAACCTTGTTTGCGCTTCTTAGACTAGTATGACTAAGACCTGAATTAGGAAGACTTTGCCAGCGCCCCCCCCCCCCCCCCCCTGCTAGGAATGGTAGGGCTCGCCTATTTTTTGTTTGGATGAGTCTTTTGCATTACTTTATTGAACAACGTTGCTACTTTACATTCTCCTACCATCTTTGACGATGGAGCAAAGAGCTATGCTACCCCAAGCAATGATTGCCATCAGAAACTTTGCACTTCCTGAGCTCCTTGTTGTCATAGGCCTGAAGAAAAGTCTTACATGGTCTGGAGAGGTGAGGTTCAATTCAAAAGGATATAAAAAGCCTCTCTGGACGGAACCTTTGCAAGGTATATATCTCCAAATACAGTTACGTATTTTTGTTGTAAAACTGCATGTTAATGCTCAATTTCGGCGGAGTCAGGGACCAGTCACCTATTTCTTCCCTCATCCACCTTGTTTGGCTTCGGAATTCTCAGCAGGGAGTGTTGTCGCCTGTCCTTATATTTGGTGTAACCGTATATGATGTTGCGCGCCATCGGGGTAGACGAATGGGTGGGCAAACATACACATAGATCGAGTAAGCGAATTTCGGTCACTTAGGCCTACTTTCTATTGAAACAGTGTTAATGGAGCCACTTCACCAGCAAACGTCAGGCGCACCTGTTCGTAAGCAAATGTAAGCTGTGTGACAGTCATGAAAACAAAGTCGTACAACGAGCAAGTCCTTGGAATGTCATGCAGATGAATGGAACACTGCAGAGCCGCCAGCAGCCAGCAGCCTTTCACTACCATTATGGAAACTTACGTCTGGCACCGAGTACCGGTCAGCCCCGTGGACCGACCCTTGCCGGTATGCCTCGGGAGAGCCCCTGCCGGTATGCCACGGGAGAGCCCCTGCCGTTGTACCACGACAGAGCTACTGCCGGTATACTGCGGGGGAACCGGCACGCCGTGGGAGAGACCTTGTTGGCATGCCGAGGAAGAGGCCCTATCGGCACGCCGTGGGAGAGGCCTTACCGGTATTCCACGGGAGGGGCCCTGACGGTAGGCCGCGGGAGAGGCTGGCGGTACGTGCTGGCAGACGTGTCGCAACTGTTGACTCGGCTCTGTAGATGTTCAGCACTCGGAGGGCTTCGTGACAGAAGCGGACGACTAATGTCCGGATACCGGGCGGTGGCGCATGCATGATGTACGAGACGTCTAAGTCGTAAATCCCCAATATTTGTGTCCGGGATCAAGGCCCGGTAGCAGGCTGACTGGTGGAATGTCAGTAAGGAAGGAATAGGAGCGTTATCATTGCTAGAAAATGTGATACGCGGGATAACGTAGACAGAAACGTGCCATTCATGCCAGAGCGTAATGGTATAATCTGTACGCATATCCGAGACTCAGGAACTTTTGATAGAACACGAAATGAATGCAGAACTGAGCTCCTTGGAGATCTTGGTATCTTGCCGCCCATTCTTGAACGGGATATATTTTGTCCCGCTCGCTTTACTTCATTTTGAGATTTCCGCACTAATCTGCCTGGAGCCGTCTAGAGCCCTGAAATTTCGTTCCGTTTCGCTGGGGTCTGTACCCATCATTTTTACTTTAAAAGCATAAGTTGAGTCACCTTGTGCCCTTGGTCCTAATTAAGACGTCTCATCAAATCAGAACCCCAATTGTGTGTTCTGATTTGATGACAAATAGGGTAATGCAACAGGCAAATTACTGCACTCGTTTTTTGTCAATATAACAAATCACTCGGTAGTAAAGCATTTCCAGACGGTCTACTGTTCTTGAGACGGGGGACACGTGCCGTTTTCAGTTCAAAGCGCGTGTGCGGGAGACTAGCGGAGTCTGGGGAGATTAATTCCCCGCGGTGCCCACCTGTCCTGCCAGGATAAGAGACGGGCAACGTCGTGTAGCCTCAGCTGTAGCGTCTGCGTGCATCGTAAACCCCTGATCATGCATAGGCCTCCTGGTCGCTCCGTCCCCGCCATCGCCTGGGAGTCCTGCCAGCCCCCTCCCCCCCCCCCCCCCTCCCGCCCACCGTTGACTACAGAGCGGACCGGGCCGGACGCAGGTGCGGCCTGATTCATGCAGCCCGGGGGGTGACGGACGGCCGACTGAACGGCCGGGCGCCAGCCGGACCCGGCCACTCCCGGCGGGGTGCACTGTCGGCAGCAGGCCCGACTCGTGTGTCAGACGCCGGACGGGCGCCACCCGGACCCGGCCACTCCGGCGGGTGCACTGTCGGCAGCAGCCCCAGCTCGCCGGCGGGGTGCACCGGGCCCGGCTCGTGTGTCAGACACCGGCCGCCGTCGCCGCTCGGGAGCGCCGGCGGTCTGCAGTCCGGGCGCCGGGAGGGCGAATTGGTGTGCATTTGGGAATTGTGTTAGATTGGGACGACATCGGGTTTACATTGGGATTATGGTGATGTAGAGAATAATTATTTTAAGCACCTTGTAAAGCGATACCGCCGCGAGGCATCACTCGTTTTTGGGCCTGGGGCTGACATTTGGTTTTGTGGTCTTTTACTGCTGTTGTGGTTTTGAACTCTTTTACTGCTGTTGCAGAGGCGTGTTGATGAAGTACATTGGTCGCCAGAATTGAGCTGATATTTACGTACACAATGCAGCGAACAAGCGTAACTCGCACTGCTCAGCCATTCGATTTCATTACTGGCGTGACGCACGGCCGTCATGTCCAGCTAGAAGACCGCGACTTGAAGCCGTCATGTCTGGCCAGAAGACCGTGACGCGCAGCCGTCATGTTTGGCCAGAAGATCGAGACGCGCGACAGTCATGTCCGGCGAGAAGATTGTGATGCGCGGCCGTCTTGTCCGGCCAGAAGGTCGTGATGCGCAGCCGTCTTGTCCGGCCAGAAAACCGTGACGCGCATGCCGTCATGTCCGGCCAGAAAACCGTGACGCGCGTGCCGTCTTGTCGGAGCAGAAGGTCGAGCCATCTGCCGGGCAGTGCTGCTACAGGTAGAGAAGGCAGCGCTTTCTTAAAGCACGGCTCTCTGTAGAATTACTCGTCCATATCGGTTCCGAGAAGTTTCCACGAGACCTCGATTGGGGTCAGAGCCGCACGTCGCTGGGAACGCCTCCGTCTAGACCGACGTAGAAGCCCCGATAGCATACATTGTTTGAGGCGATCGGTTGGGTTTCATTCCTTCGCTCGCATGTCTGAAATGTGAATTGAAACGCTTGGGCGTCTGCCCCAGTTGAGAATAGAAGGTACGGATGCATCGTTTTTAATTCGCCGCCAATAGTCCCGTCTGTTAATGACCACGCCGCCAAGAACAGCCTCAAGATACCTTTTATTTTACTTAAACCATTTTTGGTGTCTGCCTATTTGTCATTTTCGTTGTCGCTTTTTATCATTACCTTCTAATGATAGGTGTAATACCGACAACAAAACACCGGGTAACTGCATTTGTATAAAAATGGCGCTAGGACCACAGGCACGAAGATCATCACCACCATGCTAATGCCAGATTTGCAGCACCATCACTGCAATCTGACCTCGATGCACAGTCGGGGACGCCATCATTTGCATGCAATGAGCACGCGCCGTCTTTGGCCGCGGCGGAGCCGCAGGTGTCTCCGAACTCCGCCGGCGGCGGCCGGGGCCGCTCCGTCAGGCGCTGCTTAGACCGGAGGCTGTCGGCCGCGTGCTGCCAGACAGCCGAATACAGAGCCGGCGAGAACGGCCGGAGTCGAGCCGCTCGACCGGCGCACTTAATTCGGACGCCGTCGGCGGCCGCCCGACGGTCCGGCCACGTGGCCAGAGACCAGGCGCCGCTGTCCGCATCCGATCGAACGGGCTGATGCAATGGCGGTCTGGTGTTCGGCACTGGAATGACCCTGTACGTCCTATGTTGTCGCCATCCATTCACGAACGGACTTGCAAATAATGTAACGGGTCCGGCCGGGGTGGTACGGACTACGAACGGATAAAAGGCGTGACGGGATCCGGAATCTGCGCGATCATTCTTCCCTTTCAGTAACTTCAGAGCAGGTCAAAGAAGGAAAGGAGCACAGTGTTCCCATTATAGTAAAATACGCTGTTAAAGGAAATGTTCCACATTTGAAGATCTTGAGGTAGGGATCAGATATGATAGGAAAAGCTTACTTGTAACTATTGGTAAGCTTTCACGGTTCAAAAACGACGCTATGTTGCAAAATTTCGAAGTTTGTAAAAATGCACCCCATTGCGTCATTGTTTCATGGCGTCATGGAATGGTTCTGTGACGACAGCAATACCTGGCAGCATCTGGCAGCCAGACCTAAAGAGTACCTCGAAACGCACGAAAGCTAACGCCAAGTGGCCATTCTCGTCGCGGGGTTGCTGTCGAGTGGCGAATTAGTAGTGGGTGGTTTGTTTGCAAACTTTTTGTCTTGGCGCTGCCCGTAAGAAAAGTTTTGGTGGACTGTTTGACATACGCAACATAGCGATCGCCAGCTTTTATGACAGATTATTCATATCTAAGCACGATACGCTGTGCTGTTGCTGTTGCTGCTGTGCTCTTCATGATTTTATCAATACTTAATTGTCGATTCACCACTGCCTGCAGTGCTGTAGTCATGACGCTGATGCCGTGTGATGTGCACAGTAGTTATTTTCTTTATTGTTTGCATTTGGAAATGCGGTGTCATGCGAAAATTATTAAATTTGTAACGTTGCTATGAATTGATTGCCAAAACATTGCTATTGCTATGGTAAAAATGGTAAGGTTGGGTTACCAACAATTTTTTTCTTGCTTAGAATAATTTATGCAACTAAAAGTGAGCCCTCATATAACCATTGTGGTGCAATGACATTATTGCTGTTGATTTGCATTGCAATGACATTCTTGCATTGTTAAATCAGTTGTTACCAGTCATTCATAAATCATAAATTACTGTCGCATAGGCTTGACAGAATAGTCAACCAATGTGGTGCATTGTGTAATGGCACCGGTCAAGAGCTGTGGCATTACCTTAGTGCTGTATTGTGGCATAACATAACGAAAAATGATATGGTTTTTGTACTGCCATCCATGCTGCTTTCATAATGAACTCCATCATACAAAATGGGTCAAGTTTCCTCTCTTGCATTGACTCCCCATCTGACATACGACTGACCAAAATCACATAATACAATATACAAATCACCTTCAGCAAGGCAGACAACCAATAAGTGGCATCACTTGCTCAGCCTGTTCTGGGAATCCACAAAACGTAGGTGAGAAAGATGCAAACACATATTTTGCTTCCGCAGTCATGCAACATGCTGCAGCCATCAGGCTGCTTTACTAAAAAATAATAAGAAAATTTTGAAAATTGTTGTAAAATGATGCTGCATACATGTTGACCATGCACAAGACTAGAAACATGACAAGTGCATGTAGCTATGGTTGGATAGACAAAATGCAAGGGAGTGATGAAACTGTCAGTGCACACAAGGCGCATGATAAGAATATTATAAAGTGCTATCCAAGACACCAACAGCAATACTTTTCCACCTTTCTCAGCACCCAGCATCTCACGCAAGTTGCAGTGGCTATGACATTGATGACTCGCGAGGAATGCTGGCCTGTATACAAAATTGGTGAAGACAGTACAATGTGCATCAGCAAAAATACAGCTCTGTATTTTCAGAATCCCTTAGGGAAAGACAGTTTTGTAAAGGCATATAATGTGAGCCTATGCTGAGCATGTGCATAAATGAGCTGGACCTACCAGCGGCTACTGCCAAACTGAATTGCTGATTTAATGACACGCAATGGATTAATTACATGTTTTAATGCCTCAATAGGTTCAAAATGTTGGCAAGGTCATAAAGAAGTACCAGCTTGCCTTTGTACACCCTTGCAACATGAGTGCTAGTGTTTCTCTTAGTTTGCCAGCATTCCTTCGTCACGTTTAAGCACAAACATAAAGGTAGAGGCAGGTATCAATATATCACATTTTAGTGGGAATCAGTTGACTTAAAGAATACCAGAGCAATGCTCATCAGAGGAACAAGCCTCGCACGCCCACTCCCCATCACATCAAGATCAATACAAGCCACTGGCACACACCACCAGTGATCACACACATTCGAAGCCTCCGATTCATACTCTTCTGTCAAATAAGTGAGCTTTCACACTTGCACATCTCGCGGAACTATCAAATTGCAGGTTTTGTCGCAATTTCCGCACAGATTGTCAGTCGTAATACCGCATTTTACCGTAACCTCCCTTCAAAACAAAATTCCAACGGGGGCTCATGGTAATGCAGCTCAAAAGGTTTCTTCAAGAAGAAAAAACGCCGGCAGGGGAAAACAGATTTGCCGTCGCGTCTTCTTTTTTATAACTTTCGGTAGAGTGCCCGCTTTTTGGGTGCCGTACTTTTTCCAGACAGTGGCGTCCTTTCTTTAGAACATTGATATGTGGCCTAGAAATAAGGAAAAATGATCCGTTCACGACGAGTGCCGCACAACCAGAAAGTGCTCACGTTTACGTTCGCGTTACGCATTCAGCAGCAAAATCTTGCTAACAGCCAATTATCTTCCGCGCATTGTATCATACGCAGGGGGCTAGAATCGCTTTTGAACTAGGGTGGGAGTGAAAAATTTCATCGCAAAAAACCGTGCGGGAGTGAAAAAATCAATTCACAAAAGATGGAGCCTATGAGCTCGTGACGGATGCATCTATGCATCAGATGCAGATGCATCTGGCAAAGGCACGTATTTCAAGTTGGCATGGACGTAGTATCAGGAACCTGACAAAACTTTTTGGTTTTTTTAACATTTTAGGCTATTAAAGTGAAACAGATTACATTAAAACGCGCTCGGGTGGGGGTGGGGGTGCAAATTGACCTTCCCCCCGAGGACTTTTCCCGAATGGTTTCTGAACGGCGCAGCGTAGTTGCGCCAAGTTTTGCATAGTTGTAGAAAATTGCATAGCGGATCGTTTGACATACAAATTTTAGATGTACCTTGTAAGGTCGCTGGCCTATGACAGGTCAAAGTCGGCATCATGGTTTCAGCGAAGGCAATTTCTAGGGAATCGTTCAATCTGATACAACAACGGAGTGTTTGACAAAGACATACTTCTCTGAGATGCTTTCTTAGGCACCACAAATATTGAATGAGCAAATTATGTTGACTTAAGGTCAGGTATGATGGTCAGACCAAGGTCAAAACCAACCTGATTTATTACTCTAGGGCTTGCTGTATGGAATAGTTTCTGGTGCTCATTTCGAGTTCATTAACAGCAGGAACAGCATTATGCATCTTCAATTGACTTTTTAGAGGTCAGCACAGGCCAATGACCCAAGATGACCCGGGTCGAACGTTTTGTCTTAAGAACATACTGCCTAGCGCAATCTTTGTCGCTTCTTCAAATGCAAAACGCAGAACAGTCTTGTATCATTTTGGTCACCATGACCTTCAAAGGGTCAAACAACGTCAATGACCTCAAATGGGCTTGTGACCTTTCGCTTAGAGACAGTCGCCTAGGTTCTGGAGGTGCTTTGGGGACTAACCTGGAATTTGACCTTGTTTGACCTTATTCGACCTGAAGGTCATGACCTAGGAAGCTGAAACCTTAACCTAAGTGAGTTCACGTACAGGTCAAGACGCCCCGTAAATTCAGTGTATCTAGCTATCTTAGTTCCCGAGATCTCAGAGGGGGGGGGGGGGAAATTGACCCCATCCACCCGAGCGAAAGGTATCTAGCCAGTCAACCAGGCGCGTGTTAAAACATAGTAATTTCATGACAGTATTATGAGCATAACAAATTATTAACCAATAAGGTGATGCTGCACTTTTCAATTCCCTTCCAGACCACTTTAAAAACAAAACAAAGCAAAGGAATTAAATAACAAAATAACAACAGAAAATGCAACAAGCATAAAACACTCAAACAAAAAACCTTGGACTCCAGCACATCAGCCCATCACCAAGCCAAACACAATAGACGTACTTCTGGCTTCTGTTAAGATGGGGTCAGGGAAAACAAACATTTTGTCACTGTTTCTTACAAAATACCAATGCTTATCTTCATGAAAGTAGCATATGCCTAACCTAAAGAGGCCTTACATGATCTCATCCTGTATAACCTGTTTGTATCACAGCAGCAGTTCTGAGTTACTGATTCTTGCACAATTCCCATTGCCACTTGTCATGCACTTGACCAGCTTAACCTAACTTAGAGTAGCCCGTATAATGAACATCATCTCAACTCACCTATCTGTTGACAGCAGCACTTGTGATAAAAACATGATATTTAAAGCTAGTTTTTGGCTGGTTTCAACTTGAATTTTTATTCAGTTCATTTCTGTATGCTTGTTGACATCAGACAAAGCTGACAACACACAAATCAAAACACTTTAAATCACTTTGAACAACTTATTTTGATTGTCATGATTAACGTATGTCAAGGGCAATAATGAGTATGCTCCACAAAACAATTTCTCTCC
Organism: Pollicipes pollicipes; assembly: GCF_011947565.3. NCBI lineage: Eukaryota > Metazoa > Arthropoda > Thecostraca > Pollicipedomorpha > Pollicipedidae > Pollicipes > Pollicipes pollicipes. Next base: position 217,583 of record NW_023596420.1, on the reverse strand, counting down.
TCCAAAAAAAACATAACTTTTAGATGACCATGCCAGCATTGCTGCTTGCCTTTTCAGCTGCGGCCAATGCATCCATTTGGGCTTGTTGATTCATATTTAATGAAGAAAAAGTTTTGAGATGTTGGCTTTACAGTGTGTATATATACGGTATATATAGTGCATATATACGGTACAGTCATTTGCCGGTCAGCAAACCATGACAACTACAGAAAACATTTGGTTAAAGCAGCCATGAGGGACCACTTTAAGAAATTTGGGGCAAATAACCAAGAATATGGAACAAAATAAGCTTGTGGCATCATTATTTGTCTTATGGCAAAACTCTATGCATTAAAACAGAAAATGGCTAATTCTGGTTACCTTGTTCATGTCTATTGCCCTCGCTACCTACCTTACCTTGCTTGCATCGTGTGTTGAAAGCAGGTAAGGTAAGCAATTACTTGGTCCACAGGAGACTTACTGGCTTCTTCCTGTTCCCCCAAAACAACAATTCAGTACCTTTTGTATGGTCTGCTGGCGGACCATACAAAAGGTCTGAGTCATCTGACTCACCCCCAAATATAAATTTCAATCATGCCCACCAAACGTCGATATTAAAATGCGAAGCAAGTAAGAGATGTGCACAATAATCATCTCCAGAGGGCAGAATTTCGCCATCAAACACTTATGTATTAGCTGCGTCAGGTCTGTCTGCATGGCAGCCTTACCTTGCCAGGTGGCCTGGTGAGTCAGACACCCGAAAGGCTTGGATTTATCATTATTGAGCACCGCCATGAACCAAGAAAACGTTTAACCGAAGATGTAAGAGGGCAAAAATGGCGGTAAGAATAAGTTCTGTGCTTCAAATTGTCTCCTTCATTCCCTGTGACTTGTTCACGCTTGGATGCATATCAAACATGTTTGGGCGGCTGGCGACTTAATCCAATTTATGTATGAAATACGTACAAGGTTGCAGTTGGACCATCTCGCAGAGAAATTGGTTAAAATTTTAAGCGGCAGATGGTACCTCGAAAGACAATGGAAAAGGAAGGAAGAATAAAGTGGTATCACACCGGTATGATACCAAGAAAAACAAAAGTAGCTGAATAAATATAAAGACTTATACTTTTCTCGCAAAACTTTGTAATCAGCTGATTTGACTTAAAATATGTTAATGTAAGTGCTCAAATGGTGATATTAATCTTGTAAGTTTAAATTGGAAGACATTTCTTGAACTTTTCACTCATGCATTGAGGGAGTGATGCAATTTAGTGGTCAAGTTTCCTCGGGAAAAAAGAAATACGTGGAGTAAAATTCTCTATCAGGCCATGCTGGTGTTTGCACCAGGCTCTGCTTTCGTGGCGTGGTGGTAAGACCGAAAAAAATAGGGGATGCGTGGAAACCTTGCATTTGGCGCACAGCCGCAGATTGTGTTGCATTTTGTAAACAAAGAAAACTTAATGCGTGCAAACGGCTGGGGTCGCTGGGGTTCTTGGGCTTGGAGGTACCTGGCGCCCTTGCTCTGTGCATACATAGACGTGATTCAGATGTAGGTGAGGCAGGACATAGCCATAGGTGTCCAGGTTCTGCGGAGCCTCGTTTATGCTTGGTGGTTTCAAGTGAGCTCGGTTTTGGATGACATCTGAAAACCTCAGAAAGGGAAATAGGGGTTTGGCATGTGCGATTAGACAATGTCAGGCAGGAGTGAAAAATTCGCATCAAATATGGGGAAAAGGAGTAAAAAAATTCCTCATCATATTGTGTTGCTTTACACCCAAAGTCGGCAATTTTAGGACACTGATCATACGTGCCGTATCATCGTAAAATTGTAACAAATAGATCATGTTACAGTTTCCTGAAAAATTTCATGCAAGTCTCAATGTACCAGAAGATCTTTTAGCAAATTTAAAGCAAGATCCCATGAGATATTTTTGCTAAAGTTAGGAAAACCTATCGCTAGATCCTAGGATATAATTCGCTAAATTTCCAAAACATTCCAAAATCTCGAATGACCATTAGAAAAAGGCTGGGCAAGATATAGGATATGACACTATCCTTGGATACAATTTTTACAACAACAATAACCAGGAAACTATCGCCATTTTGAATTACTGTGGTCAGCATAGCTGCGCCTATATCAACTGTAGTGAGCGCGTTTTGAAAAGAAAATGGTATTTTACGGTCCTGAAGTCTCAAATAATGGTGAATTCGACAAGACCAATCTGTCGAAGATGAGCTCATTAAAGGCCGAAGCCGCTGCGACCAAAGGAAAAGACGTTTCTTTTTACACCCTCCCTGCAGTGCGAATCAGTGTTAGCTATCTTTGCTTTTTTATGTCCTTTATTTACATGAGCTATTTTTGAAATTAAAGCTCATGATGCCTCGAAGTAAAGGTGTTGGGGCACTTCGCCTAAGTTCCAGGATTTTGTTTGGGGTAGGAGATGCCTCTTGAGACTGAAGGTTTGTGTTTATTTATGGTGCCCCCTGCAATTGGGTGTCTCTTGTAAACAAAGCTTGTGGTGTCAGAAATACTGATTTAGTGCTCCTTTGCCGCACGGGCCGATCCAAGACTTTGCCAAACAGACAACGTACAAATATGGTGGTGCCCCCGGAATTTGGTGACTCCCGAAAGTAGAAATTTGAGATCCCTTGCGGTTTCCCTGGAATTTGGTGCCTCTTTAAAATGTAGGCTGTCTGATTTCGAGATGAAGGTTTGGCGTGGCCCGAGAGGGTTGCTCATAAGTGGGCCAGAGGGCGGGCGGCATGAACCCATGCCTTTTACCATTCACCCTTAGGATACAACCCTGTCTGTATTGTTCGATCACGAGCAGGACGTGGCCATGCAATTTAGGCAATTCTGGAGCATTGTCATCGCGTCATTTATTGAAGTATATTTTTTACCCCCAATGGCTGGTACTTCCGGGAGGAACCCAACAGCCACCTAAAATCACTGCCCCTCCCGCAGCCCGTTGGAGCGGCCTAGAAGCGGCACCATTTGTGGGCACGTGTGGTGTGTACTGTGACAAGCAGGTTCTGTGGCCAAATAATGTCTGGCTCTTCTCCAGCAAACAATCGATCTTTGAGCCAAAACGGAATGCAAAATCGGTGTTTTAATTTTTTAGAAGCTATGAGACGACTATCAAGACATATTTATAAAATGCAAACGTCCACGTGCTGTAAGGTGCTCATCCTCAAGAGATGAGCTCTTGAGGATGAGCACAGCTAGGTATATAGAGTGCCGTCAATATAATCGCCGTATAGCACCACAACCCGTTTAAGCAGCATCTCCATGTGTGCTGAAGGTCATTAACTCACAATGTTTAACTGGTGCGGATAATCCCGAAGAATACGAGCTGCAAGTTTTTCTTCTTTACATCAACTCCAAAATATGACCTTAAAGTAAATTGGACACAATTCGTCAAAAAGCGTCTCGGAAATGGGCTGGGTCGGGTTCATCGGTTCGCTCCCCGCCCCCCCCCCCTCCCCTTCATCCCTATGAAAAACACAAAGTTCCACCCCTGTCCCTGAGCCAACTAGGTCCTGTATTGGCAAGGGTCTCGAGTCGGCCAGGGACAGTGCTCTGGGGGACCCGAAGAGCGGTTTGAAAGACCCCTCGGGACCGGCGAACAAGGGTGTGATTGAGGGCTGGCAGTAAGCACGTTAATGATCCCTATCCGTATCCCAGAGGACCTTTGAGAATTCACTGAGATCCTGCGGGCCTCCATTTCGGGCACGGATCACCAACACCGAACAGTTGACTCTGTGTCAGTCTGAGCCCTGAGGGCCAATTCCCGAGCACGAACAAGGCCTGGACCCACGATTTAAGGTGGTCGGAGTGCCTGAAACAAGACGGATCCCTATGTCGGCCAGGGGTCCACGGTGACTAGCACAGGGCCTGCATGAGCAAATGCCATGAGTTGGCCAGGGGCGTGTTCGGGGGCACCAAAGGGGAGGGCTCAAGGCGGGGCTTCAAGGTTCCTTCACGACTAAAGATCAAAGGGCTCGATTGGAAAACTTAAGTGCTAGAAGTGCCCAAAGGGCTGGCTGTTAGTCATATTAAGGACCCGTGCCCGTAAAGCCGTGGCCTCTAATGTCAGTCAAACGATCTTTTACACCGGTGGGAGGCCCCTGGTACAATGCGGGCCTCATTGCGGCGAGAGACTCCCAACACCGCACAGTCGGCGCCGCGTCGGTCGGACCTTGAGAGCCCATTTCACAAGCAGGGACGAGGCCGGTCCTGCGCATTGCATTAGTTGGGGTCCCACAACAATGAGGGTCCTCTGTGTCAGTCATGGGCCCCCAGCGACTAGAGGGGGGGGGGGACTGTTTCGGCAAGGGGTCCCGACTCGGCCAGGAAAACATTTTCTGAACACGGATACGGATTGTACCCAGAATGCCAGATTGTCTATTGCGTTGGTCGGGGGCCTCTGGCAATGAAAGGAGATATAATTACTTACTTGCGGTTGAGAGTCCACAGTGAGATAATGGACAGGCCCTGTGTCACTTAAAAACCCCAGCGCCAAACGGGGGGAGGGGTCTCTACCCCCTGGAGACTGCAACGTCAGAAGTTGTTTTTTTATCTCTCAGACTTGTGGGTGCACATTATCAAGAATATGTTACATATTTCCTCACTGATCGATTCGTTCCGAAGGTTGCAATTCCCAGACAAACATGGGTTGGCCATATTAATACGAAGTGCCGACCCCATTATTATGTACAGTCTACGTTCACGAGTTTATCAACATATCTGTAGTCCCAGAAAACTGATGATGGCAAAGCCTCTCATTTCTATCGGCTTAACAATAATGCACTCAACCATTGCAAAGGTATAGCTCCGGTGGTTTATCCCATACAATCATTCGACGTCCACTTCCTTCAACCTGCTGTCTTCAAAATACAACCAGAATTGTATCTTTTGGTAGCTTCTGGCACATTTGCTAGCTATTCAAGTTGAAAAGAAAAATAAATCAAAGTAAATCTTGCCTCTAAAAACTAGATGGGCCAAAGCCGGCGATTTGAAGGGGAGGCGGCCTTTTATCTTCAGGGGACCCGTTTTCAACCCTATGGATCTCCCTTACCACAGCTCTGGCTGCGCTCTCGTCTCCCCCCCCCCCCCCTCCGAATCGTGCCAGGAAATGTTAGATGCAACATCGGGCTAATGTGGAGTTATTTCGCTACCTAACGCAAGCCTACGCTCACGTGTCGTGACGGAACCGTCGAGCTTGGATCACCTGTCATCACTCCACAGATCCTTGCTGTGCAGCGGAGTGGTCAGCACCAGTGCAAGTGCTATAGACGCATGCATTGTATTTACTAGCGAAGCTTCATAAAGTGCATTTGGGGGACTGAAGGCTCCCCAATTTTTTTCTTCCCGAAAATATAAGGGTTTTCACTGGTTTTGTGTCGTGTGCGTTCGCGCGTTTTCAGCGATTACGGGTAGAACATTAACGAGACCGATGGAAACGTTGATATCTCGAGCACGGTTTCTCTCAAAAGACACAAAACTCCATCTATGATGGAACTTTTGTGTCCTCCATCTATTTCGGTCAAGTCGTCCCCGAGCATTTCGAAGCGTGCCCGTCTCTTTTGCCCGCGCCCATTTCGGCATGTGCACCGTACACGTCGTGCCTCGCGTGTAAACTGCGCATAAAGCCACGAACTCAGCGAGCGCCGTGACACGGAGCGACCACCACTGACGCAACGTTAGCGACATTCTGATCAGTCGTTAGATTGGAAGGGCGCATCCCAGGCATTTGCTGGGCATGCAGGTGCTCAAATATTCTGCCGGTTTGCTGGTAAGTTTCTCGAACAGCAGACATTCTTCCGCAAGCCCAGTCCCTTGCACGTGCGTATCGGCGAGCTCAGTCTCGTGCACGCGCGTATCGGCGAGCCCAGTCCAGCATACGTGTCTATCGGCGAGCTCAGTCCCGTGCATGCAAGCATCGGCGAGCTCAGACCCATGCATGCGCGTATCGGCGAGCTCAGTCCACGCTCAGAGCACGCTCAGCTCAGTGCACGCGCGTATCGTGCCCTGCCGTCGGGATGAGCTCCCTGCTTGGTTCGCGTGCAGAACCGGAGTGTGTCTCGTGCGATACGCTAGGGAGATGCGAGCTCTGTGTCTGGTGTCACACCACCTAGATGCCATCGATCGCGATGTGATTTTCGTATGGTTTTGGTTATGGCGAAAATCACCTAACAAACCATGTCCGGAGCAAGGAGTCGGGCTTACCACGAAATGGCTCCATTTCTTTTCTGGAACGAGATAAACGTTTTGATTTATAAAACGTTTGAGAAATACCCAGAACATGTTGTATCTTATCGGCGTGACACGTGCAGAGGGACAAAAAGTTTTGTCACCTTTGCGACATTTTATTCAACCGACCTCCACCTAGATCTGTTCGCAAGAGAGCTGCGAAAAAGCGCTTCTTTATCGGTGTTGCTATTTTTAACGTGAGTTTGCGTGAGAAGGGTCTCTATATCTACAAATATGAGACCATTCTCACGCGAACCCAACGAAGCTATGCCCTTGATTTCTCATTCGTGGCGTTAAGCACAGTGACTGTTCGAAGCGTGGTTTGGCCTTGGAACTGGTCGGCACCGGCATTTAAAAACACTTACCTCGCAGCACCAATGCTTTCAAACAGCTAAATTCCATGAAATTATCCGGAAGATGCACACTGATGTTAAGTTTTCAGCTATGGATCTACAGATAGCACTGCATGGAGATTGAGTGGCTCTGTTACTGGCGATGTCTGGCAGTTTTTATGGGCGAATTGATCATCGATAAATGTGAAATGTTTCAGCCCTCTCTTGTTACTGTGATTCAAGAACGGTCGAAATGTAAACATGTTGCATGGATGTTTGCTAACATAAGAAGGCCTTGAAAGCTATGAAGGACGTAGAGTTTGCATCAGCCAGTTCCCCCCCCCCCCCCCCCGGCTTATGACACATGATGCTGCATATAAGGTAGGCATCGGAAAACCTGGTGTTAGCCACTTCCACGTTTGTAACTGCTGCATCCTTGAACGAAGAAGTATTGAGTGTCAGTTGGTGTTACTAACGTCGTCCCGTATGTAACTGCGTTTATTGTTTCTGTTTGTTTGTCGATTGGATCTCAATCAATTTTTGCAGGTCGCGTAAGTTTCAATCACGAATGACGTTTTGTGCTACATGATATAAGAAGTTGGACATGCTTGCTGGTTGTTACGGACATAAGACTTGTCATCGAATAACTTAACAAAAGCGTCATTACCAAGTATTTCAAAACAAGTAAACATCTTAAACTCACGGATAAAACACGAGAACACCATGAGAAAGGGCCGAAACGATATTTGGTTCAGCAAACATCTCCAGCATCACCAGGATTTCCTCCTGGAACATTGAAGCATTTCAAGTGAGTCCCCAATGGCTGGCAATTTTGCACGGCTATTTTTGCACCACCTTAACGTCATACAAACGTTCCGTGGCACAATCAAACAATGACGAATCGAGAAGCGCATTTCCTAATTTTTGAAATTTTGTTCCCTGAAGCAGTCTTTTCCACTTAAAAGCATATTATAAGCTGTAAGTGAGGCTATCTCGTCATATCTGATGCGGCGTCAGTATCTTCAAGTATGGAACATTCCCTTTAAGACGAGCTCAACCCGTGTCCTAAGCCGTAAAAGTGAATTTTCGATGCGCCTAGTCTCAGTTGAACTGCTACACCAGTAACCACATGAGAACCTGCGCCAGAATGAACTACGTCTGACCAGCCTGGCTCAGTTTGTATGTGGTAGATAAGTATATCAGACCAACGCCAACGTGACCGAAATGAGCCATTTTTGTCCTTCCTTTTTTTCTTTTTAAGATTTAATCCGAACCTTTTTGAGCTGCTACACTTCTGGGATCAGAGCTCACGCTAAGCAGTGCTTGTTGTGTGAGCTCAAGCTAAGCAGTGCTTGCCCTGGCCCCTGCCATCCGATCGCACGATTCTAGATCAACGGCAGAATTAAGTGGCGCGAGCTTGACGTGCCGCAATGTTCGGCGCAGTCCGTCCTGCCCTCTGACGTGATCTGACCTTTATCGCGGCCGCTGCCACCGGCCGCAGGCCATACCTGTCAAAGCCAAGTAACGCGCGCCCAAAGCGACTTGAACTCGCCACGCCACGGGTGGGGGAATCGGGAGGCAGGTGTTCTAATCAACTGAGCCAACGGGACGAGCACACAGCAAGGCTATGCAAGAGCCTAGCGGGTAATATTGAAAGCGTCACTAATTTCAAGGCCTGAATCAGCCTGTAAATCTTCACCCTCCTGCTAGGACAGAATATCATATGCGATTTTGTAACAGCGGCCTTGACCTAACGCTGTCGATCTTGATGCTATCGGTTGTCCATGAAGGGGCCCGTGGCGTTGAATAAGGGAGGGGGAGGGGAGGGTTTCATTTGCCGTGTGCTTTGTAACCGATGGCACTGATGGTGCTGAGGTGCTTAGACCATATAGCTCTCCATCCGATGGGGTTCAATATTTGGATTGTGCCGCACACATGGCTGACAACCAAGCGTGATCCGGACTTCCTCAGGACTTCCTGACGATGGTCGGAACCTTAGCTGGCCGAAACGTCGTGCGCATATTAACACACCAGACGAGGACGACAGTCTGAACATCCCTCATGTTGATGCATCATCTCATTCCTTCCGTAAAGATAGGTGTGGTTAATGAGTGAAATAAAGTACCTCGAGTTTCGGTTCTTCGGTTTTGGGGGCCAGCTTGCGCTTGACGCGACGAGACGGCGGGCTGTCCTGGCGGCGCCAGCGCTGCGTAACCTGTCAGAGCTGCGAGCTGTCCTGGAAGCGACAGAGATGCGTAACCTGTCGGAGCCGCGAGCTGTCCTGGAGGCGACAGAGCTGCGTAGCCTGTCGGAGCCGCGAGCTGTCCTGGAGGCGCCAGAGCCGCGTAACCTGTCGGAGCTGCGGGCTGTCCTGGAGGCGCCGGAGCTGCGCAATCTGTCGGAGCTGCGGGTTGTCCTGGAGGCACCAGAGCCGCGTAACCTGTCGGAGCTGCGGACCTGCCTCGGCATGACGCAGTGCCATAGCCGGTGCTGGCTTGACTAGAGCGGCTTGACTAGAGCGGCTGCATGCGATCCGCTGTATGCACTGGATCAGTGAGATGCTGCTTGGATCTGGGCATCCGCTTAGCACGCTCCAGAGAAAATGATGGAGCTGTTGGTAAGAACTCCCGTGCTGGCCCTTTACGACCTGACAAACCGCTCGTTGTTACCTGCCACTGACACCAACCTGACTGGCCTGGTTCCCGTCCCCATTCATATAGACGCCTTCCGTACTATACCTGAAACCCGCTTGCCCAGGTACACTTGAGTGTCTTCCGTGGTGAAAGTAACTACGGCCAACTGGACGGAGAGTAATGCAAGAGCCTGCGCAGCCATGTGTAATGTGACAAAGTTTCCCCAGTCACTTTACAGTCGTGTTGTTTAAACAGACCTTGAGCCGCTTCTGGCTCATTTCGGTCCTGAAAACGTCCTGCCCCTGACCGTCTCGCTCCGGTTTGCTCCACTGGTGCCTGATACCGAGCGGTTATCAGTGTCACCCACAGTACACGAGCGGGGGTTGATCAGCAATGCTGATAAGCTGAGCCGTCTCCCGCTGCAAGAGACTCCAGACTGTTCACCATTACCCGATCACATCATACAGACGTTAGAGGTTGTCTCAAGGTCGTGGATGTGGACCACATCTGTTGCAAAAGGCCCCGGACTGTTCACCAGCCCTGGCGATATGAAATAGATGTTGGAGGACATCTGAAGATCGTTGGGTGTAGACTACATCCGGGTCGCGACCGGTCCAGATCCCGTGCTGTATCTTGTGCAACGCTGTCCGCAAACCCAGTGAGCTGAGTTACCGCCCAAAGATCAGCTTATCCGATGTCAATGCTGAAGGCAAGAGCTCAGATTGCAAGACAGGTGCGTGTAGTGGGGATGTCGGTTCGCCATCCCGATCACGCCCCAAGCTATGGGATCCTGTCATCCCTTCGCTGCACGGCGTTACCCTGGTGTCAGTAAGGTAAAATGGCACCCCAGACGGCGCATGTGATAACCGCACTAGGAGTTAACTACCAACGCATGCATTTTGAACATGACAGAGATAGCAATATCGACGAATCTCACAGTCGGAAGTGCTAGCTTAGCCTGTGCATTTCCGCAACAGCCCTGGCAACGTGTCCACGTTGACCCACCGGCCTATCGGAGGGCGAACAGACCGTCGGCGTTATAAGAGTGTCGTTTCTTGGGGTTCCAAGTGCTGTTGGGTGCATATTTCCCACATCATGTAAACCACGACCATCAATCAAGCGATGAACCTCATTGTTTTTATCAGCTTCAGGTGCAAAAGCTCAGCGCGTAGCTCTGTCCAGCCTCAAACCGCCGAACCGAGGTTGCTTCTGAATTTGTCGAAACTGCGCCCGTTCAGCGTACGGAGGAATCCCTCCAGACGCGGCTCTCCCGCCTGTCGTCCCGTTACAGGAACCCGCCCTGCTCGACTGTAGGTCGCCCGCCAGCTGAGCTTCTCATGGCACAGCAGCTTCAAACGGCGCTGGGCCAGCTGCACCCTGTGTCACTGCCAACGTCCTGCGCCAGCAGCAGGTGTGGCAGGAGCGTACGGACCAGCATATTTTCGACCACCGGCGGCGTCAGCTAACCTGTCTGACCCGGCCGATCCGGGTCGGCGACTGGTTTACATGACGGCCGTCACCAGCGCGGCGGAGAAACGGCTACAGGCCGTCTTCACCGCCGTCAGCGAGGCCAGAGCCGCGAGGCATGAGCCTTACGGCTCTGGGATTCCACCGCGGGAGTCCCCAGGGACTCCCATGGTGGAATCCCTGCGGCTGTTGGTGAGCGGCCCCGGCCGCCGCACCGTGGTGATCGATGCCATCTACCGACCACCGGTAGGACCAACGTCCCAATGTGTGAAGGGCGTTAGAGGCGAACTAGAGGACGCCGTCGCCACAAGAAAACCGGTATCTACACTGGAAGACTTCAACATAAATCTTCTCGACCCGGACGGTCCCAGTGTACGAGGTTTTCAGACCATCCTGAGAGACGTGAGTCTCGAACAACTGGTCTTCAAGCCCACCCACCTCCACCCGACACCAACACTGCCAGACCTGATCGTCACCAACGTGGCCGGTCTCCGGGTCTCAGCTGAGGTTCTCCCCAAGCCTGTGGCGGACTACCAACTGACGACGACTACCAACTACGGTGCTACTCCACGCCCCCGTCCCCAGTGAGCGCCGACGGTCGCTCACCACCACCGTGCGACCGTGGAAACGAATCGACTGGGAGACGTTTAACCTGAGTCTGCTGCTCGCCGATTGGAAGCCGTTTTACGCCGCTAGCACCGCCGATGACAAGGTGGCCGTATTTATGGAAGTGTGGAACTTCGCAGTCGACGCTCACTGCCCGACCAACATCGTGACGTCACGTCGGACCAGCTATCTATCGCTGCGTGGAGATACAGAAATCTCTGCAGGTACAGAGCAGCGCGACTGCGTCCGTGAGACCGGGGGGGGGGGGGGGGCGCTGTCGTACCGCAGAGGCGCGCCGCGTGTACCAGCAGTGCCATAACAGAATGAAGAGACTGATTACTCTTGCGCGACGCTCCTACCTGTGCCGCGGTCTGCTGACAGGTCGGCGAGATTTCTGGAGCCGCCTCAAGCAACTGGGACTGTGACCTGTGAGAGGGTGTGACGCACCCGATTACGGCATGGGCACCCGGGCGGACGCACTCAATGCTGCCGTTGGCCCCCGCATCGCTGCCGAGGCAGCGGCGGTGCATGGTAATGCGGGAGCGCCCTCGGCTGGACCGCACCCGTACCGTGTCGGTCCTCGGCATTCTGTCTGCATCCAGCCACTCTATCGGAGCTTTCTGCAGCCATCAGGAAGATGAGCGCGCCGAGAGTACATCTGATCAACTTTTCTATTATAGCACGCACCTTTCCGTCCATCTGGAAGATCGTGCGCGTCACCCCGGTGTTCAAGTCGGGCGATCGATCAGACCTGAACAGTTTTCGGCCCATTTTTATTTCTCCGTACTGTCGAAAATTGCCGAGAAGGTCGTCTGCCCGCAGCCCACTTTTTATCTTCTTGCCAATCATGTACTGACGCCATCGCAATATGCCTGTTGTCCACGGCGCTCAACGGAGGACGCTCTGATCGACGCTGGGTGACTGGCAAGGGCTGTCAACAACAGCCATGTCGCGTCGATAACGACAATTGACCTTGGCGAAGCATTCAACAGTGTTGATCACGGCGTCCTCGTCAGCAAACTGGGATGGTGCAGGGTGTCCTCGGAATGGTTCCGGGATTACCTGAGCGGTCGGAGGCAGGTGGTTAGTGGAAGTTCGCTTGCTTTATCTCTATCCACAGGATGGCCCAATGATCCCTTGTCGACCAAATCCTATTCCTCATCTTCATCAACGACCTTTCCAGCTTTCTACCCCACGGCCGCCTACTATCTTCGTCTACTATCGCCGATGACACCCAGCTCCTCGACTCCGCTACCCCCGATATCGTCAGCCTGTCCAACCGGAAAACCCGTGTCGACGAGTCTAGTCAGTGCCTTCAAAACTGGTTTCAGTTGAAAACAGCCTTAAAATGAACCCCAAAAAGGCAGGCTTTATGCTGATCAGCACCAAACCCTCTATCACAAAGACCGGCAACGTCCTCATTGCCATATCCGGCACAAACTTTCATCAATCATCTTCAGTGAGGGTACTAGATGTACTTTTCGACCACCACCTCAACTAACTGGGAACTTTGCATCTCCTCCTTCGTTCGGCGCTATAATGCAGTCTTCGTGTCCCTGTTCAAAATCCGACACCACCTTACTTCTGAGGCTTTGAAGCTTGTTGTCCAAATGCACGTCTTCCCCACATCCTCTTCTGTCTGTCCATCTAGGGTGGAGCGGCCGAGCGTCACCTAGACATGGTGCAAAGGGTGATGCAGTTCACAGCCAGTCTAGTGAGCGGTGTCCGCCGGAGCAGTTACACTTCGCTCGTTCTGGAGACGCTCGGCTGGCGTAGCGTCGCGGATCCTGTGCGCCACCAGGACTGCCTAAATGTGTACGGGGCACTGCACGCCCCCGAATCTCCCAGTGCATTGCGTGTTGTATTCGTGAAACGCGCCGAGTATTCCCAACGCCAAACTAGGGCTGTTTCGGGCGGTGTCGGCTCACTACATCTGCCACGCGTCCGACTGACCGCCACCCAGCGGCACTTTCCGTACCGCATCGTCGCCGCGCGGAACCGGCTGCCTGCGACGGCCGTCTGCGCCCCTTCGCGCTAGGCATTCTTGACTGTTTTAAGTCGCTGACTCATTGACTGAAACTGTGTATCTATACGTATCTGTGTATCTGTGTGCTGTGTGGGGCTCTTTTTTCATTCACGACTAGGCGCAGAAAAACCACCACGTGGATGCGTCTTAACTAAATAACTGCGATTGTAACTGGGGCTCGAATGATTGCCGATCGATTGTTCGTGCACCATCGCTGGCACATGCGAGCCGTCACCCCCAGCGACAGTTGTGCCGTGGGCTGTTCTTGAGCCCAGCAGGCTTGCCGTGTGACCTATCCAGCCGCGCTGTGCCCAAGTACCGCCGCGCCCTGCCGGACATCAGCTCCGGAGAGGCAGCGCCCGAGCGTAAGGCTCGCCGGTGCTCACGTCGGTACTTTCCTCGCCGTCCTCTGCGCCGTCCACGAGTCGCGACCCGAACGTCGTCAAGCTGGTCCACTGGATCAGCCTTTGGATCAGGACCAGTCTTTGGTGCCTCAGGCAACCTATTGGACGTCTTTGGCGCCTCAGGCGACCTATTGGACGTCTTTGGCGCCTCAGGCAACCTATTGGATGTCTTTGGCGCCTCAGGCGACCTATCGGACGTCTTCGGTGCCTCAGGCGACCTATTGGACATCTTCGTTGCCTCAGGCGACCTGTTGGACATCTTTGGCGCCTCAGGCGACCTATTGGACGCCTTCGGTGCCTCAGGCGACCTGTTGGACGTCTTGTGTGCCTCAGGCGACCTAGGGCGGCAGCGAGCAAAGCTGAAGACTCCATGAGCAGGCAAACAGAGCCCTGCGCTGATTGCGAGAGTGGTGGATGGGAAGGTTTTAAGGCACTGTCCAGACGCCCTCCGCTGGTACCAGGGCCCTGCATGTCCACTTACCGGGTCAATCCGATCGGTCAGGAGTTTTCCATATTGTCCTTGCTTTCTTTGCCGTATTATCTGGCGCTCGGTCGGCGGCGCAACACTGTTGTCGGGGCCCTACATAATAACCTGCTAGGGTACTCTCAACCTTCAGGGTTCCACCACATTGGCCTTGGGGTTTCCTCGTTTGCTCGGAGGGCCCTTCGCTGTTGGAGGGGACCTGTTGATTGACCTGCCTGGCCGCCGCCGCACCCTCGATTTCAAGATCTTCCAGGTGAGGTACCTACTGGTCTTCGTGTTTTCATGCTATGGGAGGGCTGGCGCTGTTGACGCTGCTGTTGATCGAAACTTCACTTGGTCAGTGCATGCTTCATCGCCCCGGGATCCCCCACACGGTCTTGGCCTACTTCGATTAAGGCCCTTACTGCTGAAAGCCCCACTCGTGCTCGCGAGCGAGTGGGGCCTTTCATCACTGTCGTCACCCGTTCACTCAGCCCATTGCTGTCACTCATGGCGTTTCGCCTGCTCGTGTGTACGGGCCTGGCTAAATGAATTAAGGTACACCTTTCCGTGATCTACACAATGACGGTTCTCCTTGGGGCCTAAGCCGCAGGGGGCAGCAGCCGGAATAGTTTTCCTTATACAAAATTGTTGGAAATGAGACACAAACTCCAGACACACCAAAATGTTGCGTGGGCCCTCTTCACGAAATCCTGAATACGTTACTGTATCATATGGACAGGAGTCACGCTCTCGTTTAACCCCCAACTCATCCGCTTTTTTGTAAATGGCTTACGCCGTCGGCAGGATCAACTACAACCATTCGTTTACACCGTCGGCGTTTTTACCAGCGGAGGTGTCACTTTTAACCCACAGGCCCACCAAGTGCTGTTGAAACAGCTCTAATTAGTACTTCTAGCCCATAACAGCCGAAGACGGTACTCAGCAGATTATACCGCCGTCAGCTGCGGCGGGCTTGCCTGCACTCCGTGCTGCGGTAAACGAAAGATGCGTGGTGCTGCGGGAAAACTTCGGCAGCGTATTTTGACTGAAAATATTACAAATGATCATTATTATGTCGTGATGCCGCTGCTCTATCACTGCCATTGCTAATATGAGACAAGACTGTCCTGAGGTTTCACAAGGGTATATTTTTGATGCATGCTGCAAAGGTGGGACATAAGCGCTCAGGGGAAGAACCATACCGTTCATCAGCGGACCCGTCATCTAGCGGTCAGCCAGAGCACTGCAGCTTTCAAGCTTCCACACAGATGACCTATGTTCTCGCTGGCGTCGGCGCGAGTAACGTCATACCAATGTCCATGCAGGATTGTCAGACATGCCAGGACAAGCTGTATAGAGGACCTCTTAGAAGAATAAGAAAATCGTCGAGCAGTTCTAAATCTATGTAAAACTGTTCGGAAAATCCCACGTCACCTTAGCTTAACATTGACGTAACATGCTCGATGGTACAACATATCAGTGCGAACTAGTAGACAGTGGGGTTTCACAGGGGACGGTGTTGGGCCCTTTGCTTTTTATTGCTTTTTGTAAATGGTATTGAGATAGGATTAGGGAGAAAGGTGCTAGAATTTGCTGACGATATCAAATTGGTAGGGCTTTCAAAAAATCAACTTGCGTTAAATTAACTAGTGAACTAGGCTTTTCTGCAGCAAATGTCATTGTATTATGATAAATGCAAGGTGATGTATGTGGGTAGTTTTAGCAGTGAGGGCATTACCTATGAAATGGGAGGCCGGGAGTTTGGCCAGATTAAGGAAAAAAAGGACCTAGGGGTTGCTATTTCTATGCATTCAAAGGGTGAAAAGTAATGCGGAGATGCTATGAGCAAGGCACTTTGGATGCTGGGATTATAGAGAAGAATGTTTATTATAAGAGTAGGAATGTGATCAAAAGTTTGTACTTAGCTTATGTGAGACCACATCTAGAGTGCTGTGTTCAAGCTTGGTCCCCGTGCTTCCAACAATATGAGGATAGACTGGAAAGAGTGCAGGGAAAAGGAGTTAGAATGATAAATGGGATTGACGACTTAGAAACTTAGAATCTAAGGATAGGCTTAGGGTCTTGGACTTGTATTCATTGAAGTATCGTATGCTTATAGGGGATCTGGTATAGCAGATTATGATATGAAGATAATGAAATGGATAGGCCAGGTAGATCTACATGGAGCACTGGAAATCAGACCGAGACATAGGTGGAATTAATTTTATGTAGCGAGAGGTAGGAGTACAGTTGTGAAGAGGCAGATGTCATTCAGTCAAAGAGGCGTGAGCCATTAGAATGGGCTGACAAACGAAGTTGTACAAAGTCCCTCTGAAGCAACATTTAAAAACCGTTTGGACAAGTTCCATGGGTCAAAAGATCTCATTTATAGCTAAATATATGCTGGTCAGGGGATTTGTTTCGAGGATGTGTACAAAACCTGAGGTAGGCCAACCTGGGTGGGCCCCTGCGGCTCTTTTTTGGCCGGATATACTCATGTCTTGGACATATTCATGTCATGTGTTTGCTGGGGATTTCAACATCTCTTTCGTGAAAGCTTGTCAAAACGCCAGAGATTGCTGCCTCAAATAGCCGCCACGTATGACATGCTTGTGGCCAACGATGCTCATCCCACCTGTCGCCCAGCGATCTCTGCTAGATGTGATCAGCACCAGTCGTCCCGATCTCGGGCGCAGGGCCCTAGTGACGCGGTGCCATTACGGCGGCGCCACGATTTCACGTGCATCAGCATGCGTCTCGATAGCCAGGGGGCATCCACTTATTCTCATACTCTACGTCGCTGCATTGGCCAAGTTCATACGTTCATACGGGCGCCTTTAACCAGCAGCTGCCCGAGACTGATTGGATGCCAGCTTTATATGCTGATGCCTGCTGACCTGAAATGACACGCATTCCAGCGAACATTTCTGTAACAGTAAGGCATGGTAGCCTGGCTCCGACGCACGTGTGCCATGTGTGTACGACGCATGTGACAACGCACAACCCAGCCTGTGACCACAAATATCCAGCGGCTGCTGCGGCGCCACCGCGCGGCTCTGGTGGCAGACCATCGCCCATGGTGTAAGCCGACTGTCCCATTACGGCATCAGGTTTTTCGGTCGCCGCTATAAGTGTGCCAATTAATGCTGGTGAGTCGTGCGCAGCGGCGTTTTTCGAAGCTACGACGTCAAATTTAAAATAGTTCTTGGCGTGCGCAACGGGTACGACCACATGCAGTCGATGTCGTTGTGATAACTCCAGCCGCCGGTAAGGTAAGTCGCTGATCGGCTGGCGTTACCTAGTTTGTTCTTATCAGCCCCTTACCGCGCATTACTGAGTGCAGCTGACCGGACCGTAGTGTCATGGCCAGCATACGACGGCACCGAAGCAATACCCATAATCAAGAGCGATAAGTGCGAGCGCGCTTAATCAAAAGCACTACTTTTGACTATTGCCTGGCACTGCTACACACTAGTGCAATGAAGACATCCTATTTATTCGGCTGACTCCCAGAAAGACCACCACTCAATTCTGCCCGTCCGGCCGCAGCGACAACACGAAAAAGTAGTGCAGCCAGCATAAAACTCATGCTCGGGTGCAGCGGGCGTGACTGGTTGCACATAATATCATCGTGACCGGCAATATGAATTGGTCATCCGCAGACATCTCGCTAGTTGTTCGTACGACCCCTGAGTACAAAGTACTAACGGTAGCCGGCCGGGCCGCAACGTGATGGCCAGCATACGGTTACTCACCAACAATACTGATGATCGCGCCCGAAGGCTACCACTGTGTGTCCTCAATAGCACTGCTTTTGGGATATCAGCAGGTGCTGTGACACGATGGTCCAATCAAGGCATTTATTTCGGTCGGTTGACCTCCTGATGACCCATTACTCGGTACTGACGGTCTGACCGCAGCGGCAATTGGCAATGTCACGGCGGCAAATAAACAAAATAGTGTCGTACTTGGCGGATGGGACCGTGTCCACACGACATTGTTGTACCAGATGTACATCGATCATTGCTCGACACCACCTTTTTTTTCTTCACATGACCCCCTGACGGTTCATTAATAAATGTGGCTAGCCGACGGGCAGGGTGTTGTCCGTGTATGGTACGGCAGCACGGGACAAAGTCACACATTTGCACGCGAAGAGCGCGACCATATGCACTCGATAGCGCTGCTGTAGGACCACCGGTTGGAGTGAAGGAATCCACGTGATTTGGTTGAGCCCCTAAAAGCGCATCACTCAATAGTAGTAGGCCGTCCGCCGAGGCAATTTACAAAGTAGTACTGAAGCCAATTAAAGGTGCTATCGTGCGTGTCCGCTTTACTTGTGCTTAGAGATGATGACCTAACATGATACATCCTAAATTGCCTAATTTGGCGTCATGTGAAGACTTAGGTCTTTGGAATTGCGTCCGTAGCGGAAGGTACTCTTGCTGACCTTGTTTCTTTTTGTGACTCATTTTTCAAAAGACCATGAGAAATGAAAATCATACTTCACTTGCCACTGCTTCCAGACAACGGCAAAAATTGTCAAATATTGTTGCTTTTAAAGTAATCGGTACTGCGTAACGCATCTACAACGTTACCCTAAATTACTGTATATCTACCTGAATCAAGTCCCACCTATCGTAAGACGTTGTTAGTGCTCCACTGATGGGCGCGCACGATTATGGGATTTTAAAGATATCTCTTTTCTATCCAAAACGAAGTGCCATACGTGGAACTACATTGTGCCTTTTTGAGTTGACGGGGCACGTGAGGTATCTAGTCAAAATATTTCAGATCTACGTCTAGGAATGTTGATTCCTTTTTCCTCTCCTCCCGTCGTTATAATGTACTAAATGTTGTAATGACGAACATGTCTCCCGTTGTGAGCACGCCCAGCCGGCCCGGCGACACAGCATGCCGTCCCTGCCGTGTCGCGGCGCGGCCTCGGCCGCGCGGTGGAATGCGACCTACCACCGCGGGCGCTGACCGCCGTCCCGTGGCGGACCGTGCGGGACGCGTGATAGGTGTGCGCGTGCTAGCCCAGTGTAAGCTGACTTATGAGTGGTTGTTCACCCTAACTGAATGTAATGTCGTGCCTGCCTGGGATAGCAGGGGCAGGAAGCCACTGGACTCGGTCCAATATAGATCGCCGCGTCGCTATACGTCTCTCTCTGACCGAGGGTGTCTGTAGTACCGTCTGCGTTAACCACTACGCATCTGGGAGACCAGGGGTACAGGGTTTGATTCCCCGCGGTGTCCGCCCTTCCTGCCATGGTGAGAGGCAGGCGACGCCATAAAGCCTCAGCAGCTGAGTGCGTCGTAAACCCCCAACAACACACACTCTCTCTGACCAAGCTGAGCTGAACCACTGGACGAAAACATAACATGACCTTCATAAAAACTGATATAACAATGCTGCCGTATGGCCTCGCAATGCAGATTTAAATCACCTTAACGTGATTTTAGAGTTCTTATTTTCTCAGTTCACATTTGGAATCATTGAACGTCATGTAAGTGTATTGTCAAAGTACACAGTACGCATTTTTCACGAGCCCATAAATTACAACATCAGTCATTCCGCAAACACTCGGCGATAAGGCAGCATTTGTCACAGGTCATGCATTTAAACGACCAGATCTAGGCAGGTTCTGCAGTTCGAACAGAATAATAGCACTTACCGATCCCCGATAAAACGATAGCCCTAGGCGGTAGCCTCACTGCCAACCAATCGTGCTGGCAGTGATACAAATAGCCTTGCCGTTGAAAATTGAAAACATCAACGATGCTGGCGTCGCCTAGTAGCCGTGTATCACCGGTGGTGGCGCCGTCTGGCAGCCCAACGTCACCGGTGGTGGCGCCGCTTAGTAGCCGTGTATCACCGGTGGTGGCGCCGTCTAGCAACCAAACGTCACCGGTGGTGGCGCCGCCTAGTAGCCATGTATCACCGGTGGTGGCGCCGCCTAGTATCCGTACGAAGCTCTGGGCTCAGGTCCCGAGGCGGCACCACTGAGCTCTGGCTCCTCGTACTGAAAAGTGTGGCACGTGTCAGACGTCTCTAGCTGAACCGGATCTTTGGAGCGGTATTACAGAGCAGAGTCTATGACCTGCCTTCCGAGCCTGCCAACCCTGGCACAGCCACACTCAATGGCAACCAAGCACGGTGCTACCTTTCTTTCCGCAGGATGCCCCAATTACCAACAGCTGCAATCTATTACTCCAACTGCACGCCTCGTTTTTCGGGCCAGTTACAGTCATTTAGTCAGAGAAACCACATAACTGTAGACCCATTTATACCTATATATATATATATATATATATATATATATATATATATTTATACCTATATATATAACATGTATACATACATATATATATATATATAATTATATATATATATATATATATATATATATATATATATATATATATATATGTGTGTGTATATGTATACATCAACCAATTTTACCTCAAACTCAAGCTTCATCTTGACCGGTGCAATTGCTCGCTCGCACCCACCAAGATGTGTATCTATGCAGATGTATCGGTAGTGATATGTAGGCAAAATCCACGCAGATACTAGGCCAAACTAATCACAGGATCAGTGCTGTCATACCCGAGACCTCGTCGAGCACATATGACCTCGGGTTTTAAGAGGCCAAACGGCGTGCGACCATATGCATTGGGCCGAAAAGAGAGCAGTTGATCTACGTGCTCTCATGGGTGCCAAGATTTAGAAGTGGCTCTATGACTGCATGTTAATAAATTCGCAGACATCGCGCTTAAGGCCGGTGTGTATAATTTTCAGCTTCAGTTAGAATTGAAGTCGTGCTGGGTAAAACAAAGAATGTACAGTTTTAGAAAGCCCAGTACATGTACATATAGACGTAGGTACACATTCAAGCGCGAGTTGTACCCCCTGATGTTACACAGGAAGAAAAACACATGCGCAGCAACATTACCTGGATGTCGACAACGAAGCCGGAGTCTCCGTCCACGGAGTAGTTGACAATCTGCATCCTGCCGTCCGGCATCAGCACGTAATAGGAGCCCGAGGTGCTGTCACCGTCTCGGGTCTCCTGCTGACCGAAGTCGTTGCCGCTCTCCTCGTCCTTCACGGCGTACTCAAAGTTGTATGCCGCCGGCTCCTGTGGAAAAGAACTCTAGCATGAGCAGAAAAGCATCGCTCACACAATTTAAAGTTGTCAATCTCAGCATATAGCTTGATCTCTTGATTATTGTGTGATTTGATGCGATAATATAACACCATTAGTTGTATCGATGTGTGTGCGCGCGTTACTCAACGGTCTTGTATTTTTAACTCTGAATGGCTTTTCTTCAACTAAGTGTCCTCACAACATACTTCCCATGCATTACCTCAGCAATGTTAGGCTCCGGTCCCGAAGCGGCACCAGCGGGAGCTCCATAGCTGGACCGGACACTGGGATCTGGTCCCGAAGCCGCAGCGGGAGCTCCATAGCCGGACCGGACACTGGGATCCGGTCCCGAAGCCGCAGCGGGAGCTCCATAGCCGGACCTGACACTGGGATCTGGTCCCGAAGCCGCAGCGGGAGCTCCATAGCCGGATCTGACACTGGGATCCGGTCCCGAAGCCGCAGCGGGAGCTCCATGGCCGGACCGGACACTGGGAGCCGGTCCCGAAGCCGCAGCGGGAGCCCCATAGCCGGATCGGACACTGGGATCCGGTCCCGAAGCCGCAGCGGGAGCTCCATAGCCTGATCGGACACTGGGATCCGGTCCCGAAGCCGCAGCGGGAGCTCCATAGCCGGACCGGACACTGGGATCCGGTCCCGAAGCCGCAGCGGGAGCTCCATAGCCGGACCGGACACTGGGATCCGGTCCCGAAGCCGCAGCGGGAGCTCCATAGCCGGATCGGACACTGGGCTTTGGTCTCGAAGCCGCAGCAGGAGCTCCATAGCCCCTTGATCTTGAGACACTGTGTGCGACCGTTGCCGCAGCGGCGGATACAGGGGGAGGAACACCGGAGAACCCGCTGAAGCCGCCACGGTTTTCAGGCCTAGCAATGGCAAGGCCAGTAGCAACAAGGACTAACAGAACCTGAAAGGGGGAAAGGTAAACAATCGCACGCCTATACCGAAAAGTGCGCTCTCCAAAACAACACATGGACATAAGCCACGAGCGGGAAACAATGACGTGGGGATTTTGGCTATAACAATTTCAAATCGACGTTAAGTTAAGCTTCCCCTGCTCTGTTCTCAAGACGCGTCGGAGCCCGCATCACACCTGCATACTTCGTACTATAGCTTCCGTTCCCCGTCGTTCGCCACTGCCGTTACCTTCATGCTGGTGTTTGTCGCGCCGCACTGAAAGGACTCTGCAGCAGATGGTCCGATTGAAGTCTGATGGTGCCCGCTGCTCCGCCAACCGCTTTTATCCAGCGCTAGCCGGCGGAGATGGCGCGCTGGTCGGCAGGCCAGGGTCACGGGCCCGGCCAGAGGGCGAGCGCCCTGCTAGTTTATCGAGTTGACACAGAGAAACATCGGCCACGGCCGGCGGGGCTGGGTGGCTGCCGGGAGGCCGGGGTAATGACTGCCCCACTAAGTGGCTGCCGGGAGGCCGGGGTAATGACCGCCCCACTGATTGGTCCTGCTCTGCTATCTCGCTGTGGACGGGGTGCATCGGAGAGTTTACGGTGTGGATGGTGATTGTAAACACACTAATTCATTCGCTAGGCTTGCGCTGGTCGCATGACGTCACACCAGCTCTGGTATGACAGCAGTCGTCAGTGACCTAGACCCTGCATCTGCCACTGTAAAACTGATGTTTGCTGGTTTTAGATGTTTTTGCGTTCACCATTTTCAAACCGTACGCTGCTTTACCGAGGCATACCGACATGAATTTCCTTAAATTTCATCACGTAACGTCATTTCCTCTCAAAATAGCAAAACTTACACAATTTGGTCGAGGCCTGCCGAAACAGCAATCTTTCAGTAATGCGTCAAAGCTACCAATAACACTGCCTATTTTGTGCCCAGTTTGTGTTTGCAGAAAGCATTTGTATAGGTAGGTCATGACCTGGAACAAGGTAACGCGCTCTGTGGTCATATGATCGCTGTGCATTTGAGCTATTACTCTTTTACTCATATGCAAACACCAAAACTGCGCGAAATGTGTACAAATTTACATTATTTGCAAAAAATAGGAAACATTTATCTGGTCTCAGGTCCATGACATCACTTGATTGGACAAATCTGAAAAACCCAGCAGTAGGTACCATCAAGTTTCATTAATACAGTAAGTTTGAACAATGCCAAACGGCCCACAAAAAAGTTTCTAATGTTCAAAGTTGTTTAGTGGCTGAACTCTTTGACTTGACCGAGGTCACTGATCATGGCTGATGAATGTCTCAAATATGCACAAAGGAAAAACTTAAATGTGGCGGCGCAGGTTCGCTTTTAACCTCGAAAAAACCGTACAAGGGAAGTCCACTCTTCTCGGGCCGAGCGCGGGTTAACGGGAACGTTCCACATTTTAAGATATGGAAGCAAGCATCAGATAATATGAAATGAGCTCACGTATAACTATTTGTACAATTTGAAGTGGAACAGGCTGTTCTAGACAGCACAATGCCTGTTTTTGGCGAATATGCTCCTTGTTACGTCATGGTCTCATTGCGTCATCGTGGTTTGCATAACATTGAGATTTAATTGACGGTCGCTTTATATAAAAATTGAGCCCACGAACGCCAAATTTGAGCGAATCGACATTCATATTTTTCTTGGCCTTGATCGTTGCATGATAAATGTAGTAGCAGGATTTGAATGACGCTATCATGGCGTCACAGATGCCTGGGCGACTTTGAAATGGTTTCCATGGAATATTTCGTCAGTTTGAGATAAAATAAAATCCAGCTTCAAGTTCAGTTCAACTGAAATTGGAAGGGCATGGCTGTGAACTGCACCCAATGATCTTCAAGATGGCTATTTCAGTTCAAAACTCCGGGCAAATGTGGAACACTCCCCTTAACCGAGTCGTACGTCATAGATATATGCTCAAAACACAAAAATATAAGGCCTTGTGCTCAGAACTTAACAAGGAAGAGTCTGTTTAAGTTTTGGGTCCTCTCAGGGTATAGACTCGTATGTATGGTGTTGTAATGCTGAAAAACGCAATTTTCTGGAACATTTGACCTTTGACCTGCCGCAGTGGGGTCAAATACTGACCTAACATGAAGACTAGTATCAATCGCAAGATTTCGCTCAGACCAATGCATTGGTGTTTTCTGCTAAACACTATATTTATTATTTTGGAAATGCCAGAGGGCGCATAACCCCCCCTCCCCATTACCAGTCCGCGTTATGAAAATGGGAATTAAGGCAGCGGTTGATACCCGGAGGTAAGTCTTATCTAATGATCATTATTGAGCCAGTGAACACAAAATGTTCAGATGATAGCATACACCTCGATTACGGACTCAATGAATCTCAGCTTACCATATGGGCTAGCAATGGGGTACTTCATATCGTGTTTTCTTGGCTGGACAATCATCCACCCTTGGTGTCATTTTGTATCTAAGAAGCCAAGGAATAGTTTTTAGTGCATCCAAACGTCGGGATGGGTGGGTTGGGGCCAGGAACTCTTATAGGATGCTTTGGAACGTTACATGTAAATTGTGGGTTGGATCGAGGAAAAGGTAATCTGGTGTGTAACTCCAGGTCGCTCAGACTCCTTTACCTTGGTATCTTGGCCGTGCGCCACGCATGCGCCAGCCCGGTGGCCCGCCCTTTTTCTTGGCTCACCTCTTCACCGAGAGTCGGCGACTGCTGTGGAAATAAACGTTATTCAGATTCGCTCAGTCGGCCTTTCGACCCACATCTCAAGCTCCGATTCTCCGCCACTACATTTGGTCGCGGCGGATAACTGGGGTCGTTTTATCTCCGTTACGAACTATTTTTTCAGCGAACTTGGCAACATTATCAAGCGCAAGCTGAGGGTGGCGATGGTTTGATGTGCCACTTGTGGCACCCAGACGCAGTGATGAGCGTGTGCGAAACACGCGGACGCCGCCCGACAAAATCATAAAATTGAACAAATCATAGCGTTAACAAATTTGCATACGGCGCGACGGTAAATCAAAACAGGTCTTGTGGTGAGGACGAATAAACCATAAATTAGGTTCTGCGATGCAGGTAGCAAACATGCCATATTTAAAATCTTGTCCATGCAGAACGTGCAAAATATGCTGGAACAATAGGTCGAGCTTGGAACGTGAACAGAACTAACTGAAATAGTCCCGTTAGGAGTGGCAAAAATAAACGGAAGAGAAGGCTCCGCAGAATGAAAAGAGGTTGATAAAGCAAACTGGGGAGAACTTTCATCAACCATGCGAAGAAATTTTAGGCCATCTTTTCTGGCAATGAATGTGCCGATGCTTTTGAAGAGAACACAACATTGTGGAATTGAATAGTGACAAAAGAATTCGTGAGCTCAGTCGTATCAACGTTTAGCACTTTCCTAGCAGTTGGTGAAGGAATGGATGGCTCTTGATATATGCATGCTTTGAATGAAACAGGCATACGGTCTTCGAATACAAATCCAGCCGAAACGTAAAGATGCAAATCAATATGCACGTGACGGGAAAGACAAAAACAAGGGGACTATGAGTCACATGAGCAAGTGTCACAAAACCTCGCGTACACATTTCGTCGCTTATATACCTCGCCGTCGCTTATAAACCTCGTCTCCTGTACACGGCTGGGTAGACGGACAGTCAATTTTAGACGGAGGGATGTAGACGAACAATCAAATTGCTCGGGTACAGCCACATTTAGTATCGCTCTCGAAGAGATGCCAAAATATTTTTTGATATAATATCAGAAAGTTGATATAGCTAGTTTTCAAATTGGGCGCGCGTCATCCAGATGACACCAGAGCAGAGCATTCCGAGCAAAGCACACACAGAGCGTCACGTTGGCAGGAGGTCGGGCATAAGTTGTAAGGAGTTCCAGCAATTGGAGGGTAAAAATTACGCACATGACAGGCTTCAGTGCCACTTTGGAAATAGGACAGACCAAAAAGTATAAAACTGAGTATGGATAAGTTATGAGTACCAAGACATAGAAGGAAACATTATCCGCGGGAACTACATGTGGGGTGTCCGGCGACGTTTTCACCTGGGAAAGAAAATATGGATATAGCGTGAACATCCAGGTGTAAAGCAATTGAGTCAACAAATACAGAAAAATAAGACGTGCGTGTTGTAAAGGGTGCAGACCTTATAACATAAAGTAACTATGTACTTTTATTTTTTGTAGAAACATTGACATGCGGAATTCTGGTGATTCATGTATATATATATATATATATATATATATGTACATATACATGATATGTATATACATGCATGTATATACGCATATATATATAAATAAATCTCATGAAACATTGCAATATTTTCAATGGAGAGCCGCGGTCAATCCGCGCTATACCTTGGCACCTTCATGGGCAATCTGATGCACCATGGCATCTGCAGGAATGAGAAACGCTTAGTCCTTGTTCATGAGCCGAAACGGCGTGGCTTCCGCAGAAGTTCTTGCGGTCGAAGATGCTACCCCGGTTGATCAGGCCGGGGACCGACGGGATGGTCTGGGGCCGGAGCTGGCCACATTTCTTCAAGCAAGGCAAGAGTGCCTTCTTGCATGTAATCTACGTCAGGATGAGCACCTCTCAACCTCCATGGCTCAGCCGGCAGCGTAATGGCCTTTTCAGCACCAGCAGAGCAGCGACCATGGTTGTCAACAAAGGGCATTTCTAGCTAATCGTTCAATGTGATGCAGCAACGGGGGGTGTGAGACGAGGCCATTAACATTTGAGATAGCTTTTTAAACAATGAACCTATTGAATTCAGCATTGCATCAATTTTATCGACCTAGGGTCAGGTATGAAGGTCAGAAGGAGGCCAAAACTAAGCTGATTTTTTACTCGAGAGCTTGTTTTTATCAGGTAGTTTCTGGTGTTCATTTCAAGTTCGTTGATGACAGGACCGCAGAAGACATGTTTCATGGACTTCTTAAAGTTTTGAGTAGGTCACTGACCTAAAGTGACCTTGGTCAACATTTTGTTTTTAGGAACATGTCACCTAGCACAATTCCTGATGCTTATTAGAAGGACAAAATAGCAGCAATCTTGTGGGGAATTAACCACCTTGACCTTTTAAAGGTCAAAAAAGGTCACTAACCTGATCTGCTTTTTGATTAGCCCAGGCATCTAGCTTCACGACGGTTGCATGGGGAGGTCAGGCTGCACTCGAGACAGCAATCTGGAGTTTGACCTTGTTTGACGTCATCTGACCCAAAGGTCATAACCTATGAACCCAAATTTGGAAATAACTGATTTCTCGCATAGGTCAATCTACCCTGGTAATTTGGCATCTCTAGCGATCTTAGTTTTTAAGATCTCGGGTGGGTCAAATTTATTCCCGCCCGAGAGAAGGGTATTCAACCGGCCATCCGGGCGTGTGTTTATCGTGCATTGCAAATGGCCTTTTCTGGTCTCCAAGGCAGTAATGCATGCCTACATGTTGATATCTTGATTGCAAGTCGAAATTACAAGGAACATTTGGAAAAGCTGAATCGGGTTCTAACACGTTGAGAAAGACTCGATCTGTTTTAGATCCATCAAAGTGTTGTTTCCTGCAACAGCAGATCCGTCGACTTTCAATCGACCTACTTCCGTGAGAGGTTAATTGTGGTGTTTAGCTCCAGGTCACTCAGATTTCTTCTTTTCTAGGTGTCAAAGACATGAGCGTGGTGCGGTGCCGGCTGAGCGGTACCTTGGCTGTGCGCCACGCATGCGCCAGCCCGGTGGCCCGTCCCTTTTTCATGGCTCGCCTCTTCACCGAGAATCGGCGACTGCTGTGGAAATAACTGCTTTTCATACTCCTTCAACCGGCCTTCCGACCCACACCTCGGGCTCCGATTCTCCGTTACAACAGTAGCCACCTAATCCCCACTTCCCCCACCCCCAACCCTGACCTGCAAAATCCCGACTGCGAGTTTGATTGGTGAAAGGAAGTGTCATAACTTTTGAACATATTTCAAAAAACAAATACTCTGGGAAACCTCGAAATGAGATGCGTCTGATACTAGCAGAGTATTGGCACCGCAGCACCAAGACATAGGAAAAAGCGCTTCAAGACATTTCCATACCCTTGTGGATACCCGAGCTGTAGCTTCAGAAGTCAATGGAGGACATTGCAGCGACGCATGTCAAAGTTTCATCTGGAGCTCCCTGCTGCTGGGTGGAGCAGCGGCTTTCACGTAAACTGTTGATTGCGGAGCATCGCTGTTGTAGGCCTTCCACACTGCTGGTCGCACCTCAGACTGGGCGTTCTGACCGGCGACCAGGCACTTGGATAAGGCGCTTTTCCATTTATTGTACTATGTATAGTGCCAAATCAAGGCAATAAAGGTGTTCACGTACGCATTGGGCATTTGGCTTCATACTAAGCATGAGTTCTGCGCCGTCAATGATTAGGCGAAGATAGCAAAGGTCGGTAACGCTTCCAGCTAATTGTACAATGTTGTTACAAAACAAAAGATGATATTTTTCAGATGCTTGTAGGCTGATGTCATCGGTAAATGTATGGCCACAGGGATGCAGTTTTCAAAATAAGTAAGGTTGAGGGAGGGGAGGTGGTGCAGGAAGAAAAATGGCTGAGCCAGCATGCAAAACGCACTTCAAACAGATTTCTCCCCAGATTTGACGCACGTTCTTTTCAGAGCTGGGAGCAAGGGCGTAGTGTCTGAAAAAAATGGGGGGGGGGGCTGAAACCTAAAAATGATGGTAAATAAAAATAGTCAACAAAAATGATAGATACAACTGGAAAACTACACTCCTGGTTATGAGGTACAATCTCCCCCCTACTGCATAGGAAACTACGCTCCTGTAGGCTGATTATGTTACGTATACCTTCGTCTGATAATTTTATTAGTTTAGTCTAAACCACCATTCAGTGTTTGATGGCCAAAAAACGATACGTGCAAATGAACTACCGAAACAAAAATGCTGGATAGTTATGCCGCATCGTATTTCATCGGCCTTTGTTTTTATGGTTTATCGCGTTTTTAACTATGTTATAACGGTTTCTGATAGATTTGGCTCTAGGTAACAGTTTGGACGGCTCCAAATCTCGTCGGTGACGGGAAAGGCGCTTTTCACCCCCGCCCGCGCCTTGCATGACTACATATTACGAGCTGAGTAATCGAGAGAGATCAACACGACCACCTCCACCAAGGAGGGTGCTCTCATCAGGGCATTTGCCTCGCTGATGCGAAACCTATGGGACAGCCCAGATGAGGCTGACCGGGCGCTGACTACCTCACTATTAAGGAAACAATTCCGTCGTTTTACGGCCCGATTCACGGGCAGTCAGCAGCAGGACACACAAGAGCTTCCCATATACTTGCTGGAGACTTTCCGAGGGCGTGAACCATTTTGACAACCAGCTCGATCTCCCCCCCCCCCCTAAGCACACACACGACAGATTCAGTGCTAGCCAGAAACCGCTGGAGGCCTGGAAGCGGCTCTTGTTTCTGAAGAACTCGAAGTGCGTTGATCTGTTTGTCGGACAGTTCAAGTCCACGCTGCGGTGCACGGTGCACGGCCACGCTTTAGAGACGTTTGACTTCCTCTGGGACCTGAGCCTGCCGATCCCATCCATGTTGGGTGAGGTGCGCTAGCTCGACCGCTCTGACAATTTTAACCGAGGAAGAGGTACTCCACGGAGAAGAAAGTCCGAGGGCTTCATGTGCCAGACGTCCCAAAAGTATTCCAAAAACTTCAAGATTCAGAGCTTCCTACGCATGCTTGTAATGCACATAAAATGGTTCTTACTGCAGCTGGGTCAGAACGGACACAAGCTCCACACGACAGCGGACTTCGCCCGTGGTCTGGACCTGTCGTCATACTTTGCCGTATCGGGAGACTGGATGTACGAGCTGTACAGCGCGATACTGCACGCTGGCGTGGTGCACACGGGCCACTACACGGCCCACTGTAAACAGCGCTATTTGGAGTCCGGTACGAGTACTACGAGTCCAGCCCATCCGCAAGCACCGCGCCCGCAATGCGAAGCGGACATGCTCCTTTTGAGTTGGCCAGTCATTCGCCTGGTGCCGACCTGAATGCTTGTACTCGAAGGAGTTCGACATGGCTGTCACACATAGAAGAAGCTTGCAAAATAAGCACATATTGTTGCATGCGTCATACCTAATACGCACTTCTGTCTGGCTCAAAAAATACAGATTTGTGATAAGCGAATGCAATAGCTTGGTACGTTTGATAATATGGTAAACCATGTATTCGAATTTGTGATGTAGAACGCTGTTCTTCAACCGTTTGTTGATTTGCTTTATTACTGTTTGGAAACCACTGAGTTGGGTTCAATATTGTTATATTATAAATACATTATGACGCATACGGACATACATGTTAGGGAGACGGTACACAAACGCAAATTTACGCATAAATACACATAGCATTCACAAGAAAAACGCAGAGCCTTGGTGCAAGATTTACGAACACCAGAGAATGCGTTCTGACGAGGTGTTCCTCGCGTTGGACGTGATCAACTCACGAAATTCGCGACAAAAAACGCTGCAGTTATCCTGCGGCCCTGGTCGACAAAATCGGATTCAAGTCGTGCTTAAAGAGCGTTGCAAATTACTTGCTGATGAACATGACTCTGAGCGCACCCGCCATGAAAGACAGACTTGTGCTCTGACAACAGTCGGGCGGATGACACAGGTCGTGGCTTGGTTGCATCGGCGCAGCTTAATAGCGATGGCCGCGTCATCTGGCGACCTCAGAGTAGCGCCACCTACTCAGCCTTCGAACCGCCGTTTTGTTCAGTAGCCATACGACTGCTTGGGCGGAGCGACGTTCCCTTCGGGTCCGGACGCGGCTCCGGCGAGGTTAGCCTCTCCTTCGTACTGAAAACACATAAAACACATGATACATGGCGCTCTCTTGCAAATGCGGTTAGAAGGGAATTGCACATGGGCATATGCTCTGCATGCAATGCATCTGTTACGCGGCAAATAGGCTGCTTCCGCAAAATATTCATCAAGACTAACACCAACTTGTTACCATTGTATTTCTGAAGTGTTTTTGTGGTTTCTGCACTTGTTATTTGTTTGAATTAAATTCAAAAACTGATATATGCGAAGCACTTGGAAAATATATCAACCTGGATATCAACGACGAAGCCGGAGTCTCCGTCCACGGAGTAGTTGACGATCTGCATCCTGCCGTCCGGCATCAGCACGTAATAGGAGCCCGAGGTGCTGTCACCGTCTCGGGTCTCCTGCTGACCGAAGTCGTTGCCGCTCTCCTCGTCTTTTACGGTGTATTCGAAGTTATACGCCGCCGGCTCCTGGGAAAAACTTGGCATGAACGGAAGATTTCACAGAAGACGGTTCACACAATTTGCAGCTGCCAGTCGGATCACATAGCCTTTCCCCTTGATTTTTGTGTAAGTTGATGCCATAATCGAGCGCCAGTTGTTGCACTGATGTGCTTCCGTGTCTTAACCGACACCCTTGCATTATCAATCATGAAATGACCCTTCTGCAACTGAAAGTCCTCACATTACCATTCTGGTGTCTTACCTCTGCGATGCTAGGTTCCGGTCCCGAGGCGGCACCAGCAGGAGCTCCATATCCAGACTGAACACTGGGCTCTGGTCCCGAAGCCGCAGCGGGAGCTTCATATCCAGGCTGAACGCTGGGTTCGGGTCCCGAAGCGGCACCAGCAGGAGCTCCATATCCAGACTGAACACTGGGCTCCGGTCCTGATGCTGCAGCAGGTGCTCCATAGCCCCTTGACCTTGAGACACTGCGTGCTGCCTCTGTGGCTGCGGCGGATACAGGGGGAGGAACACCGGAGAACCCGCTGAAGCCGCCACGGTTTTCAGGCCTGGCGATGGCGAGGCCAACGGCAACAAGGACTAGCAGAACCTGAAAAGATGTAAAATGACGTGATTGCGGATTTCTGAGCACATTCCCTCAATCATTGCACTCTTGTTAGTCTCCAGAAAGAAGCGGGAAGCTGCCGAACAGTTTAACGATGAGAGTGCGTCCGAGCAGTTTAACGTTGAACGTGTGGACCCGCAGTCTGTTAACCTGACCTTGCCTGTGCGGAAACTGTATCGTCTATTGGCAAACTGGGGCGGCGATGAAAGAAATACGGCAAACAGTTCTGACGAGGGCTCGTGCGGGTAACGGATATATAGCGAGTAGGTGCTTCTTGGCAAAGTCCGAAGCCAGAAACTCAAGCTTGTCTTAAAGGCATCAGGCACTGTTCTGCAAAGCGACGATTGCAGCTGAGAAAACGCATCATATCACCCATCTGAATTGTCGTATACGCAAAAGCTTGTCACACATCTGAGCAAAGTCGGTGATAGTGCTGAATCTCCACAGCCTTCCGTCCCCTGCGCCACGTCCCGTCGCTGCCGTTACCTTCATGTTGGTTTCCTGCAGCACCGTACTGGGGGGATCTGCAGCGGACGAAACGGTGGAGCTTCTGGTGATGACCGCTCGCGCTGGCCGCTTTTATGTGGTGCCGACCGGCCCAGATGGCGCGCGGTTCGGCGGGCCGGCGTAACAGGCACAGTCGGCAGAAGAGGGCACGAGTCCAGCTGCATCACATACACCTGGAAGCCCTACGGTCCAGACTCTTGACCTATATGTAAGTGTGCGAGGTACCAAGCTTTCAAGCAGTCTCACAGGCGATCCAAATGTCTGCTTGATTTTTGCACGTCTGTTTAAAAGTTCAAATTTTCTGAGTTTGCATCATGAACGGTCTGGCTTTTGGTGAATGCGCCACATCGGACTGCGTAGCATATTCTTGTGTTTGAGCCCTCATGTCAGAATGGCGGGTTCCAAGTTATAATGACATCTTGGCACGTGCACACTCTCTGGTCTGTCACGTGCACAGTCTGGATGACCACATATTGTTGTTGATGAAAGGGCGCGCCTTTTGAGAACTCGAGCAGCACCGTTTGCCGCAGCACATACATTGCATTGGAACTCATATCGACATCTGCCATCAGGGAGTTGCGATTCTGCGCAGACGTAATGCGCTATTTGCCAACAACTTACATTCCGTCGTTTACTTTAGGTGTACTGTACGAATAATGTTCTATACAAAGTCCTTTTATAGGGTACAGTATAAAAAGTGTAAAGAAGGGCGTTATCAGTGATGTTTAAAGTTGCCTAGGCAAGCGTTTGTGTCGTTTCGATAGAAAACAGCTACGTTGGCCAAGCAGTAGATGCGAATGAGTTCACATCAAATAAAAAGCAAATAATTATAACGGGCAATACGGTACTTTCAAATGAAATTCTATGAATGCTGGGGGTGTTAATAATAATAAAACTGTTTGGATGCGCTCCAACAGGTTTCTAGAATTTATTTTAACTATGTCATGATTCGGTGAAATTGTGTATTATACGGGTGCGTCTAAGTGAATTGCTTTGTCAGTGTATTTCCGGCTGCATATGTGCACGCGTCATAGGATGAGCGCGGCAGCTGTTTTTTTTTTTTGCACATCATGGACAACTATAGCGATCTATATAAATGTGAATTTAGGGGCTTATCGTATAATTAAATCAATCTGAATGTCATACGGACTGGTGAGGAAGTGCATCTGTCGTATATGCTGCAAAACATTTGGCGTGTGTTTCCCAAGGATATCGGGGTGCCGCCAACTTACTTCCAAGATGTCGTGTGGTACATGTTATGTCAGTGATGCAATGTACAGACCATATGTCATTGACCGACTTTTTGTCAATGATCGAATAGCATGACTGTCATGACTTGCTGTCATCCAGAAAACAAGTCGACAGTTACATTATCCATGCCGACCCATAACTGTCGTTAACAAACACTGATTGACAATTAGGGTAGAGAGGTGTTATGTCGCAAATCACGACGAATTACAAAAAGCACAGACAAGCACATTTCATACGCCGCAATGCGTCCAACTTGTTTGCGATGCAACTTCCTCCATGACAAAAATAACATAAGCACAACTTTTCACACCATGTCATACAATTTACCCCAGGGTGGGGTAAGTAGCCCCATTTGAAAGAGGTCATTAAGAAGTCAGTTGCCAAGGAGCGAGGACGTGCTCTCCAAACTTTACCACAACATGCGATCGTGGTAGCGGTAGTGGGCAGTGGTAGTTATAGCAGGAGAGGGCTGAAAGTAAAAACTGATGCAACTCTCTCTCTCTACTCTCCCCCATGTGTAGAAACATGACATATAGCTTGACACACTTTTGAACAAAATGAGTGATACCTAGTAGTCAACATCGGTCTAAATAAGTCAGTAATGGTTATCTCAGTAACACAAAAGTCGGTAATACCTAAGTCAACGCAACGATGACCAATTCAGTCAACGATGTCCTGGGCTGACGCGCTTGCTGATGATGGCTTTGATCGCCTGCTGCTCACTCCGAGCCGGTATATGGGCGCTTCAGTTCCCGCAGAATCCTCGAGTTCTTTTAACGCCTTGAAGTACGTTTTGATTTCCCGGAACGAAACAGGTGCCAGGATCTCAAATGACCTGTATGCGAATTGTCAAACTTAGCCCCGGTCACCGGAGATAGTGCTGCCAAAATTTGGGTGTACACCCAGGATCACGTGAGGTCCTCTCATGAAATATAAAAGCAGCTTGCTTCTACATACCAAATATCTTTTGACGGCACGTCAAAAGGCTTCCAATATCCTATGTCAATTCCCTATTTCCAGTTGCCCTATCAGTTCTTTGGTCGCTGGGAAATTTATGCTTTGGTACGTACACGCATTGCAAGCCCACCATAAGACAGGCAGTTGATGTGTCACTTAAGATTAGCGTGTAAAAACCAGCTAACAGAAACAGCGTTTGGATTCAAACAAAAGCACTACTCTACGCGCAAACAACGCTGGACAAATGCCGTCGGCCGCGCGCAGCGTTACAAATTTCCAGGCTGCACCCCCACCGACCATGTTCTTATTCGAACATGCTGTCATGCCTCAGATGATAAAGATCATGAACGTCGGAAAACTGGGGTACATTATGATACTTAAATCATTGAATGACATCAATGTCCGTAGGTATTTGAACACTAGGGCCTGCAGCTGTGAATGAAAGGGGGAAACGTAGCCTCTCTGTAAAGTGAACCACTGTGTCCGAATTAAAACAAGCATTATTTGCACTTTCTGCTGTCAGTTTTACCATCTAGGCGATCGAATGAATATTACATAATTTCAGTGACCCATGCTTCTGATCCGTCCCGCTTCCTTGTTGTCGCACCCGGGATTATTCATGGGGTGGCTATCTCTGAGCGTCCCGAATCCCGCTGCCCATTTCGAGAACGTTCGGCCGACGCTGTGGCTTTTTGTCCTCGCAAGAGTTCCTCGAATTTTACATTTTTAGGGCTACATTTCATTTCGAGGGCAGAATTTCAGAGACAGCGTGTCACTTCACTGTTTCGGGTTTTCCCTGAGTTTCTCCGGCGCCTGGCTATTTGCGCCGTCGACAGCACCTGGATCTTTGTAACGATATTGTAGCCCTTTGTCTGTGTTGGGCCCTGTTGTATCCAACTACCCCATCCAGCATCCTCTCGGGACGTCTTGCCAGTATCAGCACCCGTGGTCGTCTCGGACCAATATACTTCCATTAAGACCACATCTAATCAACCCTTTGACCATTTTTGGGCTATTGCGCGTCTTTGTACTACTTAGTCGCTTTGAAGCCCTGGATGCCTGTAAGTCCCTTGGCTGATGTTTGGACCATCCTTGACATCGTACCATCTGTGACCGTGTATACAGCGGTTTTTGTTTATCTGCCCTTCTAACGCCACTGTGCCGTTTTGCGACCCATGGCTCTCTCTGACCCGTCGGCTATCTGAATAGGCTTGGACGCCTTGAGTAACGTTGGTTATCATGTGGTCATGACCACCTCAGCAGATTGGCTCCGACCATGCAACATGCGGAGGTTGTACGCTCCACGGCCTAGTGCGTGCTCAGGATCTTCGACTGCTTGACTATTCCTTGGTTCTTGTCTTCGAGCCCTTTGACAGCCCACAAACTTAATTATTCGTATTGACTAAAGCGCCGAGGCCTCATGAGATTTTCAAAGCCCTTAACTTTCTTTCTCCCGACCCTGGTCCACTAGGTGAAATCATCCTTTCGTCATCTATAGAACGCCTGGGCTATATCGACACGACGCCCTTTGCAATCCTTCCGTCATTTGGACGCCCAGGTTTTCTGGGACTCATTGGCCATCCCGGGGCTTCTAAACCGTGAGGAATATAGGTCGATATAGGCATATATATGAAGCGACCTTGATTATTTCAATGCACTGGACATCTCAAAGGCCTTGGATCTGAGTTTCCTCGACTATATGTGTGCTTCGTGCTTTGTCAAGACCTTCCCCGTAGTTCGAGATCTTCCACGCCCTTAAGATCTTCCACTTCCTTATTGTTTTGGGGCCCTAGGGTGTCTGGTAATTGTAAACTGTCCTGATTTTCATCATCTCCTAGTTGAAAACTATGTCGGTATATTTGATGCAGAATCACACTTGGTAGCCTTTTCACCCGGGCATTATTCTACAAGAACACTATTTTGTATTAAATCTGAGCTGCGGGGACATAGGATGAACAGCGGTGTAATTCATTGCTGTCAGATCTATTAAAATAGCCGGTAAGCTTTAGCTTGGAGCCATGTTTGCCTCGTCATTACACACCAGCTTTTATTTCAGATGTGCGAAAGGGACCATCAAGTACCGCAAGCGGGAAATAGCGAGAAGGTATGCGATCATGAAACAAAAATGCCTCCAGAATGCAAACTTGCGGGCATTAGGATTGCCTTTACGGTAAGCTCTTGATTTTTTACCATATTTATCCAGTAGCGCGCAATGTATATTGAGTGACTCCATCCCTGATTTAATGGCATTATAGTAACTTCTGAAGCAATTTACCATACGATGCACTTAAATGAGGCGGAGAAGCAAGGGATGCGATCACCAGATCATAAGTTTAAGAAATGAGTGTTTTTTGAGTGCCAATCATATCGATAGTTTTCTACAAAACTAATACCAGAAGGGCATGCACTAACATGCGCCCGTTTGGCCGGCTAAGTGCGACACGCTCAGATGGGGGCGGTGGGAGGGGGGGGGGCAATATAACCCCCTGATATATCAAAGGCTAAGAGAGCTAGATGTGCTAAATTAACACGTAGGTAGGGTTGTATGCAAACTCACTTATGCTTAATTTCGAGGTCCCTAGGTCATGGCATTGGGTCAATTACGGTCAAAGAAAGCCAAACTCTTGATAAATGTACGAAATGTCGTCGGACCTCCTCATGCATCGCCCTGTAACCCAGATTTATCTTCTAAGCTAAAGGTCACTGGTTTCAATTTCAGGCCAGGACATTATTTCACCTCCGGAAGGTCATGGTGACCAAAATCATTCAATGTTCTGGCGATAATTTGGATGGGCGTTT
>NW_023596420.1:117514-178892 GCF_011947565.3 Pollicipes pollicipes | reverse complement strand
CAGTGCACGCGCGTATCGTGCCCTGCCGTCGGGATGAGCTCCCTGCTTGGTTCGCGTGCAGAACCGGAGTGTGTCTCGTGCGATACGCTAGGGAGATGCGAGCTCTGTGTCTGGTGTCACACCACCTAGATGCCATCGATCGCGATGTGATTTTCGTATGGTTTTGGTTATGGCGAAAATCACCTAACAAACCATGTCCGGAGCAAGGAGTCGGGCTTACCACGAAATGGCTCCATTTCTTTTCTGGAACGAGATAAACGTTTTGATTTATAAAACGTTTGAGAAATACCCAGAACATGTTGTATCTTATCGGCGTGACACGTGCAGAGGGACAAAAAGTTTTGTCACCTTTGCGACATTTTATTCAACCGACCTCCACCTAGATCTGTTCGCAAGAGAGCTGCGAAAAAGCGCTTCTTTATCGGTGTTGCTATTTTTAACGTGAGTTTGCGTGAGAAGGGTCTCTATATCTACAAATATGAGACCATTCTCACGCGAACCCAACGAAGCTATGCCCTTGATTTCTCATTCGTGGCGTTAAGCACAGTGACTGTTCGAAGCGTGGTTTGGCCTTGGAACTGGTCGGCACCGGCATTTAAAAACACTTACCTCGCAGCACCAATGCTTTCAAACAGCTAAATTCCATGAAATTATCCGGAAGATGCACACTGATGTTAAGTTTTCAGCTATGGATCTACAGATAGCACTGCATGGAGATTGAGTGGCTCTGTTACTGGCGATGTCTGGCAGTTTTTATGGGCGAATTGATCATCGATAAATGTGAAATGTTTCAGCCCTCTCTTGTTACTGTGATTCAAGAACGGTCGAAATGTAAACATGTTGCATGGATGTTTGCTAACATAAGAAGGCCCTTGAAAGCCTATGAAGGACCGTAGAGTTTGCATCAGCCAGTTCCCCCCCCCCCCCCCAGGCTTATGACACATGATGCTGCATATAAGGTAGGCATCGGAAAACCTGGTGTTAGCCACTTCCACGTCTTGTAACTGCTGCATCCTTGAACGAAGAAGTATTGAGTGTCAGTTGGTGTTACTAACGTCGTCCCGTATGTAACTGCGTTTATTGTTTCTGTTTGTTTGTCGATTGGATCTCAATCAATTTTTGCAGGTCGCGTAAGTTTCAATCACGAATGACGTTTTGTGCTACATGATATAAGAAGTTGGACATGCTTGCTGGTTGTTACGGACATAAGACTTGTCATCGAATAACTTAACAAAAGCGTCATTACAAGTATTTCAAAACAAGTAAACATCTTAAACTCACGGTATAAACACGAGAACACCATGAGAAAGGGCCGAAACGATATTTGGTTCAGCAAACATCTCCAGCATCACCAGGATTTCCTCCTGGAACATTGAAGCATTTCAAGTGAGTCCCCAATGGCTGGCAATTTTGCACGGCTATTTTTGCACCACCTTAACGTCATACAAACGTTCCGTGGCACAATCAAACAATGACGAATCGAGAAGCGCATTTCCTAATTTTTGAAATTTTGTTCCCTGAAGCAGTCTTTTCCACTTAAAGCATATTATAAGCTGTAAGTGAGGCTATCTCGTCATATCTGATGCGGCGTCAGTATCTTCAAGTATGGAACATTCCCTTTAAGACGAGCTCAACCCGTGTCCTAAGCCGTAAAAGTGAATTTTCGATGCGCCTAGTCTCAGTTGAACTGCTACACCAGTAACCACATGAGAACCTGCGCCAGAATGAACTACGTCTGACCAGCCTGGCTCAGTTTGTATGTGGTAGATAAGTATATCAGACCAACGCCAACGTGACCGAAATGAGCCATTTTTGTCCTTCCTTTTTTTTCTTTTTAAGATTTAATCCGAACCTTTTTGAGCTGCTACACTTCTGGGATCAGAGCTCACGCTAAGCAGTGCTTGTTGTGTGAGCTCAAGCTAAGCAGTGCTTGCCCTGGCCCCTGCCATCCGATCGCACGATTCTAGATCAACGGCAGAATTAAGTGGCGCGAGCTTGACGTGCCGCAATGTTCGGCGCAGTCCGTCCTGCCCTCTGACGTGATCTGACCTTTATCGCGGCCGCTGCCACCGGCCGCAGGCCATACCTGTCAAAGCCAAGTAACGCGCGCCCAAAGCGACTTGAACTCGCCACGCCACGGGTGGGGAATCGGGAGGCAGGTGTTCTAATCAACTGAGCCAACGGGACGAGCACACAGCAAGGCTATGCAAGAGCCTAGCGGGTAATATTGAAAGCGTCACTAATTTCAAGGCCTGAATCAGCCTGTAAATCTTCACCCTCCTGCTAGGACAGAATATCATATGCGATTTTGTAACAGCGGCCTTGACCTAACGCTGTCGATCTTGATGCTATCGGTTGTCCATGAAGGGGCCCGTGGCGTTGAATAAGGGAGGGGGAGGGGAGGGTTTCATTTGCCGTATGCTTTGTAACCGATGGCACTGATGGTGCTGAGGTGCTTAGACCATATAGCTCTCCATCCGATGGGGTTCAATATTTGGATTGTGCCGCACACATGGCTGACAACCAAGCGTGATCCGGACTTCCTCAGGACTTCCTGACGATGGTCGGAACCTTAGCTGGCCGAAACGTCGTGCGCATATTAACACACCAGACGAGGACGACAGTCTGAACATCCCTCATGTTGATGCATCATCTCATTCCTTCCGTAAAGATAGGTGTGGTTAATGAGTGAAATAAAGTACCTCGAGTTTCGGTTTCTTCGGTTTTGGGGGCCAGCTTGCGCTTGACGCGACGAGACGGCGGGCTGTCCTGGCGGCGCCAGCGCTGCGTAACCTGTCAGAGCTGCGAGCTGTCCTGGAAGCGACAGAGATGCGTAACCTGTCGGAGCCGCGAGCTGTCCTGGAGGCGGACAGAGCTGCGTAGCCTGTCGGAGCCGCGAGCTGTCCTGGAGGCGCCAGAGCCGCGTAACCTGTCGGAGCTGCGGGCTGTCCTGGAGGCGCCGGAGCTGCGCAATCTGTCGGAGCTGCGGGTTGTCCTGGAGGCACCAGAGCCGCGTAACCTGTCGGAGCTGCGGACCTGCCTCGGCATGACGCAGTGCCATAG
The DNA here is from genome assembly GCF_011947565.3 of Pollicipes pollicipes. Taxonomy (NCBI): domain Eukaryota; kingdom Metazoa; phylum Arthropoda; class Thecostraca; order Pollicipedomorpha; family Pollicipedidae; genus Pollicipes; species Pollicipes pollicipes. The sequence continues at coordinate 175,829 of NW_023596420.1, read as the reverse complement.
CCGGTGCTGGCTTGACTAGAGCGGCTTGACTAGAGCGGCTGCATGCGATCCGCTGTATGCACTGGATCAGTGAGATGCTGCTTGGATCTGGGCATCCGCTTAGCACGCTCCAGAGAAAATGATGGAGCTGTTGGTAAGAACTCCCGTGCTGGCCCTTTACGACCTGACAAACCGCTCGTTGTTACCTGCCACTGACACCAACCTGACTGGCCTGGTTCCCGTCCCCATTCATATAGACGCCTTCCGTACTATACCTGAAACCCGCTTGCCCAGGTACACTTGAGTGTCTTCCGTGGTGAAAGTAACTACGGCCAACTGGACGGAGAGTAATGCAAGAGCCTGCGCAGCCATGTGTAATGTGACAAGTTTCCCCAGTCACTTTACAGTCGTGTTGTTTTAAACAGACCTTGAGCCGCTTCTGGCTCATTTCGGTCCTGAAAACGTCCTGCCCCTGACCGTCTCGCTCCGGTTTGCTCCACTGGTGCCTGATACCGAGCGGTTATCAGTGTCACCCACAGTACACGAGCGGGGGTTGATCAGCAATGCTGATAAGCTGAGCCGTCTCCCGCTGCAAGAGACTCCAGACTGTTCACCATTACCCGATCACATCATACAGACGTTAGAGGTTGTCTCAAGGTCGTGGATGTGGACCACATCTGTTGCAAAAGGCCCCGGACTGTTCACCAGCCCTGGCGATATGAAATAGATGTTGGAGGACATCTGAAGATCGTTGGGTGTAGACTACATCCGGGTCGCGACCGGTCCAGATCCCGTGCTGTATCTTGTGCAACGCTGTCCGCAAACCCAGTGAGCTGAGTTACCGCCCAAAGATCAGCTTATCCGATGTCAATGCTGAAGGCAAGAGCTCAGATTGCAAGACAGGTGCGTGTAGTGGGGATGTCGGTTCGCCATCCCGATCACGCCCCAAGCTATGGGATCCTGTCATCCCTTCGCTGCACGGCGTTACCCTGGTGTCAGTAAGGTAAAATGGCACCCCAGACGGCGCATGTGATAACCGCACTAGGAGTTAACTACCAACGCATGCATTTTGAACATGACAGAGATAGCAATATCGACGAATCTCACAGTCGGAAGTGCTAGCTTAGCCTGTGCATTTCCGCAACAGCCCTGGCAACGTGTCCACGTTGACCCACCGGCCTATCGGAGGGCGAACAGACCGTCGGCGTTATAAGAGTGTCGTTTCTTGGGGTTCCAAGTGCTGTTGGGTGCATATTTCCCACATCATGTAAACCACGACCATCAATCAAGCGATGAACCTCATTGTTTTTATCAGCTTCAGGTGCAAAAGCTCAGCGCGTAGCTCTGTCCAGCCTCAAACCGCCGAACCGAGGTTGCTTCTGAATTTGTCGAAACTGCGCCCGTTCAGCGTACGGAGGAATCCCTCCAGACGCGGCTCTCCCGCCTGTCGTCCCGTTACAGGAACCCGCCCTGCTCGACTGTAGGTCGCCCGTCAGCTGAGCTTCTCATGGCACAGCAGCTTCAAACGGCGCTGGGCCAGCTGCACCCTGTGTCACTGCCAACGTCCTGCGCCAGCAGCAGGCGTGGCAGGAGCGTACGGACCAGCATATTTTCGACCACCGGCGGCGTCAGCTAACCTGTCTGACCTGGCCGATCCGGGTCGGCGACTGGTTTACATGACGGCCGTCACCAGCGCGGCGGAGAAACGGCTACAGGCCGTCTTCACCGCCGTCAGCGAGGCCAGAGCCGCGAGGCATGAGCCTTACGGCTCTGGGATTCCACCGCGGGAGTCCCCAGGGACTCCCATGGTGGAATCCCTGCGGCTGTTGGTGAGCGGCCCCGGCCGCCGCACCGTGGTGATCGATGCCATCTACCGACCACCGGTAGGACCAACGTCCCAATGTGTGAAGGGCGTTAGAGGCGAACTAGAGGACGCCGTCGCCACAAGAAAACCGGTATCTACACTGGAAGACTTCAACATAAATCTTCTCGACCCGGACGGTCCCAGTGTACGAGGTTTTCAGACCATCCTGAGAGACGTGAGTCTCGAACAACTGGTCTTCAAGCCCACCCACCTCCACCCGACACCAACACTGCCAGACCTGATCGTCACCAACGTGGCCGGTCTCCGGGTCTCAGCTGAGGTTCTCCCCAAGCCTGTGGCGGACTACCAACTGACGACGACTACCAACTACGGTGCTACTCCACGCCCCCGTCCCCAGTGAGCGCCGACGGTCGCTCACCACCACCGTGCGACCGTGGAAACGAATCGACTGGGAGACGTTTAACCTGAGTCTGCTGCTCGCCGATTGGAAGCCGTTTTTACGCCGCTAGCACCGCCGATGACAAGGTGGCCGTATTTATGGAAGTGTGGAACTTCGCAGTCGACGCTCACTGCCCGACCAATCATCGTGACGTCACGTCGGACCAGCTATCTATCGCTGCGTGGAGATACAGAAATCTCCTGCAGGTACAGAGCAGCGCGACTGCGTCCGTGAGACCGGGGGGGGGGGGGGGCGCTGTCGTACCGCAGAGGCGCGCCGCGTGTACCAGCAGTGCCATAACAGAATGAAGAGACTGATTACTCTTGCGCGACGCTCCTACCTGTGCCGCGGTCTGCTGACAGGTCGGCGAGATTTCTGGAGCCGCCTCAAGCAACTGGGACTGTGACCTGTGAGAGGGTGTGACGCACCCGATTACGGCATGGGCACCCGGGCGGACGCACTCAATGCTGCCGTTGGCCCCCGCATCGCTGCCGAGGCAGCGGCGGTGCATGGTAATGCGGGAGCGCCCTCGGCTGGACCGCACCCGTACCGTGTCGGTCCTCGGCATTCTGTCTGCATCCAGCCACTCTATCGGAGCTTTCTGCAGCCATCAGGAAGATGAGCGCGCCGAGAGTACATCTGATCAACTTTTCTATTATAGCACGCACCTTTCCGTCCATCTGGAAGATCGTGCGCGTCACCCCCGGTGTTCAAGTCGGGCGATCGATCAGACCTGAACAGTTTTCGGCCCATTTTTATTTCTCCGTACTGTCGAAAATTGCCGAGAAGGTCGTCTGCCCGCAGCCCACTTTTTATCTTCTTGCCAATCATGTACTGACGCCATCGCAATATGCCTGTTGTCCACGGCGCTCAACGGAGGACGCTCTGATCGACGCTGGGGTGACTGGCAAGGGCTGTCAACAACAGCCATGTCGCGTCGATAACGACAATTGACCTTGGCGAAGCATTCAACAGTGTTGATCACGGCGTCCTCGTCAGCAAACTGGGATGGTGCAGGGTGTCCTCGGAATGGTTCCGGGATTACCTGAGCGGTCGGAGGCAGGTGGTTAGTGGAAGTTCGCTTGCTTTATCTCTATCCACAGGATGGCCCAATGATCCCTTGTCGACCAAATCCTATTCCTCATCTTCATCAACGACCTTTCCAGCTTTCTACCCCACGGCCGCCTACTATCTTCGTCTACTATCGCCGATGACACCCAGCTCCTCGACTCCGCTACCCCCGATATCGTCAGCCTGTCCAACCGGAAAACCCGTGTCGACGAGTCTAGTCAGTGCCTTCAAAACTGGTTTCAGTTGAAAACAGCCTTAAAATGAACCCCAAAAAGGCAGGCTTTATGCTGATCAGCACCAAACCCTCTATCACAAAGACCGGCAACGTCCTCATTGCCATATCCGGCACAAACTTTCATCAATCATCTTCAGTGAGGGTACTAGATGTACTTTTCGACCACCACCTCAACTAACTGGGAACTTTGCATCTCCTCCTTCGTTCGGCGCTATAATGCAGTCTTCGTGTCCCTGTTCAAAATCCGACACCACCTTACTTCTGAGGCTTTGAAGCTTGTTGTCCAAATGCACGTCTTCCCCACATCCTCTTCTGTCTGTCCATCTAGGGTGGAGCGGCCGAGCGTCACCTAGACATGGTGCAAAGGGTGATGCAGTTCACAGCCAGTCTAGTGAGCGGTGTCCGCCGGAGCAGTTACACTTCGCTCGTTCTGGAGACGCTCGGCTGGCGTAGCGTCGCGGATCCTGTGCGCCACCAGGACTGCCTAAATGTGTACGGGGCACTGCACGCCCCCGAATCTCCCAGTGCATTGCGTGTTGTATTCGTGAAACGCGCCGAGTATTCCCAACGCCAAACTAGGGCTGTTTCGGGCGGTGTCGGCTCACTACATCTGCCACGCGTCCGACTGACCGCCACCCAGCGGCACTTTCCGTACCGCATCGTCGCCGCGCGGAACCGGCTGCCTGCGACGGCCGTCTGCGCCCCTTCGCGCTAGGCATTCTTGACTGTTTTAAGTCGCTGACTCATTGACTGAAACTGTGTATCTATACGTATCTGTGTATCTGTGTGCTGTGTGGGGCTCTTTTTTCATTCACGACTAGGCGCAGAAAAACCACCACGTGGATGCGTCTTAACTAAATAACTGCGATTGTAACTGGGGCTCGAATGATTGCCGATCGATTGTTCGTGCACCATCGCTGGCACATGCGAGCCGTCACCCCCAGCGACAGTTGTGCCGTGGGCTGTTCTTGAGCCCAGCAGGCTTGCCGTGTGACCTATCCAGCCGCGCTGTGCCCAAGTACCGCCGCGCCCTGCCGGACATCAGCTCCGGAGAGGCAGCGCCCGAGCGTAAGGCTCGCCGGTGCTCACGTCGGTACTTTCCTCGCCGTCCTCTGCGCCGTCCACGAGTCGCGACCCGAACGTCGTCAAGCTGGTCCACTGGATCAGCCTTTGGATCAGGACCAGTCTTTGGTGCCTCAGGCAACCTATTGGACGTCTTTGGCGCCTCAGGCGACCTATTGGACGTCTTTGGCGCCTCAGGCAACCTATTGGATGTCTTTGGCGCCTCAGGCGACCTATCGGACGTCTTCGGTGCCTCAGGCGACCTATTGGACATCTTCGTTGCCTCAGGCGACCTGTTGGACATCTTTGGCGCCTCAGGCGACCTATTGGACGCCTTCGGTGCCTCAGGCGACCTGTTGGACGTCTTGTGTGCCTCAGGCGACCTAGGGCGGCAGCGAGCAAAGCTGAAGACTCCATGAGCAGGCAAACAGAGCCCTGCGCTGATTGCGAGAGTGGTGGATGGGAAGGTTTTAAGGCACTGTCCAGACGCCCTCCGCTGGTACCAGTGCCCTGCATGTCCACTTACCGGGTCAATCCGATCGGTCAGGAGTTTTCCATATTGTCCTTGCTTTCTTTGCCGTATTATCTGGCGCTCGGTCGGCGGCGCAACACTGTTGTCGGGGCCCTACATAATAACCTGCCAGGGTACTCTCAACCTTCAGGGTTCCACCACATTGGCCTTGGGGTTTCCTCGTTTGCTCGGAGGGCCCTTCGCTGTTGGAGGGGACCTGTTGATTGACCCTGCCTGGCCGCCGCCGCACCCTCGATTTCAAGATCTTCCAGGTGAGGTACCTACTGGTCTTCGTGTTTTCATGCTATGGGAGGGCTGGCGCTGTTGACGCTGCTGTTGATCGAAACTTCACTTGGTCAGTGCATGCTTCATCGCCCCGGGATCCCCCACACGGTCTTGGCCTACTTCGATTAAGGCCCTTACTGCTGAAAGCCCCACTCGTGCTCGCGAGCGAGTGGGGCCTTTCATCACTGTCGTCACCCGTTCACTCAGCCCATTGCTGTCACTCATGGCGTTTCGCCTGCTCGTGTGTACGGGCCTGGCTAAATGAATTAAGGTACACCTTTCCGTGATCTACACAATGACGGTTCTCCTTGGGGCCTAAGCCGCAGGGGGCAGCAGCCGGAATAGTTTTCCTTATACAAAATTGTTGGAAATGAGACACAAACTCCAGACACACCAAAATGTTGCGTGGGCCCTCTTCACGAAATCCTGAATACGTTACTGTATCATATGGACAGGAGTCACGCTCTCGTTTAACCCCCAACTCATCCGCTTTTTTGTAAATGGCTTACGCCGTCGGCAGGATCAACTACAACCATTCGTTTACACCGTCGGCGTTTTTACCAGCGGAGGTGTCACTTTTAACCCACAGGCCCACCAAGTGCTGTTGAAACAGCTCTAATTAGTACTTCTAGCCCATAACAGCCGAAGACGGTACTCAGCAGATTATACCGCCGTCAGCTGCGGCGGGCTTGCCTGCACTCCGTGCTGCGGTAAACGAAAGATGCGTGGTGCTGCGGGAAAACTTCGGCAGCGTATTTTGACTGAAAATATTACAAATGATCATTATTATGTCGTGATGCCGCTGCTCTATCACTGCCATTGCTAATATGAGACAAGACTGTCCTGAGGTTTCACAAGGGTATATTTTTGATGCATGCTGCAAAGGTGGGACATAAGCGCTCAGGGGAAGAACCATACCGTTCATCAGCGGACCCGTCATCTAGCGGTCAGCCAGAGCACTGCAGCTTTCAAGCTTCCACACAGATGACCTATGTTCTCGCTGGCGTCGGCGCGAGTAACGTCATACCAATGTCCATGCAGGATTGTCAGACATGCCAGGACAAGCTGTATAGAGGACCTCTTAGAAGAATAAGAAAATCGTCGAGCAGTTCTAAATCTATGTAAAACTGTTCGGAAAATCCCACGTCACCTTAGCTTAACATTAACGTAACATGCTCGATGGTACAACATATCAGTGCGAACTAGTAGACAGTGGGGTTTCACAGGGGACGGTGTTGGGCCCTTTGCTTTTTATTGCTTTTTGTAAATGGTATTGAGATAGGATTAGGGAGAAAGGTGCTAGAATTTGCTGACGATATCAAATTGGTAGGGCTTTCAAAAAATCAACTTGCGTTAAATTAACTAGTGAACTAGGCTTTTCTGCAGCAAATGTCATTGTATTATGATAAATGCAAGGTGATGTATGTGGGTAGTTTTAGCAGTGAGGGCATTACCTATGAAATGGGAGGCCGGGAGTTTGGCCAGATTAAGGAAAAAAAGGACCTAGGGGTTGCTATTTCTATGCATTCAAAGGGTGAAAAGTAATGCGGAGATGCTATGAGCAAGGCACTTTGGATGCTGGGATTATAGAGAAGAATGTTTATTATAAGAGTAGGAATGTGATCAAAAGTTTGTACTTAGCTTATGTGAGACCACATCTAGAGTGCTGTGTTCAAGCTTGGTCCCCGTGCTTCCAACAATATGAAGATAGACTGGAAAGAGTGCAGGGAAAAGGAGTTAGAATGATAAATGGGATTGACGACTTAGAAACTTAGAATCTAAGGATAGGCTTAGGGTCTTGGACTTGTATTCATTGAAGTATCGTATGCTTATAGGGGATCTGGTATAGCAGATTATGATATGAAGATAATGAAATGGATAGGCCAGGTAGATCTACATGGAGCACTGGAAATCAGACCGAGACATAGGTGGAATTAATTTTATGTAGCGAGAGGTAGGAGTACAGTTGTGAAGAGGCAGATGTCATTCAGTCAAAGAGGCGTGAGCCATTAGAATGGGCTGACAAACGAAGTTGTACAAAGTCCCTCTGAAGCAACATTTAAAAACCGTTTGGACAAGTTCCATGGGTCAAAAGATCTCATTTATAGCTAAATATATGCTGGTCAGGGGATTTGTTTCGAGGATGTGTACAAAACCTGAGGTAGGCCAACCTGGGTGGCCCCCTGCGGCTCTTTTTTGGCCGGATATACTCATGTCTTGGACATATTCATGTCATGTGTTTGCTGGGGATTTCAACATCTCTTTCGTGAAAGCTTGTCAAAACGCCAGAGATTGCTGCCTCAAATAGCCGCCACGTATGACATGCTTGTGGCCAACGATGTTCATTCCACCTGTCGCCCAGCGATCTCTGCTAGATGTGATCAGCACCAGTCGTCCCGATCTCGGGCGCAGGGCCCTAGTGACGCGGTGCCATTACGGCGGCGCCACGATTTCACGTGCATCAGCATGCGTCTCGATAGCCAGGGGGCATCCACTTATTCTCATACTCTACGTCGCTGCATTGGCCAAGTTCATACGTTCATACGGGCGCCTTTAACCAGCAGCTGCCCGAGACTGATTGGATGCCAGCTTTATATGCTGATGCCTGCTGACCTGAAATGACACGCATTCCAGCGAACATTTCTGTAACAGTAAGGCATGGTAGCCTGGCTCCGACGCACGTGTGCCATGTGTGTACGACGCATGTGACAACGCACAACCCAGCCTGTGACCACAAATATCCAGCGGCTGCTGCGGCGCCACCGCGCGGCTCTGGTGGCAGACCATCGCCCACGGTGTAAGCCGACTGTCCCATTACGGCATCAGGTTTTTCGGTCGCCGCTATAAGTGTGCCAATTAATGCTGGTGAGTCGTGCGCAGCGGCGTTTTTCGAAGCTACGACGTCAAATTTAAAATAGTTCTTGGCGTGCGCGACGGGTACGACCACATGCAGTCGATGTCGTTGTGATAACTCCAGCCGCCGGTAAGGTAAGTCGCTGATCGGCTGGCGTTACCTAGTTTGTTCTTATCAGCCCCTTACCGCGCATTACTGAGTGCAGCTGACCGGACCGTAGTGTCATGGCCAGCATACGACGGCACCGAAGCAATACCCATAATCAAGAGCGATAAGTGCGAGCGCGCTTAATCAAAAGCACTACTTTTGACTATTGCCTGGCACTGCTACACACTAGTACAATGAAGACATCCTATTTATTCGGCTGACTCCCAGAAAGACCACCACTCAATTCTGCCCGTCCGGCCGCAGCGACAACACGAAAAAGTAGTGCAGCCAGCATAAAACTCATGCTCGGGTGCAGCGGGCGTGACTGGTTGCACATAATATCATCGTGACCGGCAATATGAATTGGTTATCCGCAGACATCTCGCTAGTTGTTCGTACGACCCCTGAGTACAAAGTACTAACGGTAGCCGGCCGGGCCGCAACGTGATGGCCAGCATACGGTTACTCACCAACAATACTGATGATCGCGCCCGAAGGCTACCACTGTGTGTCCTCAATAGCACTGCTTTTGGGATATCAGCAGGTGCTGTGACACGATGGTCCAGTCAAGGCATTTATTTCGGTCGGTTGACCTCCTGATGACCCATTACTCGGTACTGACGGTCTGACCGCAGCGGCAATTGGCAATGTCACGGCGGCAAATAAACAAAATAGTGTCGTACTTGGCGGATGGGACCGTGTCCACACGACATTGTTGTACCAGATGTACATCGATCATTGCTCGACACCACCTTTTTTTTCTTCACATGACCCCCTGACGGTTCATTAATAAATGTGGCTAGCCGACGGGCAGGGTGTTGTCCGTGTATGGTACGGCAGCACGGGACAAAGTCACACATTTGCACGCGAAGAGCGCGACCATATGCACGCGATAGCGCTGCTGTAGGACCACCGGTTGGAGTGAAGGAATCCACGTGATTTGGTTGAGCCCCTAAAAGCGCATCACTCAATAGTAGTAGGCCGCCCGCCGAGGCAATTTACAAAGTAGTACTGAAGCCAATTAAAGGTGCTATCGTGCGTGTCCGCTTTACTTGTGCTTAGAGATGATGACCTAACATGATACATCCTAAATTGCCTAATTTGGCGTCATGTGAAGACTTAGGTCTTTGGAATTGCGTCCGTAGCGGAAGGTACTCTTGCTGACCTTGTTTCCTTTTGTGACTCATTTTTCAAAAGACCATGGGAAATGAAAATCATACTTCACTTGCCACTGCTTCCAGACAACGGCAAAAATTGTCAAATATTGTTGCTTTTAAAGTAATCGGTACTGCGTAACGCATCTACAACGTTACCCTAAATTACTGTATATCTACCTGAATCAAGTCCCACCTATCGTAAGACGTTGTTAGTGCTCCACTGATGGGCGCGCACGATTATGGAATTTTAAAGATATCTCTTTTCTATCCAGAACGAAGTGCCATACGTGGAACTACATTGTGCCTTTTTGAGTTGACGGGGCACGTGAGGTATCTAGTCAAAATATTTCAGATCTACGTCTAGGAATGTTGAGTCCTTTTTCCTCTCCTCCCGTCGTTATAATGTACTAAATGTTGTAATGACGAACATGTCTCCTGTTGTGAGCACGCCCAGCCGGCCCGGCGACACAGCATGCCGTCCCTGCCGTGTCGCGGCGCGGCCTCGGCCGCGCGGTGGAATGCGACCTACCACCGCGGGCGCTGACCGCCGTCCCGTGGCGGACCGTGCGGGACGCGTGGTAGGTGTGCGCGTGCTAGCCCAGTGTAAGCTGACTTATGAGTGGTTGTTCACCCTAACTGAATGTAATGTCGTGCCTGCCTGGGATAGCAGGGGCAGGACGCCACTGGACTCGGTCCAATATAGATCGCCGCGTCGCTATACGTCTCTCTCTGACCGAGGGTGTCTGTAGTACCGTCTGCGTTAACCACTACGCATCTGGGAGACCAGGGGTACAGGGTTTGATTCCCCGCGGTGTCCGCCCTTCCTGCCATGATGAGAGGCAGGCGACGCCATAAAGCCTCAGCAGCTAAGTGCGTCGTAAACCCCCAACAACACACACTCTCTCTGACCAAGCTGAGCTGAACCACTGGACGAAAACATAACATGACCCTCATAAAAACTGATATAACAATGCTGCCGTATGGCCTCGCAATGCAGATTTAAATCACCTTAACGTGATTTTAGAGTTCTTATTTTCTCAGTTCACATTTGGAATCATTGAACGTCATGTAAGTGTATTGTCAAAGTACACAGTACGCATTTTTCACGAGCCCATAAATTACAACATCAGTCATTCCGCAAACACTCGGCGATAAGGCAGCATTTGTCACAGGTCATGCATTTAAACGACCAGATCTAGGCAGGTTCTGCAGTTTGAACAGAATAATAGCACTTACCGATCCCCGATAAAATGATAGCCCTAGGCGGTAGCCTCACTGCCAACCAATCGTGTTGGCAGTGATACAAATAGCCTTGCCGTTGAAAATTGAAAACATCAACGATGCTGGCGTCGCCTAGTAGCCGTATATCACCGGTGGTGGCGCCGTCTGGCAGCCCAACGTCACCGGTGGTGGCGCCGCTTAGTGGCCGTGTATCACCGGTGGTGGCGCCGTCTAGCAACCAAACGTCACCGGTGGTGGCGCCGCCTAGTATCCGTGTATCACCGGTGGTGGCGCCGCCTAGTATCCGTGTATCACCGGTGGTGGCGCCGCCTAGTATCCGTACGAAGCTCTGGGCTCAGGTCCCGAGGCGGCACCACTGAGCTCTGGCTCCTCGTACTGAAAAGTGTGGCACGTGTCAGACGTCTCTAACTGAACCGGATCTTTGGAGCGGTATTACAGAGCAGAGTCTATGACCTGCCTTCCGAGCCTGCCAACCCTGGCACAGCCACACTCAATGGCAACCAAGCACGGTGCTACCTTTCTTTCCGCAGGATGCCCCAATTACCAACAGCTGCAATCCATTACTCCAACTGCACGCCTCGTTTTTCGGGCCAGTTGCAGTCATTTAGTCAGAGAAACCACATAACTGTGGACCCATTTATACCTATATATATATATATATATATATATATATATATATGTATACATCAACCAATTTTACCTCAAACTCAAGCTTCATCTTGACCGGTGCAATTGCTCGCTCGCACCCACCAAGATGTGTATCTATGCAGATGTATCGGTAGTGATATGTAGGCAAAATCCACGCAGATACTAGGCCAAACTAATCACAGGATCAGTGCTGTCATACCCGAGACCTCGTCGGGCACATATGACCTCGGGTTTTAAGAGGCCAAACGGCGTGCGACCATATGCATTGGGCCGAAAAGAGAGCAGTTGATCTACGTGCTCTCATGGGTGCCAAGATTTAGAAGTGGCTCTATGACTGCATGTTAATAAATTCGCAGACATCTCGCTTAAGGCCGGTGTGTATAATTTTCAGCTTCAGTTAGAATTGAAGTCGTGCTGGGTAAAACAAAGAGTGTACAGTTTTAGAAAGCCCAGTACATGTACATATAGACGTAGGTACACATTCAAGCGCGAGTTGTACCCCCTGATGTTACACAGGAAGAAAAACACATGCGCAGCAACATTACCTGGATGTCGACAACGAAGCCGGAGTCTCCGTCCACGGAGTAATTGACAATCTGCATCCTGCCGTCCGGCATCAGCACGTAATAGGAGCCCGAGGTGCTGTCACCGTCTCGGGTCTCCTGCTGACCGAAGTCGTTGCCGCTCTCCTCGTCCTTCACGGCGTACTCAAAGTTGTATGCCGCCGGCTCCTGTGAAAAAGAACTCTAGCATGAGCAGAAAAGCATCGCTCACACAATTCAAAGTTGTCAATCTCAGCATATAGCTTGATCTCTTGATTATTGTGTGATTTGATGCGATAATATAACACCATTAGTTGAATCGATGTGTGTGCGCGCGTTACTCAACGGTTTTGTATTTTTAACTCTGAATGGCTTTTCTTCAACTAAGTGTCCTCACAACATAGTTCCCATGCATTACCTCAGCAATGTTAGGCTCCGGTCCCGAAGCGGCACCAGCGGGAGCTCCATAGCTGGACCGGACACTGGGATCCGGTCCCGAAGCCGCAGCGGGAGCTCCATAGCCGGACCGGACACTGGGATCCGGTCCCGAAGCCGCAGCGGAAGCTCCATAGCCGGACCTGACACTGGGATCTGGTCCCGAAGCCGCAGCGAGAGCTCCATAGCCGGATCTGACACTGGGATCCGGTCCCGAAGCCGCAGCGGGAGCTCCATGGCCGGACCGGACACTGGGACCCGGTCCCGAAGCCGCAGCGGGAGCCCCATAGCCGGATCGGACACTGGGATCCGGTCCCGAAGCCGCAGCGGGAGCTCCATAGCCGGACCGGACACTGGGATCCGGTCCCGAAGCCGCAGCGGGAGCTCCATAGCCGGACCGGACACTGGGATCCGGTCCCGAAGCCGCAGCGGGAGCTCCATAGCCGGATCGGACACTGGGCTTTGGTCTCGAAGCCGCAGCAGGAGCTCCATAGCCCCTTGATCTTGAGACACTGTGTGCGGCCGTTGCCGCAGCGGCGGATACAGGGGGAGGAACACCGGAGAACCCGCTGAAGCCGCCACGGTTTTCAGGCCTAGCAATGGCAAGGCCAGTAGCAACAAGGACTAACAGAACCTGAAAAGGGGAAAGGTAAACAATCGCACGCCTATACCGGAAAGTGCGTTCTCTAAAACAACACATGGACATAAGCCACGAGCGGGGAACAATGACGTGGGGATTTTGGCTATAACAATTTCAAATCGACGTTAAGTTAAGCTTCCCCTGCTCTGTTCTCAAGACACGTCGGAGCCCGCATCACACCTGCATACTTCGTACTATAGCTTCCGTTCCCCGTCGTTCGCCAATGCCGTTACCTTCATGCTGGTGTTTGTCGCGCCGCACTGAAAGGACTCTGCAGCAGATGGTCCGATTGAAGTCTGATGGTGCCCGCTGCTCCGCCAACCGCTTTTATCCAGCGCTGGCCGGCGGAGATGGCGCGCTGGTCGGCAGGCCAGGGTCACGGGCCCGGCCAGAGGGCGAGCGCCCTGCTAGTTTATCGAGTTGACACAGAGAAACATCGGCCACGGCCGGCGGGGCTGGGTGGCTGCCGGGAGGCCGGGGTAATGACTGCCCCACTGAGTGGCTGCCGGGAGGCCGGGGTAATGACCGTCCCACTGATTGGTCCTGCTCTGCTATCTCGCTGTGGACGGGGTGCATCGGAGAGTTTACGGTGTGGATGGTGATTGTAAACACACTAATTCATTCGCTAGGCTTGCGCTGCTCGCATGACGTCACACCAGCTCTGGTATGACAGCAGTCGTCAGTGACCTAGACCCTGCATCTGCCACTGTAAAACTGATGTTTGCTGGTTTTAGATGTTTTTGCGTTCACCATTTTAAAACCGTACGCTGCTTTACCGAGGCATACCGACATGAATTTCCTTAAATTTCATCACGTAACGTCATTTCCTCTCAAAAGAGCAAAACTTACACAATTTGGTCGAGGCCTGCCGAAACAGCAATCTTTCAGTAATGCGTCAAAGCTACCAATAACACTGCCTATTTTGAGCTCAGTTTGTGTTTGCAGAAAGCATTTGTATAGGTAGGTCATGACCTGGAACAAGGTAACGCGCTCTGTGGTCATATGATCGCTGTGCATTTGAGCTATTACTCTTTTACTGATATGCAAACACCAAAACTGCGCGAAATGTGTACAAATTTACATTATTTGCAAAAAATAGGAAACATTTATCTGGTCTCAGGTCCATGACATCACTTGATTGGACAAATCTGAAAAACCCAGCAGTAGGTACCATCAAGTTTCATTACTACAGTAAGTTTGAACAATGCCAAACGGCCCACAAAAAAAGTTTCTAATGTTCAAAGTTGTTTAGTGGCTGAACTCTTTGACTTGACCGAGGTCACTGATCATGGCTGATGAATGTCTCAAATATGCACAAAGTAAAAACTTAAATGTGGCGGCGCAGGTTCGCTTTTAACCTCGAAAAAACCGTACAAGGGAAGTCCACTCTTCTCGGGCCGAGCGCGAGTTAACGGGAACGTTCCACATTTTAAGATATGGAAGCAAGCATCAGATAATATGAAATGAGCTCACGTATAACTATTTGTACAATTTGAAGTGGAACAGGCTGTTCTAGACAGCACAATGCCTGTTTTTAGCGAATATGCTCCTTGTTACGTCATGGTCTCATTGCGTCATCGTGGTTTGCATAACATTGAGATTTAATTGACGGTCGCTTTATATAAAAATTGAGCCCACGAACGCCAAATTTGAGCGAATCGACATTCATATTTTTCTTGGACTTGATCGTTGCATGATAAATGTAATAGCAGGATTTGAATGACGCTATCATGGCGTCACAGATGCCTGGGTGACTTTGAAATGGTTTCCATAGAATATTTCGTGAGTTTGAGATAAAATAAAATCCAGCTTCAAGTTCAGTTCAACTGAAATTGGAAGGGCATGGCTGTGAACTGCACCCAATGATCTTCAAGATGGCTATTTCAGTTCAAAACTCCGGGCCAATGTGGAACACTCCCCTTAACCGAGTCGTACATCATAGATATATGCTCAAAACACAAAAATATAAGGCCTTGTGCTCAGAACTTAACAAGGAGGAGTCTGTTTAAGTTTTGGGTCTTCTCAGGGTATAGACTCGTATGTATGGTGTTGTAATGCTGAAAAACGCAATTTTCTGGAACATTTGACCTTTGACCTGCCGCAGTGGGGTCAAATACTGACCTAACATGAAGACTAGTATCAATCGCAAGATTTCGCTCAGACCAATGCATTGGTGTTTTCTGCTAAACACTATATTTATTATTTTGGAAATGCCAGAGGGCGCATAACCCCCCCCCCCCCTCCCCGTTACCAGTCCGCGTTATGAAAATGGGAATTAAGGCAGCGGTTGATACCCGGAGGTAAGTCTTATCTAATGATCATTATTGAGCCAGTGAACACAAAGTGTTCAGATAATAGCATACACCTCGATTACGGACTCAATGAATCTCAGCTTACCATATGGGCTAGCAATGGGGTACTTCATATCGTGTTTTCTTGGCTGGACAATCATCCACCCTTGGTGTCATTTTGTATCTAAGAAGCCAAGGAATAGTTTTTAGTGCATCCAAACGTCGGGATGGGTGGGTTGGGGCCAGGAACTCTTATAGGATGCTTTGGAACGTTACATGTAAATTGCGGGTTGGATCGAGGAAAAGGTAATCTGCTGTGTAACTCCAGGTCGCTCAGACTCCTTTACCTTGGTATCTTGGCCGTGCGCCACGCATGCGCCAGCCCGGTGGCCCGCCCTTTTTCTTGGCTCACCTCTTCACCGAGAGTCGGCGACTGCTGTGGAAATAAACGTTATTCAGATTCGCTCAGTCGGCCTTTCGACCCACATCTCAAGCTCCGATTCTCCGCCACTGCATTTGGTCGCGGCGGATAACTGGGGTCGTTTTATCTCCGTTACGAACTATTTTTTCAGCGAACTTGGCAACATTATCAAGCGCAAGCTGAGGGTGGCGATGGTTTGATGTGCCACTTGTGGCACCCAGACGCAGTGATGAGCGTGTGCGAAACACGCGGACGCCGCCCAACAAAACCATAAAATTGAACAAATCATAGCGTTAACAAATTTGCATACGGCGCGACGGTAAATCAAAACAGGTCTTGTGGTGAAGACGAATAAACCATAAATTAGGTTCTGCGATGCAGGTAGCAAACATGCCATATTTAAAATCTTGTCCATGCAGAACGTGCAAAATATGCTGGAACAATAAGTCGAGCTTGGAACGTGAACAGAACTAACTGAAATAGTCCCGTTAGGAGTGGCAAAAATAAACGGAAGAGAAGGCTCCGCGGAATGAAAAGAGGTTGATAAAGCAAACTGGGGAGAACTTTCATGAACCATGCGAAGAAATTTTAGGCCATCTTTTCTGGCAATGAATGTGCCGATGCTTTTGAAGAGAACACAACATTGTGGAATTGAAAAGTGACAAAAGAATTCGTGAGCTCAGTCGTATCAACGTTTAGCACTTTCCTAGCAGTTGGTGAAGGAATGGATGGCTCTTGATATATGCATGCTTTGAATGAAACAGGCATACGGTCTTCGAATACAAATCCAGCCGAAACGTAAAGATGCAAATCAATATGCACGTGACGGGAAAGACAAAAACAAGGGGACTATGAGTCACATGAGCAAGTGTCACAAAACCTCGCGTACACATTTCGTCGCTTATATACCTCGCCGTCGCTTATAAACCTCGTCTCCTGTACATGGCTGGGTAGACGGACAGTCAATTTTAGACGGAGGGATGTAGACGAACAATCAAATTGCTCGGGTACAGCCACATTTAGTATCGCTCTCGTAGAGATGCCAAAATATTTTTTGATATAATATCAGAAAGTTGATATAGCTAGTTTTCAAATTGGGCGCGCGTCATCCAGATGACACCAGAGCAGAGCATTCCGAGCAAAGCACACACAGAGCGTCACGTTGGCAGGAGGTCGGGCATAAGTTGTAAGGAGTTCCAGCAATTGGAGGGTAAAATTACGCACATGACAGGCTTCAGTGCCACTTTGGAAATAGCACAGACCAAAAAGTATAAAACTGAGTATGGATAAGTTATGAGTACCAAGACATAGAAGGAAACATTATCCGCGGGAACTACATGTGGGGTGTCCGGCGACGTTTTCACCTGAGAAAGAAAATATGGATATAGCGTGAACATCAAGGTGTAAAGCAATTGAGTCAACAAATACAGAAAAATAAGACGTGCGTGTTGTAAAGGGTGCAGACCTTATAACATAAAGGAACTATGTACTTTTATTTTTTGTAGAAACATTGACATGCGGAATTCTAGTGATTCATATATATATATATATATATATATATATATATATATATATATATATATATATATATGTATATACATATATGTACATATACATGATATGTATATACATGCATGTATATACGCATATATATAAATAAATCTCATGAAACATTGCAATATTTTCAATGGAGAGCCGCGGTCAATCCGCGCTATACCCTGGCACCTTCATGGGCAATCTGATGCACCATGGCATCTGCGGGAATGAGAAACGCTTAGTCCTTGTTCATGAGCCGAAACGGCGTGGCTTCCGCAGAAGTTCTTGCGGTCGAAGATGCTACCCCGGTTGATCAGGCCGGGGACCGACGGGATGGTCTGGGGCCGGAGCTGGCCACATTTCTTCAAGCAAGGCAAGAGTGCCTTCTTGCATGTAATCTACGTCAGGATGAGCACCTCTCAACCTCCATGGCTCAGCCGGCAGCGTAATGGCCTTTTCAGCACCAGCAGAGCAGCGACCATGGTTGTCAACAAAGGGCATTTCTAGCTAATCGTTCAATGTGATGCAGCAACGGGGGTGTGAGACGAGGCCATTAACATTTGAGATAGCTTTTTAAACAATGAACCTATTGAATTCAGCATTGCATCAATTTTATCGACCTAGGGTCAGGTATGAAGGTCAGAAGGAGGCCAAAACTAAGCTGATTTTTTACTCGAGAGCTTGTTTTTATCAGGCAGTTTCTGGTGTTCATTTCAAGTTCGTTGATGACAGGACCGCAGAAGACATGTTTCATGGACTTCTTAAAGTTTTGAGTAGGTCACTGACCTAAAGTGACCTTGGTCAACATTTTGTTTTTAGGAACATGTCACCTAGCACAATTCCTGATGCTTATTAGAAGGACAAAATAGCAGCAATCTTGTGAAGAATTAACCACCTTGACCTTACAAAGGTCAAAAAAGGTCACTAACCTGATCTGCTTTTTGATTAGCCCAGGCATCTAGCTTCACGGCGGTTGCATGGGGAGGTCAGGCTGCACTCGAGACAGCAATCTGGAGTTTGACCTTGTTTGACGTCATCTGACCCAAAGGTCATAACCTATGAACCCAAATTTGGAAATAACTGATTTCTCGCATAGGTCAATCTACCCTGGTAATTTGGCATCTCTAGCGATCTTAGTTTTTAAGATCTCGGGTGGGTCAAATTTATTCCCGCCCGAGAGAAGGGTATTCAACCGGCCATCCGGGCGTGTGTTTATCGTGCATTGCAAATGGCCTTTTCTGGTCTCCAAGGCAGTAATGCATGCCTACATGTTGATATCTTGATTGCAAGTCGAAATTACAAGGAACATTTGGAAAAGCTGAATCGGGTTCTAACACGTTGAGAAAGACTCGATCTGTTTTAGATCCCTCAAAGTGTTGTTTCCTGCAACAGCAGATCCGTCGACTTTCAATCGACCTACTTCCGTGAGAGGTTAATTGTGGTGTTTAGCTCCAGGTCACTCAGATTTCTTCTTTTCTAGGTGTCAAAGACATGAGCGTGGTGCGGTGCCGGCTGAGCGGTATCTTGGCTGTGCGCCACGCATGCGCCAGCCCGGTGGCCCGTCCCTTTTTCATGGCTCGCCTCTTCACCGAGAATCGGCAACTGCTGTGGAAATAACTGCTTTTCATACTCCTTCAACCGGCCTTCCGACCCACACCTCGGGCTCCGATTCTCCGTTACAACAGTAGCCACCTAATCCCCACTTCCCCCACCCCCAACCCTGACCTGCAAAATCCCGACTGCGAGTTTGATTAGTGAAAGGAAGTGTCATAACTTTTGAACATATTTCAAAAAACAAATACTCTGGGAAACCTCGAAATGAGATGCGTCCGATACTAGCAGAGTATTGGCACCGCAGCACCAAGCCATAGGAAAAAGCGCTTCAAGACATTTCCATACCCTTGTGGATACCCGAACTGTAGCTTCAGAAGTCAATGGAGGACATTGCAGCGACGCATGTCAAAGTTTCATCTGGAGCTCCCTGCTGCTGGGTGGAGCAGCGGCTTTCACGTAAACTGTTGATTGCGGAGCATCGCTGTTGTAGGCCTTCCACACTGCCGGTCGCACCTCAGACTGGGCGTTCTGACCGGCGACCAGGCACTTGGATAAGGCGCTTTTCCATTTATTGTACTATGTATAGTGCCAAATCAAGGCAATAAAGGTGTTCACGTACGCATTGGGCATTTGGCTTCATACTAAGCATGAGTTCTGCGCCGTCAATGATTAGGCGAAGATAGCAAAGGTCGGTAACGCTTCCAGCTAATTGTACAATGTTGTTACAAAACAAAAGATGATATTTTTCAGATGCTTGTAGGCTGATGTCATCGGTAAATGTATGGCCACAGGGATGCAGTTTTCAAAATAAGTAAGGTTGAGGGAGGGAAGGTGGTGCAGGAAGAAAAATGGCTGAGCCAGCATGCAAAACGCACTTCAAACAGATTTCTCCCCAGATTTGACGCATGTTCTTTTCAGAGCTGGGAGCAAGGGCGTAGTGTCTGAAAAAAATGGGGGGGGGGGGCTGAAACCTAAAAATGATGGTAAATAAAAATAGTCAACAAAAATGATAGATACAACTGGAAAACTACACTCCTGGTTATGAGGTACAATCTCCCCCCTACTGCATAGGAAACTACACTCCTGTAGGCTGATTATGTTACGTATACCTTCGTCTGATAATTTTATTAGTTTAGTCTAAACCACCATTCAGTGTTTGATGGCCAAAAAATGATACACATGTGCAAATGAACTACCGAAACAAAAATGCTGGATAGTTATGCCGCATCGTATTTCATCGGTCTTTGTTTTTATGGTTTATCGCGTTTTTAACTATGTTATAACGGTTTCTGATAGATTTGGCTCTAGGTAACAGTTTGGACGGCTCCAAATCTCGTCGGTGACGGGAAAGGCGCTTTTCACCCCCGCCCGCGCCTTGCATGACTACATATTACGAGCTGAGTAATCGAGAGAGATCAACACGACCACCTCCACCAAGGAGGGTGCTCTCATCAGGGCATTTGCCTCGCTGATGCGAAACCTATGGGACAGCCCAGATGAGGCTGACCGGGCGCTGACTACCTCACTATTAAGGAAACAATTCCGTCGTTTTACGGCCCGATTCACGGGCAATCAGCAGCAGGACACACAAGAGCTTCTCATATACTTGCTGGAGACTTTCCGAGGGCGTGAACCATTTTGACAACCAGCTCGACCCCCCCCCCCCCCTAAGCACACACACGACAGCTTCAGTGCTAGCCAGAAACCGCTGGAGGCCTGGAAGCGGCTCTTGTTTCTGAAGAACTCGAAGTGCGTTGATCTGTTTGTCGGACAGTTCAAGTCCACGCTGCGGTGCACGGTGCGCGGCCACGCTGCGGTGCACGGTGCACGGCCACGCTTTAGAGACGTTTGACTTCTCGGACGTGAGCCTGCCGATCCCATCCATGTTGGGTGAGGTGCGCTAGCTCGACCGCTCTGACAATTTTAACCGAGGAAGAGGTACTCGACGGAGAAGAAAGTCCGAGGGCTTCATGTGCCAGACGTCCCAAAAGTATTCCAAAAACTTCAAGATTCAGAGCTTCCTACGCATGCTTGTAATGCACATAAAATGGTTCTTACTGCAGCTGGGTCAGAACGGACACAAGCTCCACACGACAGCGGACTCCACCCGTGGTCTGGACCTGTCGTCATACTTTGCCGTATCGGGAGACTGGATGTACGAGCTGTACAGCGTGATACTGCACGCTGGCGTGGTGCACACGGGCCACTACACGGCCCACTGTAAACAGCGCTATTTGGAGTCCGGTACGAGTACTACGAGTCCAGCCCATCCGCAAGCACCGCGCCCGCAATGCGAAGCGGACATGCTCCTTTTGAGTTGGCCAGTCATTCGCCTGGTGCCGACCTGAATGCTTGTACTCGAAGGAGTTCGACATGGCTGTCACACATAGAAGAAGCTTGCAAAATAAGCACATATTGTTGCATGCATCATACCTAATACGCACTTCTGTCTGGCTCAAAAATTACAGATTTGTGATAAGCGAATGCAATAGCTTGGTACGTTTGATAATATGGTAAACCATGTATTCGAATTTGTGATGTAGAACGCTGTTCTTCAACCGTTTGTTGATTTGCTTTATTACTGTTTGGAAACCACTGAGTTGGGTTCAATATTGTTATATTATAAATACATTATGACGCATACGGACATACATGTTAGGGAGACGGTACACAAACGCAAATTTACGCATAAATACACAGTGCATTCACAAGAAAAACGCAGAGCCTTGGTGCAAGATTTACGAACATCAGAGAATGTGTTCTGACGAAGTGTTCCTCTCGTTGGACGTGATCAACTCACGAAATTCGCGACAAAAAACGCTGCAGTTATCCTGCGGTCCTGGTCGACAAAATCGGATTCAAGTCGTGCTTAAAGAGCGTTGCAAATTACTTGCTGATGAACATGACTCTGAGCGCACCCGCCATGAAAGACAGACTTGTGCTCTGACAACAGTCGGGCGGATGACACAGGTCGTGGCTTGGTTGCATCGGCGCAGCTTAATAGCGATGGCCGCGTCATCTGGCGACCTGAGAGTAGCGCCACCTACTCAGCCTTCGAACCGCCGTTTTGTTCAGTAGCCATACGACTGCTTGGGCGGAGCGACGTTCCCTTCGGGTCCGGACGCGGCTCCGGCGAGGTTAGCCTCTCCTTCGTACTGAAAACACATAAAACACATGATACATGGCGCTCTCTTGCAAATGCGGTTAGAAGGGAATTGCACATGGGCATATGCTCTGCATGCAATGCATCTGTTACGCGGCAAATAGGCTGCTTCCGCAAAATATTCATCAAGACTAACACCAACTTGTTACCATTGTATTTCTGAAGTGTTTTTATAGTTTCTGCACTTGTTATTTGTTTGAATTAAATTCAAAAACTGATATATGCGAAGCACTTGGAAAATATATCAACCTGGATATCAACGACGAAGCCGGAGTCTCCGTCCACGGAGTAGTTGACGATCTGCATCCTGCCGTCCGGCATCAGCACGTAATAGGAGCCCGAGGTGCTGTCACCGTCTCGGGTCTCCTGCTGACCGAAGTCGTTGCCGCTCTCTTCGTCTTTTACGGTGTATTCGAAGTTATACGCCGCCGGCTCCTGGGAAAAACTTGGCATGAACGGAAGATTTCACAGAAGACGGTTCACACGATTTGCAGCTGCCAGTCTGATCACATAGCCTTTCCCCTTGATTTTTGTGTAAGTTGATGCCATAATCGAGCGCCAGTTGTTGCACTGATGTGCTTGCATGTCTTAACCGACACCCTTGCATTATTAATCATGAAATGACCTTTCTGCAACTGAAAGTCCTCACATTACCATTCTGGTGTCTTACCTCTGCGATGCTAGGTTCCGGTCCCGAAGCGGCACCAGCAGGAGCTCCATATCCAGACTGAACACTGGGCTCTGGTCCCGAAGCCGCAGCGGGAGCTCCATATCCAGGCTGAACGCTGGGTTCGGGTCCCGAAGCGGCACCAGCAGGAGCTCCATATCCAGACTGAACACTGGGCTCCGGTCCTGATGCTGCAGCAGGTGCTCCATAGCCCCTTGACCTTGAGACACTGCGTGCTGCCGCTGTGGCAGCGGCGGATACAGGGGGAGGAACACCGGAGAACCCGCTGAAGCCGCCACGGTTTTCAGGCCTGGCGATGGCGAGGCCAACGGCAACAAGGACTAGCAGAACCTGAAAAGATGTAAAATGACGTGATTGCGGATTTCTGAGCACATTCCCTCAATCATTGCACTCTTGTTAGTCTCCAGAAAGAAGCGGGAAGCTGCCGAACAGTTTAACGATGAGAGTGCGTCCGAGCAGTTTAACGTTGAACGTGCGGACCCGCAGTCTGTTAACCTGGCCTTGCCTGTGCGGAAACTGTATCGTCTATTGGCAAGCTGGGGCGGCGATGAAAGAAATACGGCAAACAGTTCTGACGAGGGCTCGTGCGGGTAACGGATATATAGCGAGTAGGTGCTTCTTGGCAAAGTCCAAAGCCAGAAACTCAAGCTTGTCTTAAAGGCATCAGGCACTGTTCTGCAATGCGACGATTGCAGCTGAGAAAACGCATCATATCGCCCATCTGAATTGTCGTATACGCAAAAGCTTGTCACACATCTGAGCAAAGTCGGTGATAGTGCTGAATCTCCACAGCCTCCCGTCCCCTGCGCCACGTCCCGTCGCTGCCGTTACCTTCATGTTGGTTTCCTGCAGCACCGTACTGGGGGGATCTGCAGCGGACGAAACGGTGGAGCTTCTGGTGATGACCGCTCGCGCTGGCCGCTTTTATGTGGTGCCGACCGGCCCAGATGGCGCGCGGTTCGGCGGGCCGGCGTAACAGGCACAGTCGGCAGAAGAGGGCACGAGTCCAGCTGCATCACATACACCTGGAAGCCCTACGGTCCAGACTCTTGACCTATATGTAAGTGTGCGAGGTACCAAGCTTTCAAGCAGTCTCACAGGCGATCCAAATGTCTGCTTGATCTTTGCACGTCTGTTTAAAAGTTTAAATTTTCTGAGTTTGCATCATGAACGGTCTGGCTTTTGGTGAATGCGCCACATCGGACTGCGTAGCATATTCTTGTGTTTGAGCCCTCATGTCAGAATGGCGGGTTCCAAGTTATAATGACATCTTGGCACGTGCACACTCTCTGGTCTGTCACGTGCACAGTCTGGATGACCACATATTGTTGTTGATGAAAGGGCGCGCCTTTTGAGAACTCAAGCAGCACCGTTTGCCGCAGCACATACATTGCATTGGAACTCATATCGACATCTGCCATCAAGGAGTTGCGATTCTGCGCAGACGTAGTGCGCTATTTGCCAACAAATGGCATTCCGTCGTATACTTTAGGTGTACCGCACGAATAATGTTCTATACAAAGTCATTTTATAGGGTACAGTATAAAAAGTGTAAAGAAGGGCGTTATCAGTGATGTTAAAAGTTGCCTAGGCAAGCGTTTGTGTCGTTTCGATAGAAAACAGCTACGTTGGCCAAGCAGTAGATGCGAATGAGTTCACATCAAATAAAAAGCAAATAATTATAACGGGCAATACGGTACTTTCAAATGAAATTCTATGAATGCCGGGGGTGTTAATAATAATAAAACTGCTTGGATGCGCTCCAACAGGTTTCTAGAATTTATTTTAACTATGTCATGATTCGGTGAAATTGTGTATTATACGGGTGCGTCTAAGTGAATTGCTTTGTCAGTGTATTTCCGGCTGCATATGTGCACGCGTCATCGGATGAGCGCGGCAGCTGTTTTTTTTTTTGCACATCATGGACAACTATAGCGATCTATATAAATGTGAATTTAGGGGCTTATCGTATAATTAAATCAATCTGAATGTCATACGGACTGGTGAGGAAGTGCGTCTGTCGTATATGCTGCAAAACATTTGGCGTGTGTTTCCCAAGGATATCGGGGTGCCGCCAACTTACTTCCAAGATGTCGTGTGGTACATGTTATGTCAGTGATGCAATGTACAGACCATATGTCATTGACTGGCTTTTTGTCAATGATCAAATAGCATGACTGTCATGACTTGCTGTCATCCAGAAAACAAGTCGACAGTTACATTATCCATGCCGACCCATAACTGTCGTTAACAAACACTGATTGACAATTAGGGTAGAGAGGTGTTATGTCGCAAATCACGACGAATTACAAAAAGCACAGACAATCACATTTCATACGCTGCAATGCGTCCAACTTGTTTGCGATGCAACTTCCTCCATGACAAAAATAACATAAGCACAACTTTTCACACCATGTCATACAATTTACCCCAGGGTGGGGTAAGTAGCCCCATTTGAAAGAGGTCATTAAGAAGTCAGTTGCCAAGGAGCGAGGACGTGCTCTCCAAACTTTACCACAACATGCGATCGTGGTAGCGGTAGTGGGCAGTGGTAGTTATAGCAGGAGAGGGCTGAAAGTAAAAACTGATGCAACTCTCTCTCTCTACTCTCCCCCATGTGTAGAAACATGACATATAGCTTGACACACTTTTGAACAAAATGAGTGATACCTAGTAGTAAACATCGGTCTAAATAAGTCAGTAATGGTTATCTCAGTAACACAAAAGTCGGTAATACCTAAGTCAACGCATTATCTCCGGGGTTAAGGGTGCAAATGAGCCTTGGTGGGCTATGCCGCTATCCCCGGGCTACTCAGGTTATCTTATCAGTGGCGGCATGTCGAGTTTGGGGTGGGAACCAAACAACATCCGATGAGTCTGTATCTCTGAAGTCCCTTTGAATCTGAATAGGCCCCAGTACCTGTGTCACAGATTTGCGGCGCGGTAAAACAGTCCTGATGAGGCGAACATCAGTGGCGCAGAACGCCCCGATGTGACCTGTGCCGAGAGAAAACAGTCCTGATGAGGCGAACCTCAGTGGCGCAGATCACCCCGATGTGACCTGTGCCGAGGGAGAACAGTCCTGATGAGGCGAACCTCAGTGGCGCAGATCGCCCCGATGTGACCTGTGCCGAGGGAAAACAGTCCTGGTGAGGCGAACCTCAGTGCGCAGATCGCCCGATGTGACCTGTGCCGAGGGAAACAGTCCTGACGAGGCGAACCTCAGTGGCGCAGATCGCCCCGATGTGACCTGTGCCGAGGGAAACAGTCCTGGTGAGGCGAACCTCAGTGGCGCAGATCGCCCGATGTGACCTGTGCCGGGGAAAACAGTCCTGGTGAGGCGAACCTCAGTGGCGCAGATCGCCCCGATGTGACCTGTGCCGAGGAGAACGTCCTGTGATGAGGCGAATCTCAGTGGCGCAGATCGCCCCGATGTGACCTGTGCCGAGGGAAAACAGTCCTGGTGAGGCGAACCTCAGTGGCGCAGATCGCCCGATGTGACCTGTGCCGAGGAAACAGTCCTGTGAGGCGAACCTCAGTGGCGCAGATCGCCCCGATGTGTCCTGTGCCGAGGGAGAACAGTCCTGATGAGGCGAACCTCAGTGGCGCAGATCGCCCCGATGTGACCTGTGCCGAGGGAAAACAGTCCTGATGAGGCGAACCTCAGTGGCGCAGAACGCCCCGATGTGGCCTGTGCCGATGGAAAACAGTCCTGGTGAGGCGAACCTCAGTGGCGCAGAACGACCCGATGTGACCTGTGCAGGTCTTAGCCCCGAACTTAGAGAACGGAATGGCTTTTCGCTATTTCTTCGCCTCCTGCTTAATGAGTCGCGAGAGAGCGTGACGCAAGGGACCACAGATATAATACGGATCATAAAATAGTCCCAGGGCTGTTACCACAGTTCGCTGGCTGTTGGAATGTTTAAGAAGCGAGCAGGTAAAAGTCTATTTCATTGAACAAACAATTAGGAATGCCTGATATTTGAGAACCAAACCCGGATTGGCGCATCCGCTTTGTTCAGCTTTTAAGAAACATTAAAAAGGAGAACGTTTATTGCTTATTTAGCGCTTAAGTATTACTAAGTTTGTTTGAAGAATGCTCCCAGAAGACTCCACAACAAAACCGTCTGGCCCTTAGCGTGCATCATATAAAACTGCATAGTGTCACACACTATTCCGATGTGTTGATTGAAACGACTGCATTATTATGGCCTTGTTGTCGGCTGGTTTCGCGCCCTTGGCCAACATTGCTCTATAGTCACTTATATAGTCACTGATCGTCTCAGACACCTCTGATGTCCTGGGCTGACGCGCTTGCTGATGATGGCTTTGATCGCCTGCTGCTCACTCCGAGCCGGTATATGGGCGCTTCAGTTCCCGCAGAATCCTCGAGTTCTTTTAACGCCTTGAAGTACGTTTTGATTTCCCGGAACGAAACAGGTGCCAGGATCTCAAATGACCTGTATGCGAATTGTCAAACTTAGTCCCGGTCACCGGAGATAGTGCTGCCAAAATTTGGGTGTACACCCAGGATCACGTGAGGTCCTCTCATGAAATATAAAAGCAGCTTGCTTCTACATACCAAATATCTTTTGACGGCATGTCAAAAGGCTTCCAATATCCTATGTCAATTCCCTATTTCCAGTTGCCCTATCAGTTCTTTGGTCGCTGGGAAATTTATGCTTTGGTAAGTACACGCATTGCAAGCCCACCATAAGACAGGCAGTTGATGTGTCACTTAAGATTAGCGTGTAAAAACCAGCTAACAGAAACAGCGTTTGGATTCAAACAAAAGCACTACTCTGCGCGCAAACAACGCTGGACAAATGCCGTCGGCCGCGCGCAGCGTTACAGATTTCCAGGCTGCACCCCCACCGACCATGTTCTTATTCGAACATGCTGTCATGCCTCAGATGATAAAGATCATGAACGTCGGAAAACTGGGGTACATTATGATACTTAAATCATTGAATGACATCAATGTCCGTAGGTATTTGAACACTAGGGCCTGCAGCTGTGAATGAAAGGGGGAAACGTAGCCTCTCTGTAAAGTGAACCATTGTGTCCGAATTAAAACAAGCATTATTTGCACTTTCTGCTGTCAGTTTTACCATCTAGGCGATCGAATGAATATTACATAATTTCAGTGAGCCATGCTTCTGATCCGTCCCGCTTCCTTGTTGTCGCACCCGGGATTATTCATGGGGTGGCTATCTCTGAGCGTCCCGAATCCCGCTGCCCATTTCGAGAACGTTCGGCCGACGCTGTGGCTTTTTGTCCTCGCAAGAGTTCCTCGAATTTTACATTTTTAGGGCTACATTTCATTTCGAGGGCAGAATTTCGGAGTCAGCGTGTCACTTCACTGTTTCGTGTTTTCCCTGAGTTTCTCCGGCGCCTGGCTATTTGCGCCGTCGACAGCACCTGGATCTTTGTAACGATATTGTAGCCCTTTGTCTGTGTTGGGCCCTGTTGTATCCAACTACCCCATCCAGCATCCTCTCGGGACGTCTTGCCAGTATCAGCACCCCTGGTCGTCTCGGACCAATATACTTCCATTAAGACCACATCTAATCAACCCTTTGACCATTTTTGGGCTATTGCGCGTCTTTGTACTACTTAGTCGCTTTGAAGCCCTGGATGCCTGTAAGTCCCTTGGCTGATGTTTGGACCATCCTTGACATCGTACCATCTGTGACCGTGTATACAGCGGTTTTTGTTTATCTGCCCTTCTAACGCCACTGTGCCGTTTTGCGATCCATGGCTCTCTCTGACCCGTCGGCTATCTGAATAGGCTTGGACGCCTTGAGTAACGTTGGTTATCATGTGGTCATGACCACCTCAGCAGATTGGCTCCGACCATGCAACATGCGGAGGTTGTACGCTCCACGGCCTAGTGCGTGCTGAGGATCTTCGACTGCTTGACTATTCCTTGGTTCTTGTCTTCGAGCCCTTTGACAGCCCGCAAACTTAATTATTCGTATTGACTAAAGCGCCGAGGCCTCATGAGATTTTCAAAGCCCTTAACTTTCTTTCTCCCGACCCTGGTCCACTAGGTGAAATCATCCTTTCGTCATCTATAGAACGCCTGGGCTATATCGACACGACGCCCTTTGCAATCCTTCCGTCATTTGGACGCCCAGGTTTTCTGGGACTCATTGGCCACCCCGGGGCTTCTAAACCGTGAGGATATAGGTCGATATAGGCATATATATGAAGCGACCTTGATTATTTCAATGCCCTGGACATCTCAAAGGCCTTGGATCTGAGTTTCCTCGACTATATGTGTGCTTCGTGCTTTGTCAAGACCTTCCCCGTAGTTCGAGATCTTCCACGCCCTTAAGATCTTCCACTTCTTTATTGTTTTGGGGCCCTAGGGTGTCTGGTAATTGTAAACTGTCCTGATTTTCATCATCTCCTAGTTGAAAACTATGTCGGTATATTTGATGAAGAATCACACTTGATAGCCTTTTCACCCGGGCATTATTCTACAAGAACACTATTTTGTATTAAATCTGAGCTGCACGGACATAGGATGAGCAGCGGTGTAATTCATTGCTGTCAGATCTATTAAAATAGCCGGTAAGCTTTAGCTTGGAGCCATGTTTGCCTCGTCATTACACACCAGCTTTTATTTCAGATGTGCGAATGGGACCTAATCATCAAGTACCGCAAGCGGGAAATAGGGAGAAGGTATGCGATCATGAAACAAAAATGCCTCCAGAATGCAAACTTGCGGGCATTAGGATTGCCTTTACGGTAAGCTCTTGATTTTTTACCATATTTATCCAGTAGTGCGCAATGTATATTGAGTGACTCCATCCCTGATTTAATGGCATTATAGTAACTTCTGAAGCAATTTACCATACTATGCACTTAAATGAGGCAGAGAAGCAAGGGATGCGATCATCAGATCATAAGTTTAAGAAATGAGTGTTTTTCGAGTGCCAATCATATCGATAGTTTTCTACAAAACTAATACCAGAAGGGCATGCACTAACATGCGCCCGCTTGGCCGGCTAAGTGCGACACGCTCAGATGGGGGCGGTGGGAGGGGGGGGGGGGGGCAATATAACCCCCTGATATATCAAAGGCTAAGAGAGCTAGATGTGCTAAATTAACACGTAGGTAGGGTTGTATGCAAACTCACTTATGCTTAATTTCGAGGTCCCTAGGTCATGGCATTGGGTCAATTACGGTCAAAGAAAGCCAAACTCTTGATAAATGTACGAAATGTCGTCGGACCTCCTCATGCATCGCCCTGTAACCCAGATTTATCTTCTAAGCTAAAGGTCACTGGTTTCAATTTCAGGCCAGGACATTATTTCACCTCCGGAAGGTCACGGTGACCAAAATCATTCAATGTTCTGGCGATAATTTGGATGGGCGTTTAGCATTGCGTTAGGAAGTATGTTTCTTAACGTAAAAGGTTCATTAGGGTATGTTAGGTCAGTGACGTCCTCTGGTCCTCACGAAGTCCAAATAAGATGTATTGACGTCTCTCTGATCAATAAATTGGAATTGAGCGTCAAAAGCTACCACATAATGCAAGTTCTCGAGGCAAAAGCAGCTTGGTTTCGACCTCAGTCTGACTTTCATAGTTGACCCAAAGTCAGTGGAATAAGCCATTTTCCTCAGTTGGAATGTCTAGTTTTTTAAGGAAATATGTCAAATATGTATGGGTTTGTGTAAGAATTCGTTGTCCAGTGAACTGAACGGTTCCCTAGGAATTGCCTTTGCTGGTAGCTATGGGCTGACTTTGATCCGCCATAGTTAAGCAATCTTACAAGGTACTGGCTATGCAATTGCCTGCAGCTACCAAGTTTTGCACAGTTACGTTGCACCCATTTGAAGATTATTTCGGAAAGCTTTTGAGAGGCTCAAATTGACCCTACCTGAAATGGCATGTGTTAAACGAGACGAGCAAGGGAAACTGTCGCCAGGTCAATACAGTTTACGACGTTTTTGCGTGCCTGTCCAATTAGTGCAATGCTGTCAACGAAAATGGTTGCGAGGAAGAGCACACATTCATAATGGCCTTAACCGCATTTTTTCTGCTGGAAGGATTCTTGGGGACACACAAATTACTTTTATCTTGAAGTTGGTCGCATTACGCACCAATGATTTACTTGAGTCTAGGTTCCCATGAGTGTTCTTCTTTTTACCTGCCAGGCTGGAGGAATTTAAGCACGCCTAGAACATATAGTGCGTAAAATTTGCGATAAAGTTGTGGCGTTTCTGTGAAGCAAGTGCTGCAAACGTATTGTAGTGAAAAGGCATGCAGTGAAGAAAACCTAGGTCTTCTCTTCAGCCCGACATCTTCGATCATCATGGCATATATTCCTATAATTGTGCATGCTAATGAAACAGATGGCTGATGTCCCAATCTGATGGTTGTAATATGCGTAGCTGATCAATACAGGTTTAGCAAAGCTCTCAGGTAGGGAAAAACAGTGCTGGTATCATGTGAGGACGTCTAGAGCAGAAATTAAGAATCGCTGAATTGACCTCCATTGTATTGTATTACCAACAAAGTATGCCGCATACACACCAACACACGTAGGTCAGGCAGGCAATAAATATACGCATATTTTCATTTCATTTTACCTCATATGTACAAAACCAACGTCAAGATCGGAAAGGCTATTATTTCCCTCGAATAATGGGTTTGTACATGAAGTAAGAAGTAAATCATGTATGCATCTATAGTTCCTCACTTATCACAAGATATCGTGAAGAAAAAGAAGGGGATCGTTGTGCACGACGTGAAGTTACATGTCGTGTGAAAGACACACTTTTGTGCTGCCACTCGGTACAGAATGCGGCTGCTCGCGCTCATTCTTTGGACGACAGTCCCGCCATCTGATGTAGAGCCGGTAGCGTCATCTATTCAAGATCATGCCAGACGCGGGGCTCAGAAGCCGTACGACTGTCCGGGCTGGGCGACGTTCCCTTCGGGTCCGGACGCGGCTCCGGCGAGGTTCGCCTCTCCTTCGTACTGAAAACACAATGTCCGAACGTCAGGCCGAGGTATCTCAAAAGAGAGGGATATATATATATATATATATATATATATATATATATATATATTAACACTCCTTGGATAGTTGGTGAGTATATAGCAGGCGCATTTTTCTTATGTACGTTTTAACTTGGCGTGTGGCTCTCCTGGCGTTTCGCAAGTGGGGTGATTCATAATGGATAAGTGTCCTTTACAAAGCATTACTAATATTTTTTGGATATGCGTCAACAAATTCGACCAAAGCCAATGCAAAAGTGGAAATGCAAACCTGGATGTCGACAACGAAGCCGGAGTCTCCGTCCACGGAGTAGTTGACGATCTGCATCCTGCCGTCCGGCATCAGCACGTAATAGGAGCCCGAGGTGCTGTCACCGTCTCGGGTCTCCTGCTGACCGAAGTCGTTGCCGCTCTCCTCGTCCTTCACCGCGTACTCAAAGTTGTATGCCGCCGGCTCCTGTAAAGTAAGTACGGGATGAGCATTATGCTGAATTATTGAGCGCTCTACTTGCAACTTGTACCTTGGACGGAGTAATATCGTTCCGCTTCGTTGAACCCGAATCGCTTTTCCTTGGTAATAAAACAATTAATGCGCACACGCTCCGAGCTTCCAGATATATGATTGGCAGCACTTTTATCCTGGTTTCGCAATATTGACAAAGGATGTGCTTTAAGCTTGGTAACGAACGGTCAGATCCTCAAACCCATACTTATTTCTTGTCGTCACAGGACAAGTACAGCATCTCAGCGTGAGGCGGTCTTTGAGCGCGTCACGACGCACCAGTCAGCGTGTGTTACCAAGGAGAGCTCCACCAGTCGCGGCCTCGCTGTCTGGACAGCCATCACTCAGCCATCAGCCAACACAGAGCAGCCAGTACTCACGCCAGCCTCAGCGATGTTGGCCTCCGGTGAAGACGCGGCGCCTTCGGGGGCACCGTAGCCGGAGGCGACGCTGGGCTCGGGGCCGGAAGCTGCTGCCTGGGGCGCGCCGTACCCGTTGGAGGGGGCCGATCCGTAGCCCTGCGGCGCAGCCGCTGCCACAGCCAGCACGGTCGCCAAGACGAACAGCTGCTGGCCACACAAGCGCGTCAGTGTCTGTTGGCGCCGGACAGATGTCATCATCTCCTAGTGCGAGGCAGGTAACGTCACTGTCAGCTGGCTAGGAGCATGAGATGATGATGCGCTAAAGAGGAGTGCGTGGATTTGGCGTCATCTAGCGCGTCCCTGACCAGTAATGCCGTTTCTGTGTGGATACGGAGAACGCAAGCGACATCGGTAGGCGCGGGATCAAATGTCTGACGCGTTATCTGGGTGCATGTGGGAGACGCGGCAACCGCATATTTTCAATACAAGCCTAGCTGAATTATGAAATTTGGTCTGGACTGATCATGTTGGCTGTGACTCCTGTATGCCGAGCACATAAGTGACCGATTTTTCTCGGCATGTTTTCGTTGAGGGAGGAATTTTATATTTGCCGTTATGACGCAACAAATATGTGCAAAATTCGACTTGCGCGTCATATTTCAAGCATTTCGCTTACGGATCCTAAGGCAATGTTCTTTTAGCTAAAGTTTTTAATTGCGTCAACCTTGAGTTAAGCAGTAAAAAAAAAATCAGGACCGTCTTTGAGGTCTTCTCACTGCCTCCCGCCCATCCCCCCTCTTCCCACTGTCTCCCCTCACCCAAACCATTCCAAAAACAAAACAAAACGTGTTCTGAAAAAGCAATGCGACGAAAATGTTGGCTTTGTAAGATAATCCTTCGCTGAAGGCCCACAGCACTGTCAATCCAGGCACCACATCCTGAACTTCACCAGACACGTCCGGTAGATGGCGCAGTCACCGGCGCGGTGTGAAAGCAGCGCCCGCTCGCCGACCCGCGCCACCGCCAGGGGCGCCAGCCACTCACCTTCATGTTTATAAATCGGAGGTGTTTTCGTGCGCGTGCCGACTGCGTTCAACTGGTGGCCTGCAGGTGACCGAGCGACGCTTTTATAGCGGCTCGTCGGCAGAGCGAAGGTCACGAGCCCCCGGGCGGTGACGTCAGAAGCAGGGCGGCCGACGCGGCCGGTGAGGGGGCCGACGCAGCGCTGACGCATCCCACCAGCGCCCTGGCAAGTCGACGCGATTCGTCATGGCGGAACGGGCGCCAGCGGCGCCGTTGCCACAGGCCTGTCGACCCCGACGCCCGACGCAGAGTTATGTGTTTGTGACCGGCGCCGAGGAGGCTCTGCCGAGCTGCAAAAACGCCCGCCGCGAGAAACCGGATCGGACGCGCCAGGTCCCAACGGGACGGGTCCTGCCTTCATGGCCTGTGTGTGGACCGCGTTAAGTGCTGAGCCGGGTACGGCTGGCGCGGCGAGGTCGCAGGCCAAGAGGGGCTGCTCGGCTGACGGACAGCTCTCTTTGAGCAGTCCGTCGCGGCCCGGCTGACGCATGCCAGCCATTTCGTTGTTATCGGTTGTTTTATTTTATGTGTTTTGATGTCACCATATCTTGATTATTGCGTGGAATGCTCGTCACAGGCTTGCGCAGCTCTTGCAGTGCTAGGATTTTGCAGAAAATGAGGAAAATTCGCCTCCAGTGACGCCTTTTTGGCTCCCTTTGGCTGGCAACTGACACTTCTTGTCTAGTAGCTCTGACGCTGTGGAGTGTTCGCATAATGAGCATCATCGCTGCCAGAGACCATTTTGAGAGAACCATTTGGGGCCAAAGTGACTTAGGGAAAGCGATGAAATACCCGTCCATTTACTGTGGTCTGAGTCTGAAAAACCGTTCAAAGAAGCGCCATGAAGCATTTTATAGCGCACCAGTACGACCGTCGTAAATGAATATTTTGAATGTATGGTCGACTAGGGTCGGTTAGTTGCGTGCCACAAAAGGCTGCAGCCGATCTTTCACTGGAAGCAAAATTCTGAGACGGCAAGCTGAGCCGACAATATCGTTAGCCGCCCTCACGATAGCCAGACTGGCATGGCAAACGCAAAAGACAGCTTAGAATTAGGCACGCGGCGCTGGGATGGAGCAGCCGCTGAACCTGTGACCAGGGGCGATAATGTGCCCCTAATGTTCTACCCACGGGGCACCCTGCCGGAAAACGATGAGGAGCTCATTAGCCTGCGCCCGACCGGGTGTCTGAGTCAACCACGCCCGGTCGGGGGAGAGCAAGTTGACTTTCCCCCAGTGATCTCCAACTTTCAGACGCCGTGTAAGAAAAACAAAGATACCGTTGTGAAGGTCTCGACAAATCATGAAGAATTTCTACTAAGTTTGTTTAACCTTGAACTAAATATGAGGTAAACAGAGACCACGAAAGGACAAAAGCATCGTTTGGCCTCTACCTTTAGTCTCTCCGCTGCTGACAACATAGGTTATTGAGCTTGGATGACCTCATATAACTTGGCATGTCCTCCCGTGACGTATTATGTCCTCATTGAGTATCATAATGATATCACGTGCTGTCAGCGGCGTATTCGAATTATGTGTCCAAAAGCACCTAAAAAACAGCCCCTTTTTAGTTCGGCGTGCGTTTTGCATAACGCACCCACAGCGGTTGGTAATGACCTGGGTTAAGGTCATGTTCTCTATGGTTATATGATGACTATACATGTGAGTTTTCTCTTTTCCTCATATACAAACACCAAAACCACACAAAAATGGGTTCGAATTCTCGTTATCTACAAAAATGGCACGAACTGACCCGCTTTCAGGCTACTGAACACGCCTGGTTCGAAACATTTAAACATAGAAAGTGTAGGTACTATCATTTTCTATAACTGCAGCAAGTTTTAACAATAGCAAATCACCCACAAAAAGGCTATGTGTGTTCAAACGTTTTTAGACGCTGACCTCTTTGATCTCACCAATCCGAGCCGCATCCGAACTTTAAATACCCATGATGGATGACAAATTGGTGCACAAATTGACAAATGACGTAGGTTATTCAATGCATTAACGAGGAACATTATGGACATAGATAAGACAGCAGTATCAGCCTTAGTACTCGGAGAAAAGCCAGGAGAATGGAAATATAGTTGAGTTGGCATTTCGGCAACATGCCTTTATTGAAACAATGGCAGAAGCAGAAGAAGACTCCTGCTATTGTTTCAATAAAGGCATGTTACCGAAATATCTACCCGACTATATCTCTATTCCCCTGGTTTTCTCCAAGGAATAAGGCTAATACTACTGTCTTCTCTATGTCAATTGGCAAATAGATCACTGGTACTTAACACTTCGTGTCGCTAGCTGCCAGCACTGGTTTTTGACCTGTGTTCGAAAGCCGTACTGGGGAAGTCAACTCCACCTCCCCGGCTGTGTTCAGCGGAGCGGATCCGAGTCAAAAAGCTATGTTTGCCTGATAACGTTAACCCTTTTGTAGAATCTACTAGTGTAACAAACAGCATGCCAAGTTGTGACCATGTGCGCTGGCAATCTTAGGAGCAAGAGCAGGGATGACCGGGGTTTCAGGTTCCGTAAAACTGAACGGCGTTGGCAGTTGCAAATAACATGAGGCGGTGGGCGCCGGGCGCGAGAACAACCGAATTAAATCATGCTTCCAAAAGTCTTTCTAAATCAATTCGCACAGTTTAAAGACCGGACTGGGGGCGTATATTTCACCTGCATGATTTCAAGGTTCTTCCCTGTGCAGACTGACAGTTACAGCAACACTAAGATTCTATCTTTACTCTTCATGTTCCAAAACTGGACTCCAGCATCAGTTCGCTCCGCTGAAACTGATAATTATTTCCGATTGGTTGATGAACGGATTGAAAGGCTTTTAAAGCTTTTTTTGAAACGTTCCCATGAAGTTTTAATGTATACCAAAAACTCCGGTAAAAAGGTTGCCATGCAATTCATTGATAAATGGCACACAACAGGTAAGCCACCCGTATCCAACTAAGAATAAACTCGTTACATTGAACGAGATCCTTTAAAGACCCTCCTTCATCATATGCCTTTAATTCACCCAAAATTATGAGAAAATACTAGGCCTGGGAATCAGTACCGTGCAACGGTCGAAGGCATTAGTTGCCGGCTGCCCCATTATTGTCGCATGGGTGCTGCGTGAGGCAAGACGAGCTTTGAGGATCGAGGATAAACATCTTGGACCATGTTCATGCATATAAGCCCTGTAAGCTCTGTAAGTACGGTAAGCAAACTCTGCCAGCGTTGCAAGTAAGCTCTGTAAGCACTGCGTACCTATGAATAGGGGCACTACAAGGAGAAAAGAGCTTTTGTCGCACCATCTCACTCGATGTCTTTAATAAGCCTTGAACAGTTTTGACAGGAAGAGATCTGTCATCATCCCTGTCGATAAAAACATGGTCTCGCTTACAGCCAGCTAGCCGCAATTTCTCTGCGAAACATTTCTAAACTAAAGCGCTGATAGAAGGTGCTTGGCCGGAACATAAGCAATGAAGATTGTCTAAGTTGTAAGGCGTTGTGCACCGTAATCCTTCGTGAAAACGGTTTTCATTAATATGAAACTCGCACAGGCAAAATTATGCCCGGAATACTACCGTCACATCCGACTTGACGTCCTAAGCGGCTCAAACTTACTTCATTCAAATATTTCGTCGTTTTTATTTGGCCTTTGGCAGCCGTCCATTGTTGGCCGCGACGTCCATGCCGCGCGGCCTATGAAGGCTGCAACACCGGGCGTCGGGTTCTTATTTCTTAGACTTGCCTATAATTTTCTTAGTCACACTTATCAGCTCTGATTGAAGGTTGAACACCTCAGACTACATGGGCTGTTCATGTGTGATTAAAGTTTCCCACTCCATTTTTCGTATAAAATTAAAGTTTACGAGGCCCTCAAGATCTTCGAGGAACTTAGCAAAAATCGGCAAAACCTTTCAACCAAGCCGTTATGAAGCGAAAAGCACTGGCTGCTTCCCCATAGTCATTAAATGGCTGATTTTTTCAGTTCAATTAGTTGAAAAATAGTATTGCTTAGATTGCGATATCTTTTGCTTTCAGTTCCAGTATAAAAATAGAAACAAAATGCACGGAAAAAAATTGTATCTCCTCGAAATCGAGTGCACCATATCCGTTGATTTTTTCGGGAGAAGTCCTTCACCATCAGGGGCTGTGGCGTGGCTCTGGCTGCGCACCAGCACTTGAGCATTAGGGTCATCATCATCCTGGACCACAGCATTCAGCCCCTGCTTCCACTGACAAATACTGCTCCTTATAGTGTTAAGTGACACTTCATCCCGTGCGGTCAGGATATAAGTCCAGACTGGGCAGTTTCAGATGCCTTGGCCGGTACACTTCTTCCAGCAGCGCATTCCAGAAACAGTAGTCCAGAGGATTAAGGCCGGGGAAGTTTGGAAGTCACTCGTCTTGTCTGATGAGGTGGCAGCGTCCAGTGAGGAGCTCATGCGTATCCCGGCTCGTGTGGGAAGAACGACGTCCTGCTGGAAAATGAAGCCGGCAAGGTGGAGCTTCTTACAGGCTGCCTGCCGCTTCTCTTGCAGAAGGCGAAGGTATGCAGCCGAAACGACCTTTGTGTTTGGGATGCTCGAAAAGAAAAGCTTTGCTTTTGTTGCTCAGCAACATCCCAGCACTGAACATCACTGTCATCTTTCTTTTTTTGTGGTACAGTCGGCTAGTTGGAATCTCGCTCTTCTTGTCGCTCTTGCAGGTGTGGTCGTTCTCTGCGTTCAGCGGTAGCTCAAGCGTAAGATCCTTCTCATCGGTGAAAATCATGTCCTTGACCTTTTTGTCGCCAATTCTCTGGAATAGTGTCCTAGCCCGGAGCTCCCGTGTCTGACCTACAACCCCGCACAACGAGGAAATTATAAGTCTGAAATGGCTTCATTTTCTTGCACATGAGGTACCGCTGAAAGCTCAACATGGAGGCCCCTTGCCTCGTCTTACTGCGCTGGATCTGGTGAGTTCCAGGTGGGCCTTCTTGAAAGCAGGCCTGTTCCTCCACTTTGGTCATCTGTTCTTCGGGCACTACTATCCTGGGCGTCCACTGTTTGACCTTCTGACATAAGAAGCAGTCTTCTTAATCATCCGGATAAACCGGTCGATGGACTGCCTTGTCCATATAAGCTTCGGAAGCTCGGCAGCAGGACGAGGTCCTCGCTGGCTTTTTAGTTCGAAACAGGCCTTAAAAGTGTGGTGTATTTCCTCTGTGAAGATCACTATTACTGCACCGCATAGCACACGTTAGTTCCGGCTGAATGGATTGCAAAACAGAAAGAGTTACGCACGTGCCAAATTGCTGTCATACTTGACCAATGTGGTGCTGTTATAGTGATAGTGATAGTGATAGTAAGGCAAGATAGCTGACAAGTGATATATAAGACAAGCTGCGTTAGATTTTCTGATCTACGGAAAAATATTCAGGGAAAATATAAATGATACAACTTTGAACGTTCCGGAGAACTATCACCGTTGAATGTGAAAGGCATTTGGGGTGGGGGAAGAGACATCTGGTATATAGCATGAAAAACGTCATTACACGCTCTAATTCCAACCCTCGATTTCGGTAAAACCGCTAGGCGTGGTGGTTGACGGAACCCCAATGTGGGGTAAGTAAATCAATGAAGTGCTGATGAAATCGTTTGCGATCACAGTGTCGTTAAGAAGACGTCGCCACCATTTCATTTCTGATGCGATCCATCAGAAATATCAGGATCTGCGCCCTTGGATCATGCAGGCACATCGGCTCTCCCATGGGCTGCACTCCTTACCTGTGTGGGCAGATGCGACACAACAGCAGTTAGGTTGTGTCCGGAAATGTGGCCGTAGATCACCAGCTCTCACGACGCTAGGCTGGTCCGGGCTGCCACACCTGGTAAAACGAAAAGACTGTGCCAAGACTTTCATGGCCTGATGTACGCAAAAAGTCATCTCCAGTTAAGTTAGCGAGCTTACAAGGTACATCTAATTCGTTCCGCAAAAAGATCCTCAATTCAATAGCCTATAACCATGCAAAGTTTGGAGCGGCTACGGCGAGAGTCTCTGAAAGTATTCTGGAAAACCTTCGAGGGTCCAATTTGCCCCCCCCCCCCGAGCATGTGCTAAGAGACACAGCTGCTCTGCTTGAACAGTAAAGGCATCCGATTCCATAATTACAAACATTCGGACACCAAGAGCGGATTCAGGAATACATGTTGGGGTCCCTCCTCCATATTTGGAGCCAGGGTTTTCCGGAGCATAAACACGCGTATGGGGGGGGGGGGGCTATGGCTCAGGCCATGAAATATTGACTTTACATGCCAGCTTAGTAATACTTTTGCAGCTCGGCTCCATATTGAATATGCATATATTTGAAAATATTATTTCATCACACATTTTAGTTTCATACACACGGACAAACAGCGAATTTTAGATAGGTTACAGTTTCTAGCCTTTTCGCTACTTTCACTATTTTCTTATGTTTTTAAACACTTTTCACTTTTTCACTTTCATACATAATCAATGCGATCTAGTGCGAGCATCACACTTTTACATGTGTATTTCGTTATGAATCGTGGCCACGGCACTTTGACAACACATGAACTGTAAAGACGACAGCCACATCCTGCTAGAACACGATGAGCACCGAATTGGCAGCAAACTAACAATGCATCTGGTCCAATCATCAACACATTAAACACCCTATATCACTGTTGTTTCTCCTACGGATCGTGCTGTTACTTCGCCTACTCTCAATGATAGTTTGCTTGTACATGCACAATGCAATCGCACAAATGCTTCTAGACTCGAATTGCCCGCCCGCATCGACCTTTTCGTCTTAATGCACGCTGCTTACGTCTCTAAAAAGATAATATTTCAATCATCTTGTTTGCATCGAACGAAAAATTTAGGATAATCACCGTTCCTTCGCCAGCCATGGGCAGACAATCATATGACAACAAATTTAGATATGCATTAAGAAATAGACGAAAACGAAACAAAAAATGCCGCATGCAAGTTAACACACTTTCCACCTGAAATATTGATAATGTCTGTCAATTTACCACATGGGGCCCATCAATAGCGTAGAACGTCTAGAACGTCAAGAACTTCTAAAACGCAAAATAATCCCCATTATTCCTCCAACTATGGCTTTTCAATCAGCGGGGAGCTGCTGCTCTTTGTCTGCTGCCCTTTTCCCTTCATTCTCGCATGTGACCCTTACTGGCTACATGGATGCTCGAAAATGGTCATGCCGGACGTTCTGTGTTAAGAATGCATTTAACGGCAAAATATGGGCTCAGGATGGTATCTCCACATTCATTTGACCAGCCTCCCTATTGGACCCGTCCTTGTGTGGTTCAGACCAGGTTTAAGTAAAGACAAGGTTCCTTGTTGCTTTGCATTTTTCCGCTGCATTATGTCACCTATTTTTATTACATACACCTTGAGGTTGTCCCAAAAGCGATTGCCCACATCTCTTCATCATCAAAGATCAGGTGATGTTTACAAAAATCCCTATTATCATCCTTATGAATGGAGACCTTAAATTATTTATGTTGTTCATTATAGCCCACCAGCAGCAGTCCAAGAACTCATGTTCTTGAGCAATGATTACTGATTTGGTAGTGAAGGTCACGATAGGTCATATGACTCAGGAGGTTTAACACTTAACACAAAATGATCTCATCTGGCTTTGGTCTGGATGATCTTGCTCTGTTGCATTCCTGACTCTTGCAGTTCGCTGATGGGAGGGAGTAGCATGCCTAAAAAGGCGATTGTCTGTCAGCTGAGCATGTACCGG
Organism: Pollicipes pollicipes; assembly: GCF_011947565.3. NCBI lineage: Eukaryota > Metazoa > Arthropoda > Thecostraca > Pollicipedomorpha > Pollicipedidae > Pollicipes > Pollicipes pollicipes. The sequence continues at coordinate 134,368 of NW_023596420.1, read as the reverse complement.
TACGGTGAACTTATAGTGAATATCAGAGGCCTATTCACAAAAAAGTGCGTTGATTATGCTTGCGCAACCCCTTTTATTCTGTTCATGACTGTCATCAAATTTATTTCTACTTAGAATAATTTTTCAGCAAAAGTGCTTTATTCGCTCATGTATTGCACTTAAGTGAAAAACTTTGTTAACTGTCAGAAAAGAACAAGTACATAGATTACAACTTCATACCAGTCTTGAAAACAGTTCAGAAACCTCAGAATTCGGTTTGAGACCACCTAAGCTAGCAAAACAAGCACAAAAGATGTTGCGCAAGTTACAGCATTTATCATATGTTTCGTCTCCCAATACATGTGACGTGGTTTTGGTGTTTATTGGCAACAGACATTACCATGGAATATGTCATTTTGGCAGCTATGAAGTGTAAGACGGTCTTATAGTTGTCGGCCTGTTAAGTATCACGAAAAGCATGCAAAACAAATGGGTGTCTATTTCTGTTTGTAGCTTTCTTTAACCATCTAACCCAACAATCAAAAGTATACCCATGCGTATGAACATATACCTTGATTTACTTTTGGTGTTACCTGCCTATGGATATAACTCAAAACGCAATTTTTTACTTGGACATTATCCATATTGCCGATTGCATTGTGACGCTCCGAGTAATATTCTTGGCCTTCCAGGCTGAGAAAGCACTGACCGGATATTTCAGTTCAGCCGAGCTGCATAGATAACTGACCACTTCAATGCCTTGGGGCTACAAAATAAGCTTATGCTTTTATTTTCCCAAGAGAGAAGAAAATTGCTATCGTAACACAAATTTTTCAGCTCCAATAAATGGTGAACATCCAAAAGAATGAGACTGCACTTCATCCCCGGTCGCAACGTTATGTACTAAAGCACTGTCATCATGGAAGTAATACCGGGTGGTTCTTTACCATAGTGGTCATTGAGCTCATGGAATGAGTAGTGAGCGTGCATGTTTGTTTCAACTATTTAAGGTCAGTTTTAGTTCCCTGAATTTCGCACAAACGAAGGCGATATATTCATTCCATCCATAAGTTGCTGTCGCCATTGTCTTGCACATAGAGCTATAGAGTTCGGGATACGTACAGCAGATAGTATACAGCAGACGGTGGATACGGACTCGTCGAATAGAGACGAGAGACCCGCCGCTCGAACACGTGGGATTTGCCGATAGGAGACGTGGGATCCACTGACTGGAGGCGTGGAATTCACTGACTGGAGACGTGGGATTCGCTGACTGGAGACATGGGATCCACTGTTAGGAGACGTGGGATTCACTGACTGGAGACATGGGATTTGTTAACAAGAGACGCGAGATTCTTTTTTCCTGTTTTAATAGCTGGCTCTTTGTTGGTTTTGCACATCTAACATCTCAGTACATATAGCATACCCAGGTGCTCACCCAGGTATTAGAAGCGATACCACATCCGGGCCGCTGCACAATGACATGATCTGCTGCATGAAGGCCGCTGGACAGGGCCGTTACTCAGGGTCGCGTAGGGACGGAGGTCGCAGCGGTGAGGCTGCTTCGTCTCGAGCTGGCGCGGTAGCTGCGCTTCGCCTCCGGCATCGATGTATAACATTCAGAGTACACCACCAGAAAAAAACGGCGCCATTCTCCCAAGAATCCTTGTTTCTTACGTTCTGTTTTAAAAGCAATAAGCAATTCGTTCGGCATCAAAGGGCTGCTTGACCCTTGGTCGGAGACCATCTAGAGAAAAATCGCTTCCATCTAGCCACCGCACAGCACATACGACATGACCAGCAAGACAATGAGATGTGCGGCACATGGATAATTTCTCAAACTAAACATAACAGCACATGTGTCAAGCATGATACGGATAGGCTCCATACGCTGATTGATGGCCCAAAATATACACACCACCAAAATGAATCGATCAACTGGCAGCTAAAGAGGTATTAGACCGAAGTGTCATTTCTCCCAATACGTACATTGCTGAAACGTAAACGTATCAATACGTACATTGCTGAAACGTAAATGTGTCAATACGTACATTGCTGAAAGTCTGTTATGTGTCTGATATGCAAAAACTGTTTGGTGGGAATATAGCTGAGCACTACCTGACATTGAAACGACAGGAGCTGAGTAGACGCACTGCACTGGTAAGGTGTTTCCGATCATGTGGGCCAAGATTCGGAAGTTACATTGCCGGCTTCCCACGTTTGCGGCGCTTTCGGTTCGCGATTCGTTAATGTAAAGTTATCTAAATCCTTCGTTTCGAAAGCTTTTGATGGCTTCTTTTGCATCCGTAGCCTATCGCTAGCTTCAGTCTCTCTCACCTGCATAGACATGCATTCACACATTTTTCCATCAGGCAAAAGACCTTTTCATCTTGTGGGAATCCCACCAACAAGTTCTTGGTACCGAGGTGTGTCAATCCTGCATTAGGCGTACTCGGCGTGTGACGGAAAGTGCGTCAAAAACCTTTCATGTCTGTTGAGTAAATCATCTATTAATCGTATCCCGTGACTCTCCCAGTGACGACATGGCACCGGTCTCCTGTCGATCAGAGTGCACATATTAAACCACAGTGTCTCCTCTCTAACCAATTTCGCTGTGCCGGGCTCTGCCTTGCAGAATACAACTCTAAGCCTCTGGAATATATCGGCGCAAAATGTGCTTAGCCTGCATCCAGAAGCCATTGTTTCCAAAAATCGAATTCTGAACATTGTGCTGATGGGAAGAGGAGCGACGCGATGCTGAAGTATTGAATGACTCTTTGACGTCAAGTTAATAGTCAAATGACCCGACTAAGCATTCCTTGCATTGCATTGTATTCCTTAGGTCGCGTGCTGAAGTTGCTGAAGTCCTACGTCTCGCGAGAAATCCCACGTTATCCACCGAAGGTGACTTGTGACACGTTGTACCAGCCTTTTAGATCAGGTGAGTAAGGACTCACCTGGTCTAAAAGGCTGGTACAACGTGTCACAAGTCACCTTCGGTGGATAACGTGGGATTCCGCGCGAGACGTAGGAGTTACTGACAGGAAACGTGGAAGTCGCTGATAGGAGACGTGAGATTCGCTGACCAGACATGTGATTCGGGGGCTGGAGACGTGGAATTCGCTGACTGGAGACTTGCGATTCGCTAGCTGAACATGCGCGGGCTGTTTGGCTTTTGACAAGGGAGTTGGGAAAGATTGTGCGTGCGAATCCCGCGCCCAAACCTGTGCCATCTGTATGCAGCTGGTTAAGTGTTGATTGTTCTGGAAAACCGCCATTTAGAGAGGATAAGTGACTACCTCCCTCCCATATTTCGAGGTGCATAGTGTGCGTTTGGAGATGACAGGTGCATGGGCCTGCCAGGTTATTCCTTAAGTAGTTGATACCCGCCCAAAAGCGATGTTGCGTAGCGGCTGATTACTGGGGTCCATTGGAAGGCTTAGCTTTCTAAGCACATCCCGACGACAGTAGGTTAACCATTTGAATCATTTTCACAGAGTTAAAGTGAATGGCTTTTATGATGGCTAAACGGAGAGATTTTAGTCGTCCATTGACGAATATCATATGTAGGTTAAGTTTGCGTCATAGCTAAAGCAATCACGCACACGTACGCGTACATTAGGCAAAGAAAACGTCATTCGTTTTTTTTTTTCGTTGACTAACTTCGAACAGGGTTTTGTTAGTTCTCAACATTTTTAGCAAGATCCGGCCAACACTTGCCTGAGTCGGAACAAGGCATTCTTCACGTGGCTCCAAGCAGAATTTTGCATTATCAGTGTGCCAGGTCGAGATGCCATCGGTCCACCTGCTCTTTTTTCCTGAGATTATGGGGTTCTCTACTCACAAATCTAATCAAAGGATGTCTCAGATTTAACACGCGACCGGGTGGCCGGCTAGATGCCCTTCGCTCGGGTGGGGGTGGGGCAATTTACCCCCCCCCGCTGATATCTCAGGAACTAAGAAAGCTAGAGACACCAAATTATCAGGGTATCTTAACCTGTACGTAAACTCACTTAGGTCAAAGTTTGAGTTTCCTAGGTCATGATCTTCAGGTAAACTAAGGTCAAACAAGGTCAAATCCCAGGTTGGTCTTCAAAGGACCCCAAAACCTAGGCGACTGTGTCTAAGCAAAATTTCAAAAGCCCATTTGAGGTCAGTGACCTTTTTTGACCTTTGGAAGGTCATGATGACCAGAATCATTCAAGACTGCTTTAAGTTTTGCATTTGAATAAGCGACAAAGATTACGCCAGACAGTTTGTTCATAAAGCAAGATGGCGACCCGGGTCATCTTTGGTCAATGACCTTTTCTGACCTCCAACAAGTCAATGGAAGATGTATAATGCGGTTCCTGCCGTCAATAAATTCGAAGTGAGCACCACAAACTATCCCATACAGCAAGCCCTAGAGTAACAAATCAGGTTGGCTGTGGCCTTGGTCTGACCCTCATACCTGACCTTAGGTCAGCGTAATTTGCTCATTCAATATGTGTGGTGTCTAAGAAAGCATCTCAGAGATGTATGGCTTCGTCAAACACTCCTTTTTTGTATCAGATTGGACGATTCCCTAGAAATTGCCTTCGCTTGAACCATGGCCTGAGTTTGACCTGCCATAGGTTAGCGACCTTACAAGGTACATCTAAGTTTTTATGTCAAACGATCCGCCATTCAATTTTCTACAGCTATGCAAAGCTTGGCGCGGCTACCCCGCGCTGTTCAGAAACCATTATGGACAAACCTTTGGGGGGGGGGTCAATGTGACCCCCACCCGAGCGCGTGTTAACTGCCGGGGCTTTCGTGATATCCAAGACCAGGCCCTACAGAGTGATTAAATATTTACTTTGACAAAACAACACCCCCATTCGAGCTTATGATATCTGTATGCAGCTGCTTAAGCGCTGATTGTTCTGGAAGACCGACATTTTGAAAGGGTAAGGTGACGATCTCCCTGCCACGTGATCTGTGTTATGGCTTGAGCTTGACTTTATTTAGTGTTCATAGTGTCTTGCAGCATAGATCAGAAAGCGTTGGACGATTTTGTGTGTTTTTTTTTAGGCATTTTGCGGCAATTTTATGAGGATTGATGTAAAATCGATCTCATAATATTTATCACTTTTCTAATGAGAATGACCAGTCTTTCCATTGTCAGTTAACCGCACCAGATCCAACAACTCTATCCTATTACACCGGAAGTGGAAACGAGTTCACCCTCGGCGGAAGCGTCTGGGGAAACGCTTCAGGCCGTGTAGGGTTGGAAGTTACGTGAAAACAGCTGTTTGTGAGCCATGTCTGCGGATGGTGATGATTTCTTTTCTTTCTCGTGCGTATCGACTAACGGCGTCATCTTGCAGCCATCAAAGCATCACACATATGTCGGGCTCTCGGTACGTACGAGTGTTGTCCGCGAGGCATGCTGACGCACCACACCTGAGCTAGCTACGTCAGAGCTCGCGTCGTACACGGACTGAACGGGTGAGCGGTCAGCTTCAAATTAAGACCCCTTGGCTTCACAGATCAGATCATCACCAACCAAGGAGCACAGAGACTGTCCCGCAAAGCAGTGGGGCCAAAGAAGCGTCCGCGCTCAGCTTCTAGGTGGTTACACTGACGAGCGCGTCGGCGACCGACAGTCGTTGATCGCAGTGAGGACACGTTGGTGGTTGATCTGCAGACCGAAGGTAACTGTGTGCTCCGTGTGTACGGCTCGTGCGGAGGCGACAGATGCTGACCTCATCCACCCAGCTGCCCCGTTGTAAAGGCGCCCAGTCACCCAATGTATCTTTTACTGACCTGAGTTTATTTCTAGCGTTTTCACGGATGTCTGTGTTCACCTGGTCCCAGGCCTTCCGCTACTTTTCATTAAGACGAACAGACAGGGACTGCCCAAAGTAAGAGTATGGTGTCCGAACTGAACGAGGTCGGAATACCGGCTGTACCCCCTTCAGCAGCAGCAGCGTTAGCCCCTTCGTTTCCTGCCAGCCTGCTGCGCCCAGGCACCCAAGCAAAAACCACCCGCCTTTCGTTGTGTTTCAGTGAGAGCAGTTGGCGTAGGACTGGTCGGTAAAGGCAGCACCAGTGTTTGGATGTAGAATAGTTAAAATGCCGATACGGCAGTCAGATAGGATGAAAAATCGTCCCCCTCGGTGCCATACATCAATGCCTCTCAGATAGCACAAAGCTTAGCAGGGCAGGAAATCTATATACGAACAGCTTATTGACAAATGTGTTAATCGGAAAACAATCGCTATCCGCTATGACTGAGCGCATCAGCATTTTGTTGGAGATCTCATCTTACATATTTGGCCTCTTAGCACGCAGGGGCTGGATGAACGAACCGGGAAACTTTGTGGGAGCCTTCAACTAGAACTCCTGAAATCTGGTACAGGAGCTATAGCTCAATATATGTCGTAGGGTGGCTAGCGTAACTCGGAATTTCAGAAAGAAGATCTAGGCGCTTCAAAATATCCCGGCAATACATTCACCTTCGAAAAAATACCATTCCCGCTATCTGAATGAGAATGGCAGGAGTTACTCGATTGCCTGCGAGCCCGATGACATTTTGCGTTATAACGAGTATCACGATATTGTCTGATGGCTACATATTTGTCATGCATTTCATAAAAAGTCATAGCCTCATCGGGTATTTCGAGCAAAACCTGAGCCGAGCGTAGAGGATTTCGATATAGCTGTTTTACATTTGACGCGCACTTACAAGTATTTTGCATGGCGCTTTCGCCTCAAAGAACAAACCAACCGCAAGAATTCCTCATGCGTCAAACGTGTGTCTCTCAGCCTTAAGTTGCGATTCAATAGTCAATCATTGGGATATATACCAATTGCTTACATGCTTACATTTATGTCACAGCACACAGCCTTGGCTGAGTGGTTCAGGCGTCCGACTTCAGTACGTGGCAGGCACCTGAGTTTGAGTCCCAGAGGCGATTGGTTTGTGATGCAGGTACCGGATGGCGGTGGTGAGAGGGTCTCCACGCCTGTACGGCATGATGGTGTGAACGCATTGGACGATACGCAGAAGTGCCCCCTCCCCCTTCTCCCCACCCCACCCCGACAGGTGCAGACAGTTATTTATCAAACTGGGCTAAGTGTCACCCTGACGGGCGTCGTTTACTGTTCTGTGTGGAGAGCTGAAGCCCCTCCCCTCCCTCCAGCTTGGGCTCCATGTCCCGCCAACTTTAGAAGATGCTGTATTAAATGTAGGGAGAAACCCAGTTGTGGACGTATTTTGAAAATATGCTTTGATGTTTGTCGCTGTTCACCCTTCTCTCTCCCCCCCCCCCCCCCCCCCCCACACACTCATTTTGCGAAACCGTGTCCCTGCTCAGCGATAAGCAGTGTCCTGTACGAACTATTTGGAATGAAATTATAAATAGATTATCGATGCATTTTGAGAAAAAATGTAGATTTCTACGTGGCCAGCACAAACAGCGCTCGGGGCAATAATGGAAGTTGGCATACTTTTTCCAAAAGTTTGCTGGCTTGTAGCCTGTCGATTGCCGATCGTCACTTAGAAAGAATATCAAGAACTAAAAGTGATATATCGCAGCAAAGATCAAAAATTTTGCTGGCTCCTTTTCGTATCTCCGGTAAATGTCATCCCAACATACGTGATCAAAGATCCATAAATCTTTTTGGTTGCTCAAATGCATCGCCTACCTTGCGATCTCTAGCCCGCTCCCCAGCTTTGCACGATCATGCCGACCTCAGTGTGCCCTGACCCCCGAAGGCAGCTTTCGGTCTGCATTGATCGCGACAGCCGCCGCTTCCGGACAATCGGCGCGTAGTCATCTGAGCTGATAAACAGATGGCGCTGTTGTCGGCACTCTCGGTTGCCGTTCGCCCCACCACGCCGACGGCGCACTGGGAGAGCGTTCGAACTGCTAATGACCCCATCAGTCACTCACTGGCTGGCTCCGATCGCCGCTTTTTGTTTCTTGTCCGAGTCGTGGCTCAGGAAGGGTGGGCGTTTATCTCTTCCAGCCCCTCCCCCACCTTGCCGGGACCGGCAGGCTTTGTCGGGGTAGCTGACGGATAGCCTTCGTTAGAGAGGCGAAGGTGCAGCATTCAGTTCGGATAGGTGCTACCACCGGAAGCTTGGTTCAGGTGACTGTGGGAGCCTTTCTTCGGCTGATGAATGTCTATTTTCATCGGGCTCGTCCTGTTTTGACTTTTTATGACGACTTTCTCGAGACCGGGTGGCGGTTATAGGTGAAGAGATTTAAAACTGTCATGGTAGCATGGCTTTTATCTCTGGCGCTGAAGAGTGCTTTGTCCCTCATGGCTTGAATTTGAAAGTGATAGGTCTATTCAGTGGTTGCAATTTAGAAAGAAACAGAAGCGGAGTCCTGCTTGGATCAAGTTAACATTGTCCATTCAATCGCCTGTTTCTCCCTATGCTTTGAGGCACTTTATTTTTTAACTTACGTAAGTAGTAACGTCCCTGCACTATTGGTTTATGTCATGAGTTGCCAGGAATTGTCGTGAGAATAGTGTCCAATATTGCCGGCTGTCTTTTTAAAGAAGTCAGTGATGGGCTACAGTTGGGGGCTTGAAGCTCTCTTTTACCTTTAATGCAACCCTGCATCCCTGGAACATCTCCTTCCTTCTTTACAAACACCTTTTACTCTGCATCTTGCCCCCGTTTTGGCAAGTTTCTCCCACGTCCCCTCCCTTTCCCCGGCCAATATCCTCTCTGTTTACTTTTCGGGTTATGGATGCATAGTTTTGAGCGATGCAGATGAACTCCACATGTCCTGCACGTCCGTTGTACCCAAATACTGCGTGCACAAACCGATATGCTGTTATATCCGCAGCAAGATAAAGATATGAATACCATCGCCTCCTCAGGAGGCTCCCTCCTCGCGCCCAGCCTTTCGATGGTCGCGGATCTGCATAAGCGTGCGCTGCATATCCTCGCTGGCTCCAATGGCGTCGGCTCAGTCTCCCAGAGCGTGGTTGTCAGAGATGCGTGGAACCGTGACACCGTGACAAAATGTACCGAATATGTGAAACATCTAGCCTCGAACGGACCAATGGAGACCTTACACGGAGAGACCAAACAGACTCAAGCTCGATGCGAGGTCGAAACAACACGCCCTCCCCATGAATGTTTGCTGCTACTCGAGAGAGGTCCGGTGTACATCCCAGCAGCGTGCGCGTGTTTTCGAGAGCGCCACTCATCCTGACCTTGAGGCCCCTCGACCCGTAAAGCGGGGCGGACGGCCCACTTCCACGCGCTATTTATCGTCTCCCACCGCAGGTTAAAACCATTTGAGATGACTTCGATTTCGCTCGCACCATTTCAATCCTCGTTACCTGAATGGCTAATCCAGTCTGGGGCGAATCCAAGCGACTGTTGCCCAATGTTGCATAATTTGGCGCGGCCGGGGGCGCGTCGTACCGCCCCCGTCGCGGTGAAGGACGTCCTTCCGTCAGGGCAAGTGTCGCCGCCATGGTCGCGGCGCCTTTACCGTGTGGCGGTCGCGTGTGATCGCCCAGCATTAGCATTCACAGGTGACCTGCGGTGTCCACGCACAGCGACAGCGACACCTATTCAGAGCACAGCCGACCGGTGAACGCGGCTGATCCAGCGAGAGACCCCAATAGGCGCGAGGCGGCGCGACGCCGCCATGAAAGGGAGGGCAGCGATAGGCTCTTGTGTGAGGCTGAAGTCTCCCGTCTGCAACGCGCCAGCCCGGCGCTAAGAAGATAACACTTGGCTGGGGATGGTGTGATGCGGCGCTGTGAGAGGCCACAGCCTGTGCACTCTTTCCTGAGCTAGCGTCTGCCTCGGCGTTTCCCACGCATAGCGCGTGTTCCAGTTATTTTGTGATAATGGGATCAAGACCACGGACGGGGCTAGCTGTAAGCACTCCTTGGTGAGCATAATGTAACTTTACTATTCTCGTTCTACTGTAATATCATTACAAACACGCTGCCACCAAAGTAGGCTTTCAGTTTTGAGCGGTAATCAAAACCGGCTGGCGATGTCCGATACAAAGCGATACGATTTCAAACCAATCTGTGTGGCCGCTAATGCGCGAATCATTCCATACTTGTCAACCACGCTTCTCGGAACCGTGTAACACTTTGAAAGAAATCTGTTCTGGATCCCTGGCGAAAAGGGCGCTATGTTGGTCTTTGACAAACCACGTAACCTCGGTCAGCCTCTGATAATCTTATGCTTCTTACGCACGGTGTCACTGCAGCCGGGTGGGCCTGGTATGATTGAAGTCATCCTTCGAGACATCAAGCTGTGATGGCCTCTGCCTGGGGGCCGACATACGTGATTGCAGTCCGTAAGATTTCCGATAAGAGCCACGACTCCAAGCTTGCGTCATCTTCATATGCGTGTGCCGGTGTCAAGCATCAGATAAACCAGAGAGCAGCTCACGCATAAGTCGCCTGTATCACGTGAGCATCGACCCTTTCTTTTCGTCTGTATTGCTACCGAAGAGACACTGAACGAAACTACCAAAACAACGGGCGACAAGATATGGCTCCATGCTTATCTTCACCGCGGGGAAGGGTCACACAGGCCCCTTAGGCACAATCCAACGACGTCGATTACATGTTCTAGATAGCCCCGAAGATAGGGGTTGGCTGGCAGATGGCTTGTTATTTGTCCCAAACACCATCCGAGGGGCGGTGTCCGGCCGTTATGGCGTTTACACGTGAGTCGGCCACGTATTTCAATTACCCTTATACCTGTGGAAAATTGTTCGGCTCGTGCTCATTAGATATAATCACGACCGCACTGCCGAGGGATGTAAAATTGCCGGGTTGTGTAAAAGTAAATGGTCTCGTCGCTCTGATTTACTGCGCCCAAGACCTTGTTGCCATGCTTTCGATACTTACCCCGCTCAGGCCTTTAAGTCCCCGCCGGGATCAGCGCTGCCTGCGGTGTAACCGAGCTGCTAAGCTGTGTATCGCGCCTGCTCATTCTCCACAACCCGCCTGTGCCATGACGGCTAGACGGAGGAGCAAGGAACTACAGCCCTCGCGCCGCTGGATGGCCCCGTCGCCTACAATTCGAACGAGTAACCTGTCCAGAATTCCGGACGAGACAAGCCTTGGCTCAGTGTCTGGCACTCGAGCGCAGGTCACTCCTGCCAACGCTATAACTGTTACGCACTTATACACAGCCCTGGCGTGGTCGTGCAGCCAGCTGGTGATGAGGTCACTTCCAGAGCCCTCGAGCAGTAATGAGAGTCGTCAGACGCCTCACAGCGCCTGGTGGTCTGGAGAAGGCGCGGCGACTCCTCACTCGCTAGTACACTTGTTCTCCGAGCTGAATGTCCCTCGAAGCCGACACTGACCCGAGTCGGACGACTGTTCCAGATGCACAGTTCTGCGCCTCACCTCACCCCACCTCACCTTGGCGGTGCGCCTCACCTCACCTCACCTCACCTCACCTCACCTTACCACGGTGGTGTGCCTCACCTCACTTCACCTTACGTCGGTGGTGTGCCTCATCTCACGATCATACCCGCACAACTGTAAGCATCCCGTGAATGGTCGACGCCGATAAACGCGTCATCCGGTGACTGTCAGACAGCACCAGCCGACAGCTCCGGGCTGGCAGCGGTCGTCCGGCCGGACTGGTCCGGCTCCGATGGTCCGGCGGTCGTCAGACAGCACCAGCCGACAGCTCCGGGCTGGCACCGGTCGTCCGGTCGGACTGGTCCGGCTCCGATGGTCCGCATGATGGTCTAATGGGCCTGTTGCGTGTGCCCGGGCAGGGTTTTTGCTCTCACTGGGCAGTGGGCCAGCGCACGCCCACCCTGTCCTGATTAGCTCGAGCGGCCTCCTCCTGTGGTCTCCCGACGGGAGGCGCGCGAGGCGGTGTGGTGAGATCGCAGCGTCACGGCTGGCTCCTGCTCGGACAGCCGTTGACACCGACTTGGTGGGGTTTGGACGCATCTCTTTCCCTCGTGGTTAGTTTCTTCATGTGCACGCGGGCTGTGCCGATGTTCTGCGGTGTCCTTACAAAAATAGGTGTCGTTCAATACAGTAGCGATATACAACTATGCTGCGGGATGACTGACGGTGCCACAAATTATCCGTCATACGTCATATCTATAACGCTCAGCTGAACTAGACACCACTTGTCAGACATTAAGTATCCAGTAGACGGTACTAAAACATTAACAGTTGGCAGTGTCAGCTCCAGCGTAATTCTCCATTTCCGGTAGCGCGGCAGCAATCGTCACCATGCGGGTTCAGTCTTAACATGCGTCTCGCCGTAACAGTGACGTCACCCGTATACGTGTTCGTGACGATAGCTTCGCTTGATAGATGATGGTATGCAATCGTGTTACCAATGGAACGACCCACGCACGGGAGCAGACCGGCCAGTGCATAGTGAAGAGGTGTTTTCAATCAGTGCTGTACCGATTCATGCGAGCCCGAGCCTGCCATTATTCAGTCAGGAGTCCTTGACTTCTGTGAGCACGCCCAAATGGCGGCCTCGCTCTGCGCCCTCTGAACAGCTCATCGAAACGGGAATTAGACAATAAAAAGACCCTCTCCGCGGGGTTTTGTGGCTCTTTTCGAATTAACCCGGGTCTTGGCTACGCCTGCAATTAAGCATGCACATTAATATTCATTGATTTGTTCCAGCTTGCTAAACCCTGAATGAAATTAAATCGCATTACTTCATCCACCTTTGGCAAATGGCCGTTGGATTAGGCATGCGCTAAACGCGAGTTCATGTTAGTGGTTAGACGCAGTCAGCTAATGCACTAGTTGCTTCAGAAGTATAATACCGGCACATCGAGACACTCCCCTTAAATGTATCATGTAAGTGGGAACTAAACTGCCTCGGACAAAGCCATACTCACATTACAGCTAAGCAATGATGTGCTGGCATTTCTTCATTACATTCTGAACGCATGCTTCAATGCTCCAAGTGCAATGCGTCACCTTGCGCGTGGCGAGCACTCATTGGCGACGTTGGCGTACCTCGTACCCGCCCACCTCTCCCCAGCCCGGTCGGCCGTTGGGTACCGGTACCTCGCCCCCCCCCCCCCCACCCACTCTCTCGCAGCCCGGCGGTCGATGGGCCACCGGTACCTCGCACCACACCCCCACCCACCTCTCCCGCAGCCCGGCCGGTCGGTGGGCACCGGTACCTCGCACACACCCCCACCCACCTCTCCCGCAGCCCGGTCGGTCGGTGGGCACCGGTACCTCGCACACACCCCCACCCACCTCTCCCGCAGCCCGGCCGGTCGGTGGGCACCGGTACCTCGCACACACCCCCACCCACCTCTCCCGCAGCCCGGCCGGTCGGTGGGCACCGGTAGCGGCCGCCGGCCCGGCGAGCGTGCAGCCGGCCGCGGGTGGCGTCGGTCGTCGGGCCGGCTGGCGTGAGGCGCCCGGTTACGTCAGATCATGATCCGACTCATCGGCCGGCGGCACCATCAGTTACGTCCGGCGCGGCTCATGTCGGAGGGCGGCCACCAGCGGGCCAGAGAGGCTAGGGGCGCGCCGCCCCGCCGGCTGGCGCAGCTAACAGCGTCACGCCGGATAACGGACCCCGGCCGGCCCCGGCCCGCGTCCATTCAGGTGTCGATCGAGACGGAATCCCGTCTGCAATGGGGCCAGCGAAAGTTGTGTCATTGCTCGTTATAATTACGCCGTGAATGCGAACATCATCCTCGCGGCGATTGAGACACGTGGCATGGTGACATGTACAACATCCTCCTCGCGACGATTAAGACGCGTGACATGGTGACATGTAAAACAGCATCCTCGCGGCGGTTGAGGCACGTTGCATGGTGGCATGTAAAACGTGTGGAAACATGAGCACGAAGCCTTAGCACTTAGCACTTAAGCACCTTAGCACTTGAGCAATTGTCAATATTTTGTAATAGTACAGGGTCTTGAGACCGACGATTGCAACGTTTGCAACTGAGGTAAATATTTATCACGACCACGTTTGCGGGTGTATTGCTACACCACCTTCATCACAGGCAAATATTCGTAGGCAAGTGTCTGCGGATGAAAACGAAAGCAGCCGCTATTGGTCGTATTGCTATGCCTATAACGATTGGTGTTTGAAAACGGTTAAAAACTCATATTACACCTTGTCAGCCCTAGCCTTAGCCCACGCACGTTTCTCCTCAACAGAAGCAAACGCGGTGACCCAAGGCACTTTCATTCGGCTATAACCGGGATGCAACCGACAGTTCATCTGAAATATTGTGAAGCAGCTGTGATGACATTTGATTGAATGATGACGTCTTATCTCGTTACGAGCTCCGATCGTGTCACGGGCTCACGGGACTAGTTTACTTCTCTACGCAGGAGAAAACACCATGAAGAGTCTCTTTAAGGCGGACATTTGCTATGTCCGACGTTTTTCTCGGCGTTTGACACGCTTGCTAGGGTCGGACGTTGTGAGCGCAGTGTAGTCTCCTCTGATATTCTGGTACAATTTAAGGAGCGATCGCCGCATGACCTACGGGAACATTTCGACGTCTGATGGGTGCGTTAGTTCGCATAACAGTAGTAAAACAAAGCATGGAAAAGCAATTGTCTGCGTTCAAGAATGAGTAGACGTTGAAGTCCAAGGGCGAGACACAACCGTGTACGTACCGCTACGAAGGTGGTACAATGGTAGGGTGTCGTGGAGCTCGCGAACATGCTGGCAAATAGCCCAGTAAACGCGTATTAACATATGAGAATATTAATTAATAGTATGATGCTAATAAAAGAGTAAGCATTACTTAGTAGTTAACAGATCTTGCCAGCGCATGTAAGGATATCTTGGCGGCCATAACATTACCGGTCTGGTTCCATTTTTTGCCACGTGTTTTTATTTTGTTCTGTTTCTCGCAGATTGTGTATCATTAAGCGTTTGATGTAGTGACAACCGCTGTTACCACCTCTCACTTAATCCTTGGCTTCTACAGCAGCATCCATGCTACATTTATCGTGGAGATGGCCTGCTAACGCCATCAGGTAAATCACTCGTGACGATTGTGAAGTCAGCCCCCCTGTGATGGTATGGTAACAAATAACAGCACCTGGGATGGGGGCCCCAGAACCCCGCCGGATGGCCTCGAATAAACTGGTCCATCGAAATCATTTGTCATTCGTACGAACAGAACCATCGTTTTCCTTGGCAGTTGACGTAGATGTTTCACTTCGATCTTCGTAACAGGTACGTTGTTGAGTGGAAATTATGTGACGCATGCGTAAACAATACAAACAGTCATGCCGTATTGTAAAGGCTGTTTTGTGACATGTGCTTTGTGAAAAGTGTACGAGTATATTGCACGGAGAATAGCTGGAGTCTTTTTAACGCATTGATGCTCAGGATATATGTTTTCCAACCAGTACGCAGAACTCCGTATAATTGGTTCACCTAACACGGATGTTCATAGACGGTGTGCATATCATCTTTATCATCGTGATTATGTCATGAGACAAGAGCAGGCAATCTATAATTTGTAGCTGATTGAGAAGCAATCCACCAACCACAACCGAACTTAGGGTGCAAGTTTTAACAGATCGTTTTGAATTTGATAATGCACGGTGTCAGACATACTGCAGCTTGACCAGTCATTCAATATTATGCGAGAGGTGGTTAGGTCTTCATCACAAGTTGCATGTTCGTTTGCAAATAATGCAGGCGTGTGCGTTTCGTGGGTCCGAGGTTCTTGCCAGCCTTTAGCACCGCCACCAGGCCCACAGCTGCGCTACAGCTCTCCTTGCTCTGGAGCACCACGATGAAAGCGAGTCCGGACCTGGACGGCAGAACTCCGCTGGTTGGTGTTGTTAGTCCCACTGCTCTCCACTCCCACGTCTGCTTAATGCTAAAATGTTGTTAAAGAGATTGTACGTTTGTTGATTAAAAAACTGAATTAGCTCCAGAACAGGCAGATCGAAGTGGAAAAAGCCCCATGGTAGCAGCATGTTTTCTGGAAGTGACATTTTCTGTACAAAATATTGCTGACAACTGCGGGATCATGGCACCGTATCTTTTCCGCGAAATCATCGGCACAGGCTGTTCATCATTAGGATTCCAACACAAATAGATCATTTCTAGCATCCAACATGCAAAAACAAAATTTGTATCTCGTATTGACATACAGCTATGGCCATCGATCCATGGGGCACCTAGAACACGCCATTTGCTCTTGGATTGATCATGAAGTCTAACGTTCCCCAATGGAATATCTGACAACAGCTCCAATTTTCTTCAACTGACAGGCACTGAACCCTGCCTACGTTCCCAGGCCTACCATTGCTAAAATAGCTGATTTCGTGAGCAGACGCGTTGTTATTCTTGTGCTGCGGGCTTTTCGCAGCTGAAGTGAGTGCATCAGGCTGCATTCCATTTTCCGGTCGAAAGAAAGTTTGTTCAATTCCTTTTAAACGCTGCAAAGTTGTTCTATTTCTTCTTCGCGTGCTCCTGGCGACTACCTCTCTCTCCCTCCGTCCGCCACCCTCCTGCGGCGATCCCGGTCAGCGAGACAAGCGAGACTCATGCCTGGGCATGTACACCGGTATGCTCCAGGCGAAAGGGAGGCACAGTCGCGCAAGAGGTATTTACGGCAACACGGCCGGCGCTGCGGCCAGCTAGATTAGCCCGCATTTGGACGGCTGGCGAGGCACCCGACTGGACAGACCGAGACGTCCCCCGCTGTGGGACATTCAGACAACCCGGCCAGGAAGGTCGGCCAAGGAGAGCCTGGGACAGCAGGGGAGGGAGCGTGAGGGAGGGCAGGGATGAGCAGAAAGAGCGGGGAGAAGGGGAAGAGAAAGGGGAGATAGGTTGAGTGAACGAGAGAGGGATAGGGAGAGAAAGCGGAAGAGAGAGAGGGGGGGGAGAGAGAACGGAAGTGAGAG
>NW_023596420.1:75499-116514 GCF_011947565.3 Pollicipes pollicipes | reverse complement strand
TCTCTCTCTCTCTCTCTCTTCTCTCTCTCCTCTCATCTCTCTCTCTCTCCTCTCTCTCTCTCTCTCTCTCTCTCTCTCTCTCTCTCTCTCTCTCTCTCTCTCTCTCTCTCTCTCTCTCTCTCTCTCTCTCTCTCTCTCTCTCTCTCTCTCTCTCTCTCTCTCTCTCTCTCTCTCTCTCTCTCTCTCTCTCTCTCTCTCTCTCTCTCTCTCTCCTCTCTCTATCCATCCTTTGCCTACTGTGTGCTGCTGGACTGTACCCTTTCGTTTCCTCCATTCTTTTGCTAATAGTTGCTATCACACTGGAGGTGGTTCATATAGCATCATTGAGGTAGCTTTGATGCACCACATTTTTTTCACGGGAAAAGCAGTCAGCTCTGGTGTCTTCATGAGCGTCAGACATCTTTGCGTGATGAATATGTGCAGGGACGAATCCATATCTCAGTAAGCCCTATACTGTATGCGTCACGTTTGAACCACACCACCCCATTTTGTAGCTCTGAGATATGACACTGGTGTTAGTACAAAGAGCTAAAAACAAGTGTGATCACCCGGCGGTAGAACAAACCGACCCAGGCTTCCGTGACCCGTCAGAGCGGCGATCAGCTGTCGGGCTTTAGTGGCGGTGCCGAGGGCTCTACGTCACCTTCGCACCCATCAGCGTCCGTCCCCAGGCCTCCCAAGCTAGGGCTTGCGATCGTATCTGGAGCTCAACACTGTCACTGACTCAGTCTGCCGCATTGGCGCGTTTGGGGTCAATGGCGACGCGTCCCCTTCTTTTACAACGAATGCGGCTGCGTTTTACTACCGAGCAAGGCTGCTCGTGCCTTTATCCTCATATCTAGACGTTCTGTGGCAATGGAAGTCAATGGGCGATGGGGTTTGGTTGACTTTTACGCTTTTGAGCCTGATGAAGTAAAGCTATATTTGTGATTGAAGCAAAGCTATATTTGTGATGTTCGACTGCTAAGCAGTCAAATGGTAGCGCAGCAAGTGTCATGCACTCGGGCGCCGATGCCCTAGTACAAAGAAGTACTTATCCGGACGTGAGAACCCACCTGTATGTGTTTTACAAACTGGTCTGCTTGGAAATGAATGACCCCACGTGGCTCATGCCATTCTGTTGCCTTATTAAGTTTACCCAGTCTGGAGACATCAAATCTGCAAAGGAAATTTGTTTTAGCGAGCGTACGTGAACTAGACTTTTGTGAGGTGACCTATATTGACGTGTTTCTGGCACATCATTAGTGCCGAGCTCTGGCTATTGCGTAGAAGAGAGGCCAAAAAACCTGACCTGACCTGGAGCAGAACCCACTGTTTGGAGTGTGAGTTCGACACGTCATATACCCAGGCCTGGTCTTTGGTGGACATGCTCCACGAGAAAGACCCGCTTAGGCAGAGAATGAGCTGCTATCAGTGTACGGATAAGATAAACCCTCTTGTTCACGACATACCTATGACCAATAATGATTCATTTTTAAAACATGGGATAATGGCCGTTGAAACGGGGTGACTGACTAGTGCGTCGTGCTGTATGGCGGACAAATATCACGAATGGAATCACTGTTCAGTCTACCGTGCTCTTCTGATGTGTTAGCATAAACAGAACGTTTCGGCCAGTTAACTTTCCGCACGTCGTCAGGTGTTCTAAAATCCTGAGAATGATTGGATGGTGTTTGGTGTTCAGGCACTCACGAGTCCAAACCACAATATCCTCCTTGCAATTGCTACAACTCGAACGGGGTCTTCTCAATGGGTGTCCAGCACTCTACCAACTGAGGCAACTGGATAAGACAACGTTTCCGTAGCAATGCATCGAGCCAGTGCGTTTATGGTAGAACGCACTGGGCTGGATACATCTTTCGAAGTGCTCTTGCATGTGGGCCCTGAAATGTTCAAAAGTCCGTCCCAAGAAGTCTTTAGAAGCAGATGAGCAGAATTCTTTCAGTTTGAAGATGGGTTGACGCATCCCCATAAACCCCAATCATTGTCACTGCGGCGTCGATGCCAGGCAGAGCGCGTCAGGTGGGTGACAGGCGGACGCTCTCCTCGACCCTGATCCCCGCGGCTCACCGCCAGCAGGCTGCAGGCCCAGTGCGCCACGATCGGCGCCGGCGCGCCGTGATCGGCTGGGAATGGCCTGTTTGACCCGCGCCGCGTGCTCCGCGCCACGGGCCCCCGCTGGGCCGCAGTCGCTTTATGGGGGGCGGGGCGAAGGCCGGCGGGGAGGGGGGCCGGCGCATCGGACTCGATCCCGCACAGAATGAGAGCTGGCTGGGGTTCGGATGGCGTCTGCTCCCCACGGCGACAGACGAACGCACGTACTGCTGCTGACAGCTAGCAATGAACCCATCGATAGCTGATCTCCTGGCACCTGAAGGGGAGTGCACTTACTGCTGACCCATTTTTGATGTTGCATGAGTAGAAGAAATTGGCGGCACATTCTTTTGTCCGTTCCGTTCTTTTCCTTTCCCGAACAGTTCAATGATTTTGGAATGATTCTGCGCGGCTGTTTTGGGCCTGAATACGGGACCAACGGGATATGTACACCATAAAGCAGTAATTACATTTGCAAGCATTTTAATCCATCCCTTTACGGCTGAAGATAGACCGCAAACTTAATAAGATTTCCAGTACCTGTGATTTTTCTAGCTTTGAAAGCTGTGATATGGGATCATAATTTTCTGCTCGTTTTAACAACGTACAGTTTGGAAACTCATCAACAGGTTCAACTCCTCAAAAAGCAGGATTTTTTTCCATTGCCATCTGAATACCATCTGTTTGGACGGCAGGATATATGGCAGGATATGGCCTGATGGCCAGGTCCCTCACGGCAGGAATGGCCTGATGGCCAGGTCCCTCACGGCAGGAATGGCCTGATGGCCAGGTCCTTCAGGGCAGGATATAGCCTGATGGCCAGGTCCTTCAGGGCAGGATATAGCCTGATGGCCAGGTCCTTCAGGGCAGGATATAGCCTGATGGCCAGTTCCCTCGCGTCTCATGACAGCATTATTCCAGGTAACGGACGCTCTTTTGCAGTACTCCTCCCAACTGGCCACAACACCCTCTGACATTGGAATTCACCCGAGGGGGACTCACTTCATACCGGGTGACATATTCTGTAAGCGCGTCTATGAATATCTTATGGGAGCGGCCTCCATGTGGAAACTGCTCACACTAAAGGAACACATAAACGCAGTTATCCTGCCGACAGCTCACTTGTCAACATTGCAGTTGCAGACAAAGTTGTTGGTTCCTGCATGGGTTGTTTCACAGCTGTTTCTCGGTTGTTATTCGTTGAACGTAGACACATAAGAAAGCGTCTGTGTGACACATAAGAAAGTGACTGTGCCACACGGGCGATGCACATCACCAAAACAGTGTCACATGCATTGTAAGGGTACGACGTGAGCGCGGAATGAAGCTATAAAATAACGTCTGGGTGTTGGTCTCGATATGGCTATGTCGTAGATTGCACCACAGAAGGACGCATAACGCACTGGTAGCAGCGAGATAGCATGAAAACGACACAATGACGTTGCCTGCACAATGATGTCGGCAAGCGCCTCATGTCTCATGGTTACATATGTTCACAATATTTACACATCTGCCGTATGAAAATACCTGAAAATTCCCCTAATGTCGATTTTACGATTCATTTATCACCAAAGCAGGCCAGAAAGAACTGAGCCTGTTTTGAAGGCACTCAGAGACCACTCCGATTGTGGCCAATGCCATAGTTATAAATGTAAATAACGTCCCGTTGTTTGCAGCCGCACCACAACTGCATTCTAAATACGCCGCTCTGCAGGGTGGCACAGTAAAGGCACACATCATCTCGAGATAAAGACATTTCCTGCGCGCGGCAAAAACCAGAGCAATAAAGCCAGCCGACGTCCATGAACCGGCCGAAAATATGTCAAAACAGCCGTACATTTCAGTTCTGACGCGAACAAAGCAAACAATCCCGCTGCGCCAACCAACTGCGTGCGATGAAAACACAGCGCACAAATCACAGAGCCCCGCAGTCCCGCACATCCCCAGTGCGGCTGCGGTGGCCGGAAGGTCCCCTCTCCTCCCCTCTCCCCCCCCCCCCCCCCCTGCCCGGGTGCCTTGCTTGTTGCTCCGCCGCCGCCCGCGCCGTCGCAACAGGCACAAGGTTTCGGCGACAAGAGGGACGCGGCCGCTCCGGGCGCCGGCGCCGCCGCGGGTCGGGTGGTCGTGCAGGCGGCGGGGCGCCGGCTGACCCAGATGGCACCAGCGAGAGCACGGCCAAGGTCACAGATGCGTCGGCAGTGCCGCGCCGCGCGCCACGGGTGCCGCGGCATACTCTAGCCCACGTGCGAGGAGCACGGGGCATCACTCTGTGGGTAACGTGGTGCCCAACACGAATATAATTACAGCTGGAAATGGTTTGTGACTGTGAGCGACCTATCGGGATAACAGCGCTGTGTTCGTGAACAGAAGGAATCTGTCACGCGCTCTATACTTAAACTACAGGCACGCATTACTGTTTTGGCAACTGGTGAGTAAGGTTAGCGACAATTTGTGTTGTAATCTTCAGAGCATACTATAAGCTCAGCATCAGGTCCTTGTGCTTCAAGGATATTCATGTTACATCAGCGATTTTCCCTAATCCAATCGGAGCACCATATACCACACGATAAATACTTCGCCATCGCTTGCATTGAAAGGTTCACCGTTCTTCCTGTCAGGGTGAGAGGCAGGTGACGCCATATAGCCTCAGCAGCTGTGTGCGTCGTAAAGCCCCAATAACACGCACATCACGGGGCTAAGTTTCGCAAGGTAAGTGTGTATGTGTGTGTGTGGGGGGGGGGGGGGGTGGTTAGCCAGGGCAAAACGGCTTAACTCATCCTCAAAGAAAGGAAAAACACGCTTCCCTTCTGGATTTGGTACGCTTTCTTCTCAGAGCTGGCGGGAGGGGAGGGGGGGGGGAGGGCAGCCCTTCATGTTGAATTAAGTCCTAAAGAAATGTATAACTGAAACCACTCTACTTGTGTAAAAGCTTCTACTTGATAAAATTTACCTCCACCTGACGGAAACGGTATAGTGAACGCTCCAAGCCCTTAAGGATGGCTTGTACCCCGACAAAAACACATCTGAGGTATATGCACAAGAAACCGTCGCGTTTTTGTTTGATTCATATTGTATTTTAAATTGTGACAGCCGCATACTCTCTTCCCGCAGCGTTTATGCCGGGCTCGAGCTACAACAATGGCTGCTGGGGAGCCCTACGCGGCGCGGCATTCCAGCACTGCGGCGCAGTATTCACAGCACAGCGCAGCCCGCGGCGGCCAGGAGCTTCCCCTTCACAGGCGACAGTCTGTGTATTCACAGCACAGCGCAGCCCGCGGCGGACAGAAGCTTCCCCTTCACAGGCGACAGTCTGTGTATTCACAGCACAGCGCAGCCCGCGGCGGACAGAAGCTTCCCCTTCACAGGCGACAGTCGCAACTTTTTCGGCACTGCATGGTGATCTTAAGCTGTACCGGTGAATCAATATTTCGTCTTGTTCTAGGTAGACGTGATTCACCAGCAAACCTTGGGATGCCAGGCAAGCCCAGACATCGCAGCAATTACCGGAGGACCGCGCGGGAAAAGACAAGTTTCACATTTTAACCATCATGGGCAGGGGATGCCTCCGTTGAACACTCTTGGCTTGCCAGTGCGTCCCAGAAACCGTTAAAGAAAGCCTTCGTCTATGCATAATTCCTTCATCTAGGATAACCATGTATTAAATTGTTTGGCGAGGTATAACATAGGTCTATCTAGAAATCATTTAGCACCCCGTTGCGTCCATAACCGTAGGTCAGAGCGAATACAAACTAATTTAAAGGTACCGGGCCCAGTGAAAGTCAATTTATCTTAGAATTCCTCAGAACGAGCAAAAACAAAAATTGGATCCTAGTCACTTTTTTCATCAATCCCATTTTTCATCAATCCATCGATCAATCGCTTTTCAATCGCAACAACATCTTGAATACCCGAAGCATTATCACTTTGGTCTGCATCTTTCACCGTAAGCTTAAGAGTAAGCATGTTCTAATGATGAAAGAACCACTTTTCCCATAAAATGGCCCGTATTCAAGGCCAGACCGCTCCCAAATTACTACAGCAGGGACGGAAAACTCCTAGGAAAAGCAAGATGCCAAATGAACAGTGAAAACAGGCCGCAACTTTGGAACAGTAAGCACGATAGTGAGTTTTTGGTAGTCTTAATCCATGTAGATTCTCTGAAAGCAAGCTTGAACAAACCATTCTAATGCCCGGCTCTCTCCCAGCATTTCTGATCTGGAAAGTGGCCACCATTCCCCAGAGAGTGCACAGTCACGGGCGGAGGCGCGCCTGGCATTCGTTGGCCCGGCCCACCCGCACGGCCCTCCTGGGCGTTTGACGCAGCAGCCACAGGGGAAGACGCACCGGAGAAACGGGCGCTAAGAATGGTGCGTCACGTGGCGGGGTCACATGGACAAGAAATGTCACACGTGCCCACTCATCAGTATGATTTTCGGCAGGAGCTTTCATTCTCCCCGCGGTGAATCTTGTTTTGTTTCCTTTTTGTCTGCATTGTCGAATATAAATCTAAAGTTTTACCCGTCGAATGAATCGACTGTTACACATCTTGACACGTCTTGAACTCCTAAATCAGTCTATTCAGCGCATAGAAACGTAGTGAAAATGCAGTTAGGTAAACTCACACACGATTGATGCCTTGAAATATATTTTAACTTTTCGCTGACATGGCGACGGCAAAACCAGTGCCTTGAGCTATGCCTTTTCTGATTTGATCACCAATCACTGCAAATCCAGTGGGTTTCACAAAAGGCTTTCTCACATTCATCGTCCTCTGGAAGCGATGCACAACAAAGTGATACCTTTGAATCGTTTTGCCAACGTCATTCCGAATATTTTCATGCAGTCATCGTCCTCTGGAAACCATGGGCTATACCCAATATGACGCCTTTGAGCCGTTTCGACAAGGTCACTTAGACAATTTCGCGTCTACCGCTTCCTGCAGAGGTACACCACATTCAAAGGCTATTCTAGGTGAAGGTCACCATAACTGAAGCCAAACACTAAGCTACCTCTCGCCAAACACGACACGTTATGCCTTGTAACTGTCCTGTTTATCCTGTCGGCGCTACCGTTGTGGTGCGAAGAAGGTTTGCATTGGTTGGACGGAATGACACTGAACTAGACTGCTTCCGCACAGACGGCCGGTTGCCTCAGCGGAGGTCGGCCGTCTTCAATGCTGACATGGGGCTGTGGTCGACCACGGGAGCGCAGTCCACGCAGAGCTCAGGGCATCTTGAGACTGGAACTCAGAGACACCGTGTCGTTCTGTAGATGGGGCACGCCCAGGCTGGATCAACGTTTAAGGAAATAGCTGGTTCGGAATTGAGGCTATCTTCAAGCCAAAACTGATCTGAATTAGACTTATCTCAAAGAATATGTGAACTTCAATGCACGCTCAGAGTCTGACCTGAGAAAAATAAAGCACAACTCACTCCAGACTAAAACAACCTGAATATGATTCAAACGCTCCCTTGATCTGACCTGTTTTACTCACTGACATTATCTTACTCCCAACTAACGGGCATTTCTGGATAACTTGTATTATTATGCACCTATTACGTAGTAGAAAATGCACATGTTCTGAGAATGATTGGGTTAGGGTTAGTTAACTAGGGTCTGGTTATATTGTTCATAAAACAAGGTTTGGTTACGATCCACTAGAACATGCGTCGCACGACCAATTCTTTTCGCGGTCATTTTAAAGAGGTGATAGGAAAGTCATGGGCTCTGCATCGACTCCGAGTCGGGTCGGAATCAAGACCGCGCCAGTGTTGAAGACGATTGGCGTCCGCTGAGGTATCAAGAGACGGTCAGTATCCGCTGAGGCATCAGAAGACGGTTGGCGTCCGCTGAGGCATCAAGAGACGGTCAGCATCCGCTGAGGCATCAGAAGACGGTTGGCGTCCACTGAGGCATGGACCCTACCAGACTTCTGTCATCAACTGGACCAACTTCCTTTGAAATTGGGCGAGCCCAGCGTAAGTTTCAAACAAGCTAAAGCTTCTTTGAAACTTACGCCCGGACTCAGAGTTATGCTCCCAGAACTCGGTGCTCGGATCAGTGATTTTGCAATTCGGAAACGGGGACTCGTGACTTAGGCTCTCTCTCATACCTTTTCCTTAAAGTCTTCTAGGCCACCACTCGCGGTATCAACCAGCCAAGCACGTGCCTTAAACTCATTAGCCAAATCCCGCAAAGTGATACGCATGCCGGTCCCATCAGTCTCTGATCCCCACCACCCGCAAAACCAACGCCCCTTTAAAGTCACCGACCCCCCCCCCCCCCCCCCCCCCCCCCCAAGCGCGCTCCGACACACCCAGGCGGCTGGCACTGCCCCTCTCGAGTAGCAGCGGCCGCCGCCCTCCCCCCTCAGCACGCCCCAACACACCCAAGCGGCTGACACTGCCCCTCTCGGCCAGCAGCGGCCGCCGCCCTCCCCCCTCAGCACGCCCCAACACACCCAAGCGGCTGACACTGCCCCTCTCGGCCAGCAGCGGCCGCCGCCCTCCCCCCTCAGCACGCCCCAACACACCCAAGCGGCTGACACTGACCCTCTCGGCCAGCAGCGGCCGCCGCCCCGCCCTCTGACGGGCGGGCATCTCCTCGATGCATCGTCGCGGCGGCAATCTGGACGGAAATCTCATCGGCATGTAAACACACTTTCACACGCGGCGGCGGGCCGGGCGGGCGCCGGCTCCAGTTGCCGCCATAACGTGTGATCAATTTGTTTACGGGGGCGCCGCGGCCGCCACTCGTCCCGACTCTTGTTTATGCCGCTAACGAGTCGGACACTTGACGGCGACGCTCTCTTCATTAGCCGTCGGCCGGCCGCCGGCGCGTCCCCGAAAACACGTTGTGTCACCGCGTGTAAATCGCGACGCCGGCCGGGTCTCTGGCGGCCGTTTTTGTCCATTTCGGCCGTGTCCGCACTCGCGGTTGCCTCATGGCCCGCGAGCAAACCGGATTAATAGCGTGTCGTCGGCTGGCGCAGGATAAACAGAGCACGCCGCCGCGGAGACAACTGCGGCGCGGTGCGGCGCACGCCGCAGGGCGCCGCCACTGTCGCCGGGGTCACAACATTGACATTTGGGGCGCCATAAATCGCCTCGGCGAGGCGAGCTAATCACGGCGCGGCGGTCACAAATCCGGCGCGGTCGTCGCAGAGGCGCACGATGAATTGATAACGCCGAGAGCCGATGGTAATGGCGCCCACTTAGCCCAGATGCGTCAGAGAAGGTCGTCGCAGCGCGGCGCGGCGCGGCCGCTGTTTCGAATCGGAACGTCCGTAGCGACGACAGGAGAGGAATGCTGGATGGGGTGGTACGAGTCCCCGCCTGTCGCGCGCTGACGCAGGGCCGTTCGCTTTGTTTGGTTACTGTTGCGTGGAGATGAGTGGAGGATGGTTACTTGGTTGAGTGAAAAATGCCTCCTTAAGTTCGATGTCGTATGATGACAGTAACACTCTGAGAGGCTGGAAAAGTCTAAGAATGTAAATAAAATCATCGTGCGCACCCTAACTTACCGTGAACGACCAGAGACGGGTTCGGGACAACAAAACATCAGAGACGTCATGACATTGCCAGCCCGCTGTAACAAACACCTTGGCGTTTGATGCCAGACTCAGGCGACAGACTGCAAGAGGTGGCTACTTCAGTGGAAGCCGCCTGGCTATGCATTTTACAACCATCAACAACGGCCCAATTTCTCGATGGAAACAAGCTGCAGTTTCTCATGATAAAAGACACCGAAGAGTGACTGTTTTCGTCGCACTCCTGGCACCGTTTTCAACTTATTTCCTGAAGCACCGACTTCTGGACGCCATTTTGATATAGCCCTTTGGCCGGGGAAATCAACACCGCTTGAAGGGCAAAAAGTGACCACACGAAACATTGGCGTGGTCTGGTTTTCGGTCCTTGTCCATTCCTGAGCTGTCGGAGCGAAACATTTTACCATTTATATCATATCTCTGTTTAGAGCGCGGCATACGAGCTTGCTGACACCTGTTCATTTCTATTTTTACTGTCACCTATCTTCGTCGTCATTTTTTAGACTCAGCTCACTATTTCTATAACGTTAATTAGTGCCAATGTTGATATGTGCCTGATATTTTCTCAACAGCGTTTATGTACACGATCATTTACTGCCCTAGTTTTATATTCACGTTGATATTAATCCTGTCATTTTTGTACTATCCGATCATTTTCTATTCTAAGATCAGTCCTGCCCGTCTTCTGCCATCTGCTCACATTCCACTGCGTTGCTTATCCCTGCATTTGCTGCTGTTCAATAATTTTCCATTTTTAGATGTTCCGCTTCGATATTTTACCTCATCGATAGCCCGTCATCGAAATTTGTGCATTCGATCTCTTGACGTTAAATATGTTGTCCTGTAACTGTACCCGTGGTAATCATGTTAGCCAAAGCATGGTAGTGTGAATCAAACACGATAAGTGGTTTCATTTCTGGATTTCAGTCATGGCCATTTATCACAGGTACGGTCACCCGGCGGATTGGCAACTAAGTCATGGGGTCCCGTGACCTCATCGATTATCCATAATGTTGGTTTGAAGGCCGCGCAATGAGGTACGCAGCAATCCTCTGATTGGACAGGAGTTGATGACGTCAGTGGAATAAGTGGACCTATGACCACTGAATGAATGACACGGGCTTGGATTTGAATTGGTTTAAAATAACATTTTTATATTTTCTTTTTTCTATCAACACGCGCTGTACAAAGCAATTCAGTAACGGAATAGCTATGGGATTACTCTCTGATTAGGTCTTGCAATAGTCCTAAATTTGATATATCCATGTTTACCACCCCATGAACGGAAATAACGAATGACATTCCCTCTAGTGATTCCACGTCGGCTTCTATCGCAGACACCACTGACTCCCCTCAGGCGATACTCCACAAGATGACACTCGCATTTGTTGGACGAACCAGCCTGGCTCATGTCAAGTATCATGCCGTGTGTATATTTCATTGAGATCAACATGACTGAACACATGTTGTGACTTCTGTCAAAACCTAAGTACTGTATAATTCTCCAACGGTTTTGTTGAGCTATTTATTGCTTGTTACAACACGTTTGGGTAATCGCTAAA
Source organism: Pollicipes pollicipes (assembly GCF_011947565.3). Classification (NCBI taxonomy): domain Eukaryota; kingdom Metazoa; phylum Arthropoda; class Thecostraca; order Pollicipedomorpha; family Pollicipedidae; genus Pollicipes; species Pollicipes pollicipes. Next base: position 105,312 of record NW_023596420.1, on the reverse strand, counting down.
TTCCTGCTGAAGTTCATGAAAATTTAACATCCTGCTCACTAGCGAGCGCCCCTCCCTCCAACTTCGAGGAGAACGTGAGTCAAATACGAGAGAAACCCACTTTTTGGTAAAATCTTTGGGGCATGTTTAACCATTTTCTCTCCTAGGCTCTCTACTTGGTTTGAGATACCATAGCCCTGTATGTGACTTAAAACGTATCATGCATTTATCAAGTCTGCGTTTCTGCATATCTGTAATAACAGCGGCACATTTGGATGTCGAATGTTGCTCTGTAATCAATATTTGACGACAACCTAGAACAGAGGACCATCTAATGCATCAAATATGTCAGTGGAAGTTTTGAGTCTGGTTCGAGCCTGAACTTACAATTCGTCAAGCTTAAATCATATATCGGCATAGACTGTAATGACTGGGCGATTTGAGTAGGAGACAGAATGGAGGAATATTATGTGGCGTAGCCAGAGCAGATAATTAGATGCACATGGGTACATCTAGCGATTCGCTGTAGAAACTGATCCGGGGCGCTGCGAGAACGGGTTCCATTTAGCGATTAATGTGTGCGCACATGAAAAGACTCACTAGGTACCGAAAACGATCCAAACACGTCATGTTGCATGCTTGCCAAATAACACTTGCATGCAGTATTTTTTAAAGCCCTTGTGTAGTTCAACGAGAGTTTCACTTGGACCCTGAAGCTCATTCAGATACCTGCATGATTACATTCAATGGAAATTAAGCTATCCTCTTACCATCATATTTTCAGGCGTAGCCGTGCGTTTCCACACGTTAGTTATCAAGATCAATGGTCACCAGGACGAAGAGAAGAAGTGTTTCTTTCACCAAAAAACAGCCTCTTTATGTTAACGTGGTGTTGAGTAAGCAATGCTCACTGAAAAACCTCCGATAAAACCCTGATCTCATCTGGGTGACGGTGCCTTTGGGTACATCAAAACAAGCAATTACATCGGCCCAGTCTCAAAACGCACCGTCGACTGGCATGCGAGAGTTCATCCTTTCCCTTTCCTTGCCGACGCTTGACCGGCTGGCTGTCATTCAACGCCTGGTAGCGAGATAATGAAAATTTACGGGTCTATTTTTACTGCGGGTGCCGCGTGTCTCGCTGCTGGAGCCCAGAAGCAGCGGGGATGAAGCCGGCAAAGCTTCCGCTCTTTGAAGACAGCACCTCTCGTTCAGCGCCGGATTGGAAAATAGGTCATGCCATGCACAGGGTGTGAGAGTTTCTGAAATAACAATGTTTCGACTTCCATCGTGGAAAATTCACCTCAAAGCACTCAGCTTTGGTGGTAGTAAGACCAGCATACAATTTGCTGGTCGCAGTGGCTGCAGAAGGTACGTTTCATAGGCGTATTGGTGCGCCCCTTGCGCCTCGCGCGTTCAGCATCTGTGCATTTCAATGACCACAGTGCATTTTGTTTTTTTCTTCTAAAAGCCTCTCACCGCTTTCCGTTTTTGCTGTCTGCCTTTCGGTTTGTCTGTTTGTCGGTGTCTATCCCTGTCTGTCTCCCTCTCTTTCTTCTTTTCTCTCTCTCTCTCTCTCTCTCTCTCTCTCTCTCTCTCTCTCTCTCTCTCTCTCTCTCTCTCTCTCTCTCTCTCTCTCTCTCTCTCTCTCTTTCTCTCTCTCTCACTCTCTCTCTCTTTCTCTCTTGCTTTCTTTCTTTATTTATTTATTTCTCTTTCTCCCTCTCTCTCGTCCCCCCTCTCTCTCTCTCTCACTTCCGTTCTCTCTCCCCCCCCTCTCTCTCTTCCGCTTTCTCTCCCTATCCCTCTCTCGTTCACTCAACCTATCTCCCCTTTCTCTTCTCCCCTTCTCCCCTCGCTCTTTCTGCTCATCCCTGCCCTCCCTCACGCTCCCTCCCCTGCTGTCCCAGGCTCTCCTTGGCCGACCTTCCTGGCCGGGTTGTCTGAATGTCCCACAGCGGGGGACGTCTCGGCCTGTCCAGTCGGGTGCCTCGCCAGCCGTCCAAAAGCGGGCTAATCTAGCTGGCCGCAGCGCCGGCCGTGTTGCCGTAAATACCTCTTGCGCGACTGTGCCTCCCTTTCGCCTGGAGCATACCGGTGTACATGCCCAGGCATGAGTCTCGCTTGTCTCGCTGACCGGGATCGCCGCAGGAGGGTGGCGGACGGAGGGAGAGAGAGGTAGTCGCCAGGAGCACGCGAAGAAGAAATATAGAACAACTTTGCAGCGTTTAAAAGGAATTGAACAAACTTTCTTTCGACCGGAAAATGGAATGCAGCCTGATGCACTCACTTCAGCTGCGAAAAGCCCGCAGCACAAGAATAACAACGCGTCTGCTCACGAAATCAGCTATTTTAGCAATGGTAGGCCTGGGAACGTAGGCAGGGTTCAGTGCCTGTCAGTTGAAGAAAATTGGAGCTGTTGTCAGATATTCCATTGGGGAACGTTAGACTTCATGATCAATCCAAGAGCAAATGGCGTGTTCTAGGTGCCCCATGGATCGATGGCCATAGCTGTATGTCCTAGCAATACGAGATACAAATTTTGTTTTTGCATGTTGGATGCTAGAAATGATCTATTTGTGTTGGAATCCTAATGATGAACAGCCTGTGCCGATGATTTCGCGGAAAAGATACGGTGCCATGATCCCGCAGTTGTCAGCAATATTTTGTACAGAAAATGTCACTTCCAGAAAACATGCTGCTACCATGGGGCTTTTTCCACTTCGATCTGCCTGTTCTGGAGCTAATTCAGTTTTTTTAATCAACAAACGTACAATCTCTTTAACAACATTTTAGCATTAAGCAGACGTGGGAGTGGAGAGCAGTGGGACTAACAACACCAACTAGCGGAGTTCTGCCGTCCAGGTCCGGACTCGCTTTCATCGTGGTGCTCCAGAGCAAGGAGAGCTGTAGCGCAGCTGTGGGCCTGGTGGCGGTGCTAAAGGCTGGCAAGAACCTCGGACCCACGAAACGCACACGCCTGCATTATTTGCAAACGAACATGCAACTTGTGATGAAGACCTAACCACCTCTCGCATAATATTGAATGACTGGTCAAGCTGCAGTATGTCTGACACCGTGCATTATCAAATTCAAAACGATCTGTTAAACTTGCACCCTTAAGTTCGGTTGTGGTTGGTGGATTGCTTCTCAATCAGCTACAAATTATAGATTGCCTGCTCTTGTCTCATGACATAATCACGATGATAAAGATGATATGCACACCGTCTATGAACATCCGTGTTAGGTGAACCAATTGTACGGAGTTCTGCGTACTGGTTGGAAAACATATATCCTGAGCATTAATGCGTTAAAAAGACTCCAGCTATTCTCCGTGCAATATACTCGTACACTTTTCACAAAGCACATGTCACAAAACAGCCTTTACAATACGGCATGACTGTTTGTATTGTTTACGCATGCGTCACATAATTTCCACTCAACAACGTACCTGTTACGAAGATCGAAGTGAAACATCTACGTCAACTGCCAAGGAAAACGATGGTTCTGTTCGTACGAATGACAAATGATTTCGATGGACCAGTTTATTCGAGGCCATCCGGCGGGGTTCTGGGGCCCCCATCCCAGGTGCTGTTATTTGTTACCATACCATCACAGGGGGGCTGACTTCACAATCGTCACGAGTGATTTACCTGATGGCGTTAGCAGGCCATCTCCACGATAAATGTAGCATGGATGCTGCTGTAGAAGCCAAGGATTAAGTGAGAGGTGGTAACAGCGGTTGTCACTACATCAAACGCTTAATGATACACAATCTGCGAGAAACAGAACAAAATAAAAACACGTGGCAAAAAATGGAACCAGACCGGTAATGTTATGGCCGCCAAGATATCCTTACATGCGCTGGCAAGATCTGTTAACTACTAAGTAATGCTTACTCTTTTATTAGCATCATACTATTAATTAATATTCTCATATGTTAATACGCGTTTACTGGGCTATTTGCCAGCATGTTCGCGAGCTCCACGACACCCTACCATTGTACCACCTTCGTAGCGGTACGTACACGGTTGTGTCTCGCCCTTGGACTTCAACGTCTACTCATTCTTGAACGCAGACAATTGCTTTTCCATGCTTTGTTTTACTACTGTTATGCGAACTAACGCACCCATCAGACGTCGAAATGTTCCCGTAGGTCATGCGGCGATCGCTCCTTAAATTGTACCAGAATATCAGAGGAGACTACACTGCGCTCACAACGTCCGACCCTAGCAAGCGTGTCAAACGCCGAGAAAAACGTCGGACATAGCAAATGTCCGCCTTAAAGAGACTCTTCATGGTGTTTTCTCCTGCGTAGAGAAGTAAACTAGTCCCGTGAGCCCGTGACACGATCGGAGCTCGTAACGAGATAAGACGTCATCATTCAATCAAATGTCATCACAGCTGCTTCACAATATTTCAGATGAACTGTCGGTTGCATCCCGGTTATAGCCGAATGAAAGTGCCTTGGGTCACCGCGTTTGCTTCTGTTGAGGAGAAACGTGCGTGGGCTAAGGCTAGGGCTGACAAGGTGTAATATGAGTTTTTAACCGTTTTCAAACACCAATCGTTATAGGCATAGCAATACGACCAATAGCGGCTGCTTTCGTTTTCATCCGCAGACACTTGCCTACGAATATTTGCCTGTGATGAAGGTGGTGTAGCAATACACCCGCAAACGTGGTCGTGATAAATATTTACCTCAGTTGCAAACGTTGCAATCGTCGGTCTCAAGACCCTGTACTATTACAAAATATTGACAATTGCTCAAGTGCTAAGGTGCTTAAGTGCTAAGTGCTAAGGCTTCGTGCTCATGTTTCCACACGTTTTACATGCCACCATGCAACGTGCCTCAACCGCCGCGAGGATGCTGTTTTACATGTCACCATGTCACGCGTCTTAATCGTCGCGAGGAGGATGTTGTACATGTCACCATGCCACGTGTCTCAATCGCCGCGAGGATGATGTTCGCATTCACGGCGTAATTATAACGAGCAATGACACAACTTTCGCTGGCCCCATTGCAGACGGGATTCCGTCTCGATCGACACCTGAATGGACGCGGGCCGGGGCCGGCCGGGGTCCGTTATCCGGCGTGACGCTGTTAGCTGCGCCAGCCGGCGGGGCGGCGCGCCCCTAGCCTCTCTGGCCCGCTGGTGGCCGCCCTCCGACATGAGCCGCGCCGGACGTAACTGATGGTGCCGCCGGCCGATGAGTCGGATCATGATCTGACGTAACCGGGCGCCTCACGCCGGCCGGCCCGACGACCGACGCCACCCGCGGCCGGCTGCACGCTCGCCGGGCCGGCGGTCCGCTACCGGTGCCCACCGACCGGCCGGGCTGCGGGAGAGGTGGGTGGGGTGTGTGCGAGGTACGGGGTACCGGTGCCCACCGACCGGCGGGCTGCGAGAGAGGTGGGTGGGTGGGGGGGGGGGGGGGGGGTGCGATGGTGCGGTACCCAACGGCCGACCGGGCTGGGGAGAGGTGGGCGGGTACGAGGTACGCCAACGTCGCTAATGAGTGCTCGCCACGCGCAAGGTGACGCACTGCATTGAAGCATTGAAGATGCGTTCAGAATGTAATGAAGAAATGCCAGTACATCATTGCTTGGCTGTAATGTGAGTAGTGGCTTTGTCCGAGACAGTTTAGTTCCCACTTACATGATACATTTAAGGGGAGTGTCCTCGATGTGCCGGTATTATACTTCTGAAGCAGCTAGTGCATTAGCTGACTGCGTCTAACCACTAACATGAACTCGCGTTTAGCGCATGCCTAATCCAACGGCCATTTGCCAAAGGTGGATGAAGTAATGCGATTTAATTTCATTCAGGGTTTAGCAAGCTGGAACAAATCAATGAATATTAATGTGCATGCTTAATTGCAGGCGTAGCCAAGACCCGGGTTAATTCGAAAAGAGCCACAAAACCCCGCGGAGAGGGTCTTTTTATTGTCTAATTCCCGTTTCGATGAGCTGTTCAGAGGGCGCAGAGCGAGGCCGCCATTTGGGCGTGCTCACAGAAGTCAAGGACTCCTGACTGAATAATGGCAGGCTCGGGCTCGCATGAATCGGTACAGCACTGATTGAAAACACCTCTTCACTATGCACTGGCCGGTCTGCTCCCGTGCGTGGGTCGTTCCATTGGTAACACGATTGCATACCATCATCTATCAAGCGAAGCTATCGTCACGAACACGTATACGGGTGACGTCACTGCTTACGGCGAGACGCATGCTAAGACTGAACCCGGCATGGTGACGATTGCTGCCGCGCTACCGGAAATGGAGAATTACGCTGGAGCTGACACTGCCAACTGTCAATGTTTTAGTACCGTCTGCTGCATACTTAATGTCTGACAAGTGATGTCTAGTTCAGCTGAGCGTTATAGATATGACGTCGTATGACGGATAATTTGTGGCACCGTCAGTCATCCCGCAGCATAGTTGTATATCGCTACTGTATTGAACGACACCTATTTTTGTAAGGACACCGCAGAACATCGGCACAGCCCGCGTGCACATGAAGAAACTAACCACGAGGGAAAGAGATGCGTCCAAACCCCACCAAGTCGGTTGTCAACGGCTTGTCCGAGCAGGAGCCAGCCGTGACGCTGCGATCTCACCACAGCCGCCTCGCGCGCCTCCCGTCGGGAGACCACAGGAGGAGGCCGCTCGAGCTAATCAGGACAGGGTGGGCGTGCGCTGGCCCACTGCCCAGTGAGAGCAAAAACCCTGCCCGGGCACACGCAACAGGCCCATTAGACCATCATGCGGACCATCGGAGCCGGACCAGTCCGACCGGACGACCGGTGCCAGCCCGGAGCTGTCGGCTGGTGCTGTCTGACGACCGCCGGACCATCGGAGCCGGACCAGTCCGGCCGGACGACCGCTGCCAGCCCGGAGCTGTCGGCTGGTGCTGTCTGACAGTCACCGGATGACGCGTTTATCGGCGTCGACCATTCACGGGATGCTTACAGTTGTGCGGGTATGATCGTGAGATGAGGCACACCACCGACGTAAGGTGAAGTGAGGTGAGGCACACCACCGTGGTAAGGTGAGGTGAGGCGAGGTGAGGCACAAAACTGTGCATCTGGAACAGTCGTCCGACTCGGGTCAGTGTCGGCTTCGCGGGAAGTTCAGCTCGGAGAACAAGTGTACTAGCGAGTGACGAGCCGCCGCGCCTCCTCCAGGCCACCAGGCGCTGTGGTGCGTCTGACGACTCTCATTACTGCTCGAGGGCTCTGGAGGTGACCTTATCACCAGCTGGCTGCACGACCACGGCGGGGCTGTGTATAAGTGCGTAACAGTTATAGCGTTGGCAGGAGTGACCTGCGCTCGAGTGCCAGACACTGAGCCAAGGCTTGTCTCGTCCGGAATTCTGGACAGGTTACTCTTTCGAATTGCAGGCGACGGGGCCATCCAGCGGCGCGAGGGCTGTAGTTCCTTGCTCCTCCGTCTAGCCGTCATGGCACAGGCGGGTTGTGGAGAATTAGCAGGTGCGATACACAACTTAGCAGCTCGGTCACACCGCAGGCAGCGTTGATCCCGGTGGGGACTTAAAGGCCTGAGCGGGATAAGTATCGAAAGCATGGCAACAAGGTCTTGGGCGCAGTAAATCAGAGCGACGAGACCATTTACTTTTACACAACCCGGCAATTTTACATCCCTCGGCAGTGCGGTCGTGATTATATCTAATGAGCACGAGCCGAACAATTTTCCACAGGTATAAGGGTAATTGAAATACGTGGCCGACTCACGTGTAAACGCCATAACGGCCGGACACCGCCCCTCGGATGGTGTTTGGGACAAATAACAAGCCATCTGCCAGCCAACCCCTATCTTCGGGGCTATCTAGAACATGTAATCGACGTCGTTGGATTGTGCCTAAGGGGCCTGTGTGACCCTTCCCCGCGGTGAAGATAAGCATGGAGCCATATCTTGTCGCCCGTTGTTTTGGTAGTTTCGTTCAGTGTCTCTTCGGTAGCAATACAGACGAAAAGAAAGGGTCGATGCTCACGTGATACAGGCGACTTATGCGTGAGCTGCTCTCTGGTTTATCTGATGCTTGACACCGCACACGCATATGAAGAGGACGCAAGCTTGGAGTCAGTGGCTCTTATCGGACATCTTACGGACTGCATCACGTATGTCGGCCCCCAGGCAGAGGCCATCACAGCTTGATGTCTCGAAGGATGACTTCATCATACCAGGCCCTACCCGGCTGCGGTGACACCGTGCGTAAGAAGCATAAGATTATCAGAGGCTGACCGAGGTTACGTGGTTTGTCAAAGACCAACATAACGCCCTTTTCGCCAGGGATCCAGAACAGATATTCTTCCAAAGTGTTACACGGTTCCGATAAGCGTGGTTGACAAGTATGGAATGGTTCGCGCATTAGCGGCCACACCAGATTGGTTTGAAATTGTATCGCTTTGTATCGGACATGGCCAGCCGTTTATGATTACCGCTCAAAAACCGAAAGCCTACTTTGGTGGCAATGTGTTGTAGTGATATTACAGTAGAACGAGAATAGTAAAGTTACATTACTGCTCACCAAGGAGTGCTTACAGCTAGCCCCGTCCGTGGTCTTGATCCCATTATCACAAACTTAACTGGAACACGCGCTATGCGTGGGAAACGCCGAGGCAGACGCTAGCTCAGGAAAGAGTGCACAGGCTGTGGCCTCTCACAGCGCCGCATCGCACCGTCCCCAGCCAAGTGTTATCTTCTTAGCGCCGGGCTGGCGCGTTGCAGACGGGAGACTTCAGCCTGACACAAGAGCCTATCGCTGCCTCCCTTTCATGGCGGCGTCGCGCCGCCTCGCGCCTATTGGGGTCTCTCGCTGGATCAGCCGCGTTCACCGGTCGGCTGTGCTCTGAATAGGTGTCGCTGTCGCTGTGCGTGACACCGCAGGTCACCTGTGAATGCTAATGCGGGCGATCACACGCACCGCCACACGGTAAAGGCGCCGCGACCATGGCGGCGACACTTGCCCTGACGGAAGGACGCCCTTCACGCGACGGGGGCGGCACGACGCGCCCGGCCGCGCCAAATTATGCAACATTGGGCAACAGTCGCTTGGATTCGCCCCAGACTGGATTAGCCATTCAGGTAACGAGGACTGAAATGGTGCGAGCGAAATCGAAGTCATCTCAAATGGTTTTTACCTGCGGTGGGAGACGATAAATAGCGCGTGGAAGTGGGCCGTCCGCCCCGCTTTACGGGTCGAGGGGCCTCAAGGTCAGGATGAGTGGCGCTCTCGAAAACACGCGCACGCTGCTGGGATGTACACTGGACCTCTCTCGAGTAGCAGCAAACATTCATGGGGAGGGCGTGTTGTTCGACCTCGCATCGAGCTTGAGTCTGTTTGGTCTCTCCGTGTAAGGTCTCCATGGTCCGTTCGAGGCTAGATGTTTCACATATTCGGTACATTTTGTCACGGTGTCACGGTTCCACGCATCTCTGACAACCACGCTCTGGGAGACTGAGCCGACGCCATTGGAGCCAGCGAGGATATGCAGCGCACGCTTATGCAGATCCGCGACCATCGAAAGGCTGGGCGCGAGGAGGGAGCCTCCTGAGGAGGCGATGGTATTCATATCTTTATCTTGCTGCGGATATAACAGCAAATCGGTTTGTGCACGCAGTATTTGGGTACAACGGACGTGCAAGACATGTGGAGTTCATCTGCATCACTGAAAACTATGCATCCATAACCCGAAAAGTAAACAGAGAGGATATTGGCCGGGGAAAGGGAGAGGACATGGGAGAAACTTGCCAAAACGGGGGCAAGATGCAGAGTAAAAGGTGTTTGTAAAGAAGGAAGGAGATGTTCCAGGGATGCGGGGTTGCATTAAAGGTAAAAGAGAGCTTCAAGCCCCCAACTGTAGCCCATCACTGACTTCTTTAAAAAGACAGCCGGCAATATTGGACACTATTCTCACGACAATTCCTGGCAACTCATGACAGAAGCCCATAGTGCAGGGACGTTACTACTTACGTAAGTTAAAAAATAAAGGGCCTCAAAGCATAGGGAGAAACAGGCGATTGAATGAACAATGTAACTTGATCCAAGCAGGACTCCGCTTCTGTTTCTTTCTAAATTGCACCACTGAATTAGACCTATCACTTTCAAATTCAAGCCATGATGGACAAAGCACTCTTCAGCGCCAGAGATAAAAGCCATGCTACCATGACAGTTTTAAATCTCTTCACCTATAACCGCCACCCGGTCTCGAGAAACTCGTCATAAAAAGTCAAAACAAGACGAGCCCGATGAAAATAACATTCATCAGCCGAAGAAAGGCTCCCACAGTCGCCTGAACCAAGCTTCCGTGTGGTAGCACCTATCCGAACTGAATGCTGCACCTTCGCCTCTCTAACGAAGGCTATCCGTCAGCTACCCCCGACAAAGCCTGCCGGTCCCGGCAAGGTGGGGGAGGGGGCTGGAAGAGATAACGCCCACCCTTCCTGAGCCACGACTCGGACAAGAAACAAAAAGCGGCGATCGGAGCCAGCCAGTGAGTGACTGATGGGGTCATTAGCAGGTTCGAACGCTCTCCCAGTGCGCCGTCGGCGTGGTGGGGCGAACGGCAACCGAGAGTGCGACAACAGCGCCATCTGTTATCAGCTCAGATGACCTACGCCGATTGTCCGGGAGCGCGGCGTCGCGATCAATGCAGACCGAAAGCTGCCTTCGGGGGTCAGGGCACACTGAAGTCGGCATGATCGTGCAAAGCTGGGGAGCGGGCTAGAGATCGCAAGGTAGGCGATGCATTTGAGCCACCAAAAAGATTTATGGATCTTTGATCCACGTATGTTGGGATGACATTACCGGAGATACGAAAAGGAGCCAGCAAAATTTTGATCTTTGCTGCGATATATCACTTTTAGTTCTTGATATTATTTCTAAGTGACGATCGGCAAATCGACAGGCTACAAGCCAGCAAACTTTTGGAAAAAGTATGCCAACTTCCATTATTGCCCCGAGCGCTGTTTGTGCTGGCCACGTAGAAATCTACATTTTTTTCTCAAAATGCATCGATAATCTATTTATAATTTCATTCCAAATAGTTCGTACAGGACACTGCTTATCGCTGAGCAGGGACACGGTTTCGCAAAATGAGTGTGGGGGGGGGGGGGGGAGAGAGAAGGGTGAACAGCGACAAACATCAAAGCATATTTTCAAAATACGTCCACAATTGGGTTTCTCCCTACATTTAATACAGCATCTTCTCAAAGTTGGCGGGACATGGAGCCCAAGCTGGAGGGAGGGGAGGGGCTTCAGCTCTCCACACAGAACAGTAAACGACGCCCGTCAGGGTGACACTTAGCCCAGTTTGATAAATAACTGTCTGCACCTGTGGGGGGGGTGGGGGTGGGGGAAGGGGGAGGGGGCACTTCTGCGTATCGTCCAATGCGTTCACACCATCATGCCGTACAGGTGTGGAGACCCTCTCACCACCGCCATCCGGTACCTGCATCACAAACCAATCGCCTCTGGGACTCAAACTCAGGTGCCTGCCACGTACTGAAGTCGGACGCCTGAACCACTCAGCCAAGGCTGTGTGCTGTGACAAATGTAAGCATGTAAGCAATCGGTATATATCCCAATGATTGACTACTGAATCGCAACTTAAGGCTGAGAGACACACGTTTGACGCATGAGGAATTCTTGCGGTTGGTTTGTTCTTTGAGGCGAAAGCGCCATGCAAAATACTTGTAAGTGCGCGTCAAATGTAAAACAGCTATATCGAAATCCTCTACGCTCGGCTCAGGTTTTGCTCGAAATACCCGATGAGGCTATGACTTTTTATGAAATGCATGACAATATGTAACCATCAGACAAATATCGTGATACTCGTTATAACGCAAAATGTCATCGGGCTCGCAGGCAATTCGAGTAACTCCTGCCATGCTCATTCAGATAGCGGGAATGGTATTTTTTTCGAAGGTGAATGTATTGCCGGGATATTTTGAAGCGCCTAGATCTTCTTTCTGAAATTCCGAGTTACGCTAGCCACCTACGACATATATTGAGCTATAGCTCCTGTACCAGATTTCAGGAGTTCTAGTTGAAGGCTCCCACAAAGTTTCCCGGTTCGTTCATCCAGCCCCTGCGTGCTAAGAGGCCAAATATGTAAGATGAGATCTCCAACAAAATGCTGATGCGCTCAGTCATAGCGGATAGCGATTGTTTTCCGATTAACACATTTGTCAATAAGCTGTTTGTATATAGATTTCCTGCCCTGCTAAGCTCTGTGCTATCTGAGAGGCATTGATGTATGGCACCGAGGGGGACGATTTTTCATCCTATCTGACTGCCGTATCGGCATTTTAACTATTCTACATCCAAACACTGGTGCTGCCTTTACCGACCAGTCTTACGCCAACTGCTCTCACTGAAACACAACGAAAGGCAGGTGGTTTTTGCTTGGGTGCCTGGGCGCAGCAGGCTGGCAGGAAACGAAGGGGCTAACGCTGCTGCTGCTGAAGGGGGTACAGCCGGTATTCCGACCTCGTTCAGTTCGGACACCATACTCTTACTTTGGGCAGTCCCTGTCTGTTCGTCTTAATGAAAAGTAGCGAAAGGCCTGGGACCAGGTGAACACAGACATCCGTGAAAACGCTAGAAATAAACTCAGGTCAGTAAAAGATACATTGGGTGACTGGGCGCCTTTACAACGGGGCAGCTGGATGGATGAGGTCAGCATCTGTCGCCTCCGCACGGGCCGTACACACGGAGCACACAGTTACCTTCGGTCTGCAGATCAACCACCAACGTGTCCTCACTGCGATCAACGACTGTCGGTCGCCGACGCGCTCGTCAGTGTAACCACCTAGAAGCTGAGCGCGGACGCTTCTTTGGCCCCACTGCTTTGCGGGACAGTCTCTGTGCTCCTTGGTTGGTGATGATCTGATCTGTGAAGCCAAGGGGTCTTAATTTGAAGCTGACCGCTCACCCGTTCAGTCCGTGTACGACGCGAGCTCTGACGTAGCTAGCTCAGGTGTGGTGTGTCAGCATGCCTCGCGGACAACACTCGTACGTACCGAGAGCCCGACATATGTGTGATGCTTTGATGGCTGCAAGATGACGCCGTTAGTCGATACGCACGAGAAAGAAAAGAAATCATCACCATCCGCAGACATGGCTCACAAACAGCTGTTTTCACGTAACTTCCAACCCTACACGGCCTGAAGCGTTTCCCCAGACGCTTCCGCCGAGGGTGAACTCGTTTCCACTTCCGGTGTAATAGGATAGAGTTGTTGGATCTGGTGCGGTTAACTGACGATGGAAAGACTGGTCATTCTCATTAGAAAAGTGATAAATATTATGAGATCGATTATACATCAATCCTCATAAAATTGCCGCAAAATGCCTAAAAAAAACACACAAAATCGTCCAACGCTTTCTGATCTATGCTGCAAGACACTATGCACACTAGATAAAGTCAAGCTCAAGCCATAACACAGATCACGTGGCAGGGAGATCGTCACCTTACCCTTCCAAAATGTCTGTCTTCCAGAACAATCAGCGCTTAAACAGCTGCATACAGATATCATAAGCTCGAATGGGGGTGTTGTTTTGTCAAAGTAAATATTTAATCACTCTGTAGGGCCAGGTCTTGGATATCACGAAAGCCCCGGCAGTTAACACGCGCTCGGGTGGGGGTCACATTGACCCCCCCCCCAAAGGTTTGTCCAGAGTGGTTTCTGAACAGCGCGGGGTAGCCGCGCCAAGCTTTGCATAGCTGTAGAAAATTGAATGGCGGATCGTTTGACATAAAAACTTAGATGTACCTTGTAAGGTCGCTAACCTATGGCAGGTCAAAGTCAGGCCATGGTTCAAGCGAAGGCAATTTCTAGGGAATCGTCCAATCTGATACAAAAAAGGAGTGTTTGACGAAGCCATGCATCTCTGAGATGCTTTCTTAGACACCACACATATTGAATGAGCAAATTACGCTGACCTAAGGTCAGGTATGAGGGTCAGACCAAGGCCACAGCCAACCTGATTTGTTACTCTAGGGCTTGCTGTATGGGATAGTTTGTGGTGCTCACTTCGAATTTATTGACAGCAGGAACCGCATTATACATCTTCCATTGACTTGTTGGAGGTCAGAAAAGGTCATTGACCAAAGATGACCCGGGTCGCCATCTTGCTTTATGAACATACTGTCTGGCGTAATCTTTGTCGCTTATTCAAACGCAAAACTTAAAGCAGTCTTGAGTGATTTTGGTCATCATGACCTTCCAAAGGTCAAAAAGGTCACTGACCTCAAATGGGCTTTTGAAATTTTGCTTAGACACAGTCGCCTAGGTTTTGGGGTCCTTTGAAGACCAACCTGGAATTTGACCTTGTTTGACCTTAGTTTACCTGAAGATCATGACCTAGGAAACTCAAACTTTGACCTAAGTGAGTTTACGTACAGGTTAAGATACCCTGATAATTTGGTGCCTCTAGCTTTCTTAGTTCCTGAGATATCAGCGGGGGGGGGTAAATTGCCCCACCCCCACCCGAGCGAAGGGCATCTAGCCGGCCACCCGGTCGCGGTGTTAAATCTGAGACATCCTTTGATTAGATTTGTGAGTAGAGAACCCCATAATCTCAGGAAAAAAGAGCAGGTGGACCGATGGCATCTCGACCTGGCACACTGATAATGCAAAATTCTGCTTGGAGCCACGTGAAGAATGCCTTGTTGTTCCGACTCAGGCAAGTGTCGGCCGGATCTTGCTAAAAATGTTGAGAACTAACAAAACCCTGTTCGAAGTTAGTCAACGAAAAAAAAACGAATGACGTTTTCTTTGCCTAATGTACGCGTACGTGTGCGTGATTGCTTTAGCTATGACGCAAACTTAACCTACATATGATATTCGTCAATGGACAACTAAAATCTCTCCGTTTAGCCATCATAAAAGCCATTCACTTTAACTCTGTGAAAGTGATTCAAATGGTTTAACCTTACTGTCGTCGGGATGTGCTTAGAAGCTAGCCTTCCAATGGACCCCAGTAATCAGCCGCTACGCAACATCGCTTTTGGGCGGGTATCAACTACTTAAGGAATAACCTGGCAGGCCCATGCACCTGTCATCTCCAAACGCACACTATGCACCTCGAAATATGGGAGGGAGGTAGTCACTTATCCTCTCTGAATGGCGGTTTTCCAGAACAATCAACACTTAACCGGCTGCATACAGATGGCACAGGTTTGGGCGCGGGATTCGCACGCACAGCCTTTCCCAACTCCCCTGTCAAAAGCCAAACAGCCCGCGCATGTTCAGCTAGCGAATCGCAAGTCTCCAGTCAGCGAATTCCACGTCTCCAGCCCCCGAATCACATGTCTGGTCAGCGAATCTCACGTCTCCTATCAGCGACTTCCACGTTTCCTGTCAGTAACTCCTACGTCTCGCGCGGAATCCCACGTTATCCCACCGAAGGTGACTTGTGGACACGTTGTACCAGCCTTTTAGACCAGGTGAGTCCTTACTCACCTGATCTAAAAGGCTGGTACAACGTGTCACAAGTCACCTTCGGTGGATAACGTGGGATTTTCTCGCGAGACGTAGGACTTCAGCAACTTCAGCACGCGACCTAAGGAATACAATGCAATGCAAGGAATGCTTAGTCGGGTCATTTGACTATTAACTTGACGTCAAAGAGTCATTCAATACTTCAGCATCGCGTCGCTCCTCTTCCATCAGCACAATGTTCAGAATTCGATTTTGGAAAACAATGGCTTCTGGATGCAGGCTAAGCACATTTTGCGCCGATATATTCCAGAGGCTTAGAGTTGTATTCTGCAAGGCAGAGCCCGGCACAGCGAAATTGGTTAGAGAGGAGACACTGTGGTTTAATATGTGCACTCTGATCGACAGGAGACCGGTGCCATGTCGTCACTGGGAGAGTCACGGGATACGATTGATAGATGATTTACTCAACAGACATGAAAGGTTTTTGACGCACTTTCCGTCACACGCCGAGTATGCCTAATGCAGGATTGACACACCTCGGTACCAAGAACTTGTTAGTGGGATTCCCACAAGATGAAAAGGTCTTTTACCTGATGGAAAAATGTGTGAATGCATGTCTATGCAGGTGAGAGAGACTGAAGCTAGCGATAGGCTACGGATGCAAAAGAAGCCATCAAAAGCTTTCGAAACGAAGGATTTAGATAACTTTACATTAACGAATCGCGAACCGAAAGCACCGCAAACGTGGGAAGCCGGCAATGTAACTTCCGAATCTTGGCCCACATGATCGGAAACACCTTACCAGTGCAGTGCGTCTACTCAGCTCCTGTCGTTTCAATGTCAGGTAGTGCTCAGCTATATTCCCACCAAACAGTTTTTGCATATCAGACACATAACAGACTTTCAGCAATGTACGTATTGACACATTTACGTTTCAGCAATGTACGTATTGATACGTTTATGTTTCAGCAATGTACGTATTGGGAGAAATGACACTTCGGTCCAATACCTCTTTAGCTGCCAGTTGATCGATTCATTTTGGTGGTGTGTATATTTTGGGCCATCAATCAGCGTATGAAGCCTATCCGTATCATGCTTGACACATGTGCTGTTATGTTTAGTTTGAGGAATTATCCATGTGCCGCACATCTCATTGTCTTGCTGGTCATGTCGTATGTGCTGTGCGGTGGCTAGATGGAAGCGATTTTTTCTCTAGATGGTCTCCGACCAAGGGTCAAGCAGCCCTTTGATGCCGAAGCGAATGCTTATTGCTTTTTAAAACAGAACGTAAGAAACCAGGATTCTTGGGGAGAATGGCGCCGTTTTTTTTCTGGAGGTGTACTCCGAATGTTATACATCGATGCCGGAGGCGAAGCGCAGCTACCGCGCCAGCTCGAGACGAAGCAGCCTCACCGCTGCGACCTCCGTCCCTACGCGACCCTGAGGTAACGGCCCTGTCCAGCGGCCCTTCATTGCAGCAGATCATGTCATTGTTGCAGCGGCCCGGATGTCGGTATCGCTTCTAATACCTGTGGTGAGCACCTGGGTATGCCATATGTACTGAGATGTTAGGTGTGCAAAACCAACAAAGAGCCAGCTATTTAAACACAGGAAAAAAGAATCTGCGTCTCTTGTTAACAAATCCCATGTCTCCAGTCAGTGAATCCCACCGTCTCCTAACAGTGGATCCCATGTCTCCAGTCAGCGAATCCCACGTCTTCTGTCAGCGAATCCCACGTCTCCAGTCGGTGAATTCCACGCCTCCAGTCAGTGGATCCCACGTCTCCTATCGGCAAATCCCACGTGTTCGAGCGGCGGGTTCTCTCGTCTCTATTCGACGAAGTCCGTATCCACCGTCTGCTGTATACTATCTGCTGTACGTATCCCGAACTCTATTAGCTCTATGTGCCAAGACAATGGCCACAGCACTTATGGATGGAATGAATATATCGCCTTCGTTCTGTGCGAAATTCAGGGAACCTAAAACTGACCTTAAATAGTTGAAACAAACATGCACGCTCACTACTCATTCCATGAGCTCAATGACCACTACTGGTAAAGAACCACCGGTATTACTTTCCATGATGACAGTGCTTTAGTACATAACGTTGCGACCGGGGATGAAGTGCAGTCTCATTCTTTTGGATGTTCACAGTTTATTGGAGCTGAAAAAATTTGTGTTACGATAGAAATTTCTTCTCTCTGGGAAAATAAAAGCATAAGCTTATTTTGTAAGCCCCAAGGCATTGAAGTGGTCAGTTATCTATGCAGCTCGGCTGAACTGAAATATCCGGTCAGTGCTTTCTCAGCCTGGAAGGCCAAGAATATTACTCGGAACGTCACAATGCAATCGACAATATGGATAATGTCCAAGTAAAAAATTGCGTTTTGAGTTATATCCATAGGCAGGTAACACCGAAAGTAAATCAAGGTATATGTTCATACGCATGGGTATACTTTTGATTGTTGGGTTAGATGGTTAAAGAAAGCTACAAATAGAAATAGACACCCATTTGTATTGCATGCTTTTCGTGATACTTAACAGGCCGACAACTATAAGACCGTCTTACACTTCATAGCTGCCAAAATGACATCTTCCATGGTAATGTCTGTTGCCAATAAACACCAAAACCACGTCACATGTATTGGGAGACGAAACATATGATAAATGCTGTAACTTGCGCAACATCTTTTGTGCTTGTTTTGCTAGCTTAGGTGGTCTCAAACCGAATTCTGATGTTTCTGAGCTGTTTTCAAGACTGGTATGAAGTTGTGATCTATGTACCTGTTCTTTTCTGATAGTTAGCGTTTTTCACTAAGTGCAATACATGAGCGAATAAAGCACTTTTGCTGAAGAATTATTCTAAGTAGAAATAAATTTGATGACATTCATGAACAGAATAAAAGGGGTTACGCAAGCATAATCAACGCACTTTTTTGTGAATAGGCCTCTGATATTCACTATAAGTTCACCGTACCGGTACATGCTCAGCTGACAGACAATCGCCTTTTTAGGCATGCTACTCCCTCCCATCAGCGAACTGCAAGAGTCAGGAATGCAACAGAGCAAGATCATTCAGACCAAAGTCAGATGAGATCATTTTGTGTTAAGTGTTAAACCTCCTGAGTCATATGACCTATCGTGACCTTCACTACCAAATCAGTAATCATTGCTCAAGAACATGAGTTCTTGGACTGCTGCTGGTGGGCTATAATGAACAACATAAATAATTTAAGGTCTCCATTCATAAGGATGATAATAGGGATTTTTGTAAACATCACCCGATCTTTGATGATGAAGAGATGTGGGCAATCGCTTTGGGACAACCTCAAGGTGTATGTAATAAAAATAGGTGACATAATGCAGCGGAAAAATGCAAAGCAACGAGGAATCTTGTCTTTACTTAAACCTGGTCTGAACCACACAAGGACGGGTCCAATAGGGAGGCTGGTCAAATGGATGTGGAGATACCATCCTGAGCCCATATTTTGCCGTTAAATGTATTCTTAACACAGAACGTCCGGCATGACCATTTTCGAGCATCCATGTAGCCAGTAAGGGTCACATGCGAGAATGAAGGGAAAAGGGCAGCAGACAAAGAGCAACAGCTTCCCGCTGATTGAAAAGCCATAGTTGGAGGAATAATGGAGATTATTTTGCGTTTTAGAAGTTCTTGACGTTCTAGACGTTCTACGCTATTGATGGGCCCCATGTGGTAAATTGACAGACATTATCGATATTTCAGGTGGAAAGTGTGTTAACTTGCATGCGGCATTTTTTGTTTCGTTTTCGTCTATTTCTTAATGCATATCTAAATCTTGTTGTCATATGATTGTCTGCCCATGGCTGGCGAAGGAACGGTGATTATCCTAAATTTTCCGTTCGACGCAAACAAGATGATTGAAATATTATCTTTTTAGAGACGTAAGCAGCGTGCATTAAGACGAGAAGGTCGATGCAGGCGGGCAATTCGAGTCTAGAAGCATTTGTGCGATTGCATTGTGCATGTACAAGCAAACTATCATTGAGAGTAGGCGAAGTAACAGCACGATCCGTAGGAGAAACAACAGTGATATAGGGTGTTTAATGTGTTGATGATTAGACCAGATGCATTGTTAGTTTGCTGCCAATTCGGTGCTCATCGTGTTCTAGCAGGATGTGGCTGTCGTCTTTACAGTTCATGTGTTGTCAAAGTGCCGTGGCCACGATTCATAACGAAATGCACATGTAAAAGTGTGATGCTCGCACTAGATCGCATTGATTATGTATGAAAGTGAAAAAGTGAAAAGTGTTTAAAAACATAAGAAAATAGTGAAAGTAGCGAAAAGGCTAGAAACTGTAACCTATCTAAAGTTCGCTGTTTGTCCGTGTGTATGAAACTAAAATGTGTGATGAAATAATATTTTCAAATATATGCATATTCAATATGGAGCCGAGCTGCAAAAGTATTACTAAGCTGGCATGTAAAGTCAATATTTCATGGCCTGAGCCATAGCCCCCCCCCCCCATACGCGTGTTTATGCTCCGGAAAACCCTGGCTCCAAATATGGAGGAGGGACCCCAACATGTATTCCTGAATCCGCTCTTGGTGTCCGAATGTTTGTAATTACGGAATCGGATGCCTTTACTGTTCAAGCAGAGCAGCTGTGTCTCTTAGCACATGCTCGGGGGGGGGGGCAAATTGGCCCTCGAAGGTTTTCCAGAATACTTTCAGAGACTCTCGCCGTAGCCGCTCCAAACTTTGCATGGTTATAGGCTATTGAATTGAGGATCTTTTTGCGGAACGAATTAGATGTACCTTGTAAGCTCGCTAACTTAACTGGAGATGACTTTTTGCGTACATCAGGCCATGAAAGTCTTGGCACAGTCTTTTCGTTTTACCAGGTGTGGCAGCCCGGACCAGCCTAGCGTCGTGAGAGCTGGTGATCTACGGCCACATTTCCGGACACAACCCAACTGCTGTTGTGTCGCATCTGCCCACACAGGTAAGGAGTGCAGCTCATGGGAGAGCCGATGTGCCTGCATGATCCAAGGGTGCAGATCCTGACATTTCTGATGGATCGCATCAGAAATGAAATGGTGGCGACGTCTTCTTAACGACACTGTGATCGCAAACGATTTCATCAGCACTTCATTGATTTACTTACCCCACATTGGGGTTCCGTCAACCACCACGCCTAGCGGTTTTACCGAAATCGAAGGTTGGAATTAGAGCGTGTAATGGCGTTTTTCATGCTAGATACCAGATGTCTCTTCCCCCACCCCAAATGCCTTTCATATTCAACGGTGATAGTTCTCCGGAACGTTCAAAGTTGCATCATTTATATTTTCCCTGAATATTTTTCCGTAGATCAGAAAATCTACGCAGCTTGTCTTATATATCACTTGTCAGCTATCTTGCCTTACTATCACTATCATTATCACTATAACAGCACCACACTGGTCAAGTATGACAGCAATTTGACACGTGCGTAACTCTTTCTGTTTTGCAATCCATTCAGCCGGAACTAACGTGTGCTATGCGGTGCAGTAATAGTGATTTTCACAGAGGAAATACACCACACTTTTAAGGCCTGTTTCGAACTAAAAAGCCAGCGAGGACCTCGTCCTGCTGCCGAGCTTCCGAAGCTTATATGGACAAGGCAGTCCATCGACCGGTTTATCCGGATGATTAAGAAGACTGCTTCTTATGTCAGAAGGTCAAACAGTGGACGCCCAGGATAGTAGTGTCCGAAGAACAGATGACCAAAGTGGAGGAACAGACCTGCTTTCAAGAAGGCCCACCTGGAACTCACCAGATCCAGCGCAGTAAGACGAGGCAAGGGGGCCTCCATGTTGAGCTTTCAGCGGTACCTCATGTGCAAGAAAATGAAGCCATTTCAGACTTACAATTTCCTCGTTGTGCGGGGTTGTAGGTCAGACACGGGAGCTCCGGGCTAGGACCCTATTCCAGAGGATTGGCGACAAAAAGGTTAAGGACATGATTTTCACCGATGAGAAGGATCTTACGCTTGAGCTACCGCTGAATGCAGAGAACGACCACGCCTGCAAGAGCGACAAGAAGAGCGAGATTCCAACTAGCCGACTGTACCACAAAAAAAGAAAGATGACAGTGATGTTCAGTGCTGGGATGTTGCTGAGCAAAAGCAAAGCTTTTCTTTTGAGCATCCCAAACACAAAGGTCGTTTCGGCTGCATACCTTCGCCTTCTGCAAGAGAAGCGGCAGGCAGCCTGTAAGAAGCTCCACCTTGCCGGCTTCATTTTCCAGCAGGACGTCGTTCTTCCCACACGAGCCGGGATACGCAGGAGCTCCTCACTGGACGCTGCCACCTCATCAGACAAGACGAGTGACTTCCAAACTTCCCCGGCCTTAATCCTCTGGACTACTGTTTCTGGAATGCGCTGCTGGAAGAAGTGTACCGGCCAAGGCGTCTGAAACTGCCCAGTCTGGACTTATATCCTGACCGCACGGGATGAAGTGTCACTTAACACTATAAGGAGCAGTATTTGTCAGTGGAAGCAAGGGCTGAATGCTGTGGTCCAGGATGATGATGACCCTAATGCTCAAGTGCTGGTGCGCAGCCAGAGCCACGCCACAGCCCCTGATGGTGAAGGACTTCTCCCGAAAAAATCAACGGATATGGTGCACTCGATTTCGAGGAGATACAATTTTTTTCCGTGCATTTTATTTCTATTTTTATACTGGAACTGAAAGCAAAAGATATCGCAATTTAAGCAATACTATTTTTCAACTAATTGAACTGAAAAAATCAGCCATTACATGACTATGGGGAAGCAGCCAGTGCTTTTCGCTTCATAACGGCTTGGTTGAAAGGTTTTGCCGATTTTTGCTAAGTTCCTCGAAGATCTTGAGGGCCTCGTAAACTTTAATTTTATGCAAAAAATGGAGTGGGAAACTTTAATCACACATGAACAGCCCATGTAGTCTGAGGTGTTCAACCTTCAGTCAGAGCTGATAAGTGTGACTAAGAAAATTATAGGCAAGTCTAAGAAATAAGAACCCGACGCCCGGTGTTGCAGCCTTCATAGGCCGCGCGGCATGGACGTCGCGGCCAACAATGGACGGCTGCCAAAGGCCAAATAAAAACGACGAAATATTTGAATGAAGTAAGTTTGAGCCGCTTAGGACGTCAAGTCGGATATGACGGTAGTATTCCGGGCATAATTTTGCCTGTGCGAGTTTCATATTAATGAAAACCGTTTTCACGAAGGATTACGGTGCACAACGCCTTACAACTTAGACAATCTTCATTGCTTATGTTCCGGCCAAGCACCTTCTATCAGCGCTTTTAGTTTAGAAATGTTTCGCAGAGATTAAAAACACGTCTGTAAAGGCGCATAAGTTGATAAAATTGCGGCTAGCTGGCTGTAAGCGAGACCATGTTTTTATCGACAGGGATGATGACAGATCTCTTCCTGTCAAAACTGTTCGAGGCTTATTAAAGACATCGAGTGAGATGGTGCGACAAAAGCTCTTCCCTCCTTGTAGCGCCCCTATTCATAGGTACGCAGTGCTTACAGAGCTTACTTGCAACGCTGGCAGAGCTTGCTTACCGTACTTACAGAGCTCACAGGGCTTATATGCATGAACATGGTCCAAGATGCTTATCCTTGATCCTCAAAGCTCGTCTTGCCTCACGCAGCACCCATGCGACAATAATGGGGCAGCCGGCAACTAATGCCTTCGACCGTTGCACGGTACTGATTCCCAGGCCCAGTATTTTCTCATAATTTTGGGTGAATTAAAGGCATATGATGAAGGAGGGTCTTTAAAGGATCTCGTTCAATGTAACGAGTTTATTCTTAGTTGGATACGGGTGGCTTACCTGTTGTGTGCCATTTATCAATGAATTGCATGGCAACCTTTTTACCAGAGTTTTTGGTATACATTAAAACTTCATGGGAACGTTTCAAAAAAAGCTTTAAAAGCCTTTCAATCCGTTCATCAACCAATCGGAAATAATTATCAGTTTCAGCGGAGCGAACTGATGCTGGAGTCCAGTTTTGGAACATGAAGAGTAAAGATAGAATCTTAGTGTTGCTGTAACTGTCAGTCTGCACAGGGAAGAACCTTGAAATCATACAGGTGAAATATACGCCCCCAGTCCGGTCTTTAAACTGTGCGAATTGATATAGAAAGACTTTTGGAAGCATGATTTAATTCGGTTGTTCTCGCGCCCGGCGCCCACCGCCTCATGTTATTTGCAACTGCCAACGCCGTTCAGTTTTACGGAACCTGAAACCCCGGTCATCCCTGCTCTTGCTCCTAAGATTGCCAGAGCACATGGTCACAACTTGGCATGCTGTTTGTTACACTAGTAGATTCTACAAAAGGGTTAACGTTATCAGGCAAACATAGCTTTTTGACTCGGATCCGCTCCGCTGAACACAGCCGGGGAGGTGGAGTTGACTTCCCCAGTACGGTTTTCGAACACAGGTCAAAAACCAGTGCTGGCAGCTAGCCACACGAAGTGTTAAGTGCCAGTGATCTATTTGCCAATTGACATAGAGAAGACAGTAGTATTAGCCTTATTCCTTGGAGAAAACCAGGGGAATAGAGATATAGTCGGGTAGATATTTCGGTAACATGCCTTTATTGAAACAATAGCAGGAGTCTTCTTCTGCTTCTGCCATTGTTTCAATAAAGGCATGTTGCCGAAATGCCAACCCAACTATATTTCCATTCTCCTGGCTTTTCTCCGAGTACTAAGGCTGATACTGCTGTCTTATCTATGTCCATAATGTTCCTCCTTAATGCATTGAATAACCTACGTCATTTGTTAATTTGTGCACCAATTTGTCATCCATCATGGGTATTTAAAGTTCGGATGCGGTTCGGATTGGTGAGATCAAAGAGGTCAGCGTCTAAAAGCGTTTGAACACACATAGCCTTTTTGTGGGTGATTTGCTATTGTTAAAACTTGCTGCAGTTATATAAAATGATAGTACCTACACTTTCTATGTTTAAATGTTTCGAACCAGGCATGTTCAGTAGCCTGAAAGCGGGTCAGCTCGTGCCATTTTTGTAGATAATGAGAATTCGAACCCATTTTTGTGTGGTTTTGGTGTTTGTATATGAGGAAAAGAGAAAACTCACATGTATAGTCATCATATAACCATAGAGAACATGACCTTAACCCAGGTCATTACTAACCGCTGTGGGTGCCTTATGCAAAACGCACGCCGAACTAAAAATGGGCTGTTTTTTAGGTACTTTTGGACACATAATTCGAATACGCCGCTGACAGCACGTGATATCATTATGATACTCAATGAGGACATAATACGTCACGGGAGGACATGCCAAGTTATATGAGGTCATCCAAGCTCAATAACCTATGTTGTCAGCAGCGGAGAGACTAAAGGTAGAGGCCAAACGATGCTTTTGTCCTTTCGTGGTCTCTGTTTACCTCATAGTTAGTTCAAGGTTAAACAAACTTAGTAGAAATTCTTCATGATTTGTCGAGACCTTCACAACGGTATCTTTGTTTTTCTTACACGGCGTCTGAAAGTTGGAGATCACTGGGGGAAAGTCAACTTGCTCTCCCCCGACCGGGCGTGGTTGACTCAGACACCCGGCCGGGCGCAGGCTAATGAGCTCCTCATCGTTTTCCGGCAGGGTGCCCCGTGGGTAGAACATTAGGGGCACATTATCGCCCCTGGTCACAGGTTCAGCGGCTGCTCCATCCCAGCGCCGCGTGCCTAATTCTAAGCTGTCTTTTGCGTTTGCCATGCCAGTCTGGCTATCGTGAGGGGCTAACGATATTGTCGGCTCAGCTTGCCGTCTCAGAATTTTGCTTCCAGTGAAAGATCGGCTGCAGCCTTTTGTGGCACGCAACTAACCGACCCTAGTCGACCATACATTCAAAATATTCATTTACGACGGCGTACTGGTGCGCTATAAAATGCTTCATGGCGCTTCTTTGAACGGTTTTTCAGACTCAGACCACAGTAAATGGACGGGTATTTCATCGCTTTCCCTAAGTCACTTTGGCCCCAAATGGTTCTCTCAAAATGGTCTCTGGCAGCGATGATGCTCATTATGCGAACACTCCACAGCGTCAGAGCTACTAGACAAGAAGTGTCAGTTGCCAGCCAAAGGGAGCCAAAAAGGCGTCACTGGAGGCGAATTTTCCTCATTTTCTGCAAAATCCTAGCACTGCAAGAGCTGCGCAAGCCTGTGACGAGCATTCCACACGCAATAATCAAGATATGGTGACATCAAAACACATAAAATAAAACAACCGATAACAACGAAATGGCTGGCATGCGTCAGCCGGGCCGCGACGGACTGCTCAAAGAGAGCTGTCCGTCAGCCGAGCAGCCCCTCTTGGCCTGCGACCTCGCCGCGCCAGCCGTACCCGGCTCAGCACTTAACGCGGTCCACACACAGGCCATGAAGGCAGGACCCGTCCCGTTGGGACCTGGCGCGTCCGATCCGGTTTCTCGCGGCGGGCGTTTTTGCAGCTCGGCAGAGCCTCCTCGGCGCCGGTCACAAACACATAACTCTGCGTCGGGCGTCGGGGTCGACAGGCCTGTGGCAACGGCGCCGCTGGCGCCCGTTCCGCCATGACGAATCGCGTCGACTTGCCAGGGCGCTGGTGGGATGCGTCAGCGCTGCGTCGGCCCCCTCACCGGCCGCGTCGGCCGCCCTGCTTCTGACGTCACCGCCCGGGGGCTCGTGACCTTCGCTCTGCCGACGAGCCGCTATAAAAGCGTCGCTCGGTCACCTGCAGGCCACCAGTTGAACGCAGTCGGCACGCGCACGAAAACACCTCCGATTTATAAACATGAAGGTGAGTGGCTGGCCCCCTCGCGGTGGCGCGGGTCGGCGAGCGGGCGCTGCTTTCACACCGCGCCGGTGACTGCGCCATCTACCGGACGTGTCTGGTGAAGTTCAGGATGTGGTGCCTGGATTGACAGTGCTGTGGGCCTTCAGCGAAGGATTATCTTACAAAGCCAACATTTTCGTCGCATTGCTTTTTCAGAACACGTTTTGTTTTGTTTTTGGAATGGTTTGGGTGAGGGGAGACAGTGGGAAGAGGGGGGATGGGCGGGAGGCAGTGAGAAGACCTCAAAGACGGTCCTGATTTTTTTTTACTGCTTAACTCAAGGTTGACGCAATTAAAAACTTTAGCTAAAAGAACATTGCCTTAGGATCCGTAAGCGAAATGCTTGAAATATGACGCGCAAGTCGAATTTTGCACATATTTGTTGCGTCATAACGGCAAATATAAAATTCCTCCCTCAACGAAAACATGCCGAGAAAAATCGGTCACTTATGTGCTCGGCATACAGGAGTCACAGCCAACATGATCAGTCCAGACCAAATTTCATAATTCAGCTAGGCTTGTATTGAAAATATGCGGTTGCCGCGTCTCCCACATGCACCCAGATAACGCGTCAGACATTTGATCCCGCGCCTACCGATGTCGCTTGCGTTCTCCGTATCCACACAGAAACGGCATTACTGGTCAGGGACGCGCTAGATGACGCCAAATCCACGCACTCCTCTTTAGCGCATCATCATCTCATGCTCCTAGCCAGCTGACAGTGACGTTACCTGCCTCGCACTAGGAGATGATGACATCTGTCCGGCGCCAACAGACACTGACGCGCTTGTGTGGCCAGCAGCTGTTCGTCTTGGCGACCGTGCTGGCTGTGGCAGCGGCTGCGCCGCAGGGCTACGGATCGGCCCCCTCCAACGGGTACGGCGCGCCCCAGGCAGCAGCTTCCGGCCCCGAGCCCAGCGTCGCCTCCGGCTACGGTGCCCCCGAAGGCGCCGCGTCTTCACCGGAGGCCAACATCGCTGAGGCTGGCGTGAGTACTGGCTGCTCTGTGTTGGCTGATGGCTGAGTGATGGCTGTCCAGACAGCGAGGCCGCGACTGGTGGAGCTCTCCTTGGTAACACACGCTGACTGGTGCGTCGTGACGCGCTCAAAGACCGCCTCACGCTGAGATGCTGTACTTGTCTGTGACGACAAGAAATAAGTATGGGTTTGAGGATCTGACCGTTCGTTACCAAGCTAAAGCACATCCTTTGTCAATATTGCGAAACCAGGATAAAAGTGCTGCCAATCATATATCTGGAAGCTCGGAGCGTGTGCGCATTAATTGTTTTATTACCAAGGAAAAGCGATTCGGGTTCAACGAAGCGGAACGATATTACTCTCCGTCCAAGGTACAAGTTGCAAGTAGAGCGCTCAATAATTCAGCATAATGCTCATCCCGTACTTACTTTACAGGAGCCGGCGGCATACAACTTTGAGTACGCGGTGAAGGACGAGGAGAGCGGCAACGACTTCGGTCAGCAGGAGACCCGAGACGGTGACAGCACCTCGGGCTCCTATTACGTGCTGATGCCGGACGGCAGGATGCAGATCGTCAACTACTCCGTGGACGGAGACTCCGGCTTCGTTGTCGACATCCAGGTTTGCATTTCCACTTTTGCGTTGGCTTTGGTCGAATTTTTTGACGCATATCCAAAAAATATTAGTAATGCTTTGTAAAGGACACTTATCCATTATGAATCACACCACTTGCGAAATGCCAGGAGAGCCACACGCCAGTTAAAACGTACATAAGAAAAATGCGCCTGCTATATACTCACCAACTATCCAAGGAGTGTTATATTATATATATATATATATATATAATATATATATATATCCCTCTCTTTTGAGATACCTCGGCCTGACGTTCGGACATTGTGTTTTCAGTACGAAGGAGAGGCGAACCTCGCCGGAGCCGCGTCCGGACCCGAAGGGAACGTCGCCCAGCCCGGACAGTCGTACGGCTTCTGAGCCCCGCGTCTGGCATGATCTTGAATAGATGACGCTACCGGCTCTACATCAGATGGCGGGACTGTCGTCCAAAGAATGAGCGCGAGCAGCCGCATTCTGTACCGAGTGGCAGCACAAAAGTGTGTCTTTCACACGACATGTAACTTCACGTCGTGCACAACGATCCCCTTCTTTTTCTTCACGATATCTTGTGATAAGTGAGGAACTATAGATGCATACATGATTTACTTCTTACTTCATGTACAAACCCATTATTCGAGGGAAATAATAGCCTTTCCGATCTTGACGTTGGTTTTGTACATATGAGGTAAAATGAAATGAAACTATGCGTATATTTATTGCCTGCGTGACCTACGTGTGTTGGTGTGTATGCGGCATACTTTGTTGGTAATACAATACAATGGAGGTCAATTCAGCGATTCCTAATTTCTGCTCTAGACGTCCTCACATGATACCAGCACTGTTTTTCCCTGCCTGAGAGCTTTGCTAAACATGTATTGATCAGTTACGCATATTACAACCATCAGATTGAGACATCAGCCATCTGTTTCATTAGCATGCACAATTATAGGAATGTGTGCCATGATGATCGAAGATGTCGGGCTGAAGAGAAGACCTAGGTTTTCTTCACTGCATGCCTTTTCACTACAATACGTTTGCAGCATTTACTTCACAGAAACGCCACAACTTTGTCGCAAATTTTACGCACTATATGTTCTAGGCGTGCTTAAATTCCTCCAGCCTGGCAGGTAAAAAGAAGAACACTCATGGGAACCTAGACTCAAGTAAATCATTGGTGCGTAATGCGACCAACTTTAAGATAAAAGTAATTTGTGTGTCCCCAAGAATCCTTCCAGCAGAAAAATGCGGTTAAGGCCATTATGAATGTGTGCTCTTCCTCGCAACCATTTTCGTTGGCAGCATTGCACTAATTGGACAGGCACGCAAAAACGTCGTAAACTGTATTGACCTGGCGACAGTTTCCCTTGCTCGTCTCGTTTAACACATGCCATTTCAGGTCATTATTAACACGCGCTCAGGTAGGGTCAATTTGAGCCTCTCAAAAGCTTTCCGAAATAATCTTCAAATGGGTGCAACGTAACTGTGCAAAACTTGGTAGCTGCAGGCAATTGCATAGCCAGTACCTTGTAAGATTGCTTCACTATGGCGGATCAAAGTCAGCCCATAGCTACCAGCAAAGGCAATTCCTAGGGAACCGTTCAGTTCACTGGACAACGAATTCTTACACAAATCCATACATATTTGACATATTTCCTTAAAAAACTAGACATTCCAACTGAGGAAAATGGCTTATTCCACTGACTTTGGGTCAGCTATGAAAGTCAGACTGAGGTCGAAACCAAGCTGCTTTTGCCTCGAGAACTTGCATTATGTGGTAGCTTTTGACGCTCAATTCCAATTTATTGATCAGAGAGACGTCAATACATCTTATTTGGACTTCGTGAGGACCAGAGGACGTCACTGACCTAACATACCCTAATGAACCTTTTACGTTAAGAAACAACTTCCTACGCAATGCT
>NW_023596420.1:40498-74557 GCF_011947565.3 Pollicipes pollicipes | reverse complement strand
GGTGCGATGCGGCGCTGTGAGAGGCCACAGCCTGTGCACTCTTTCCTGAGCTAGCGTCTGCCTCGGCGTTTCCCACGCATAGCGCGTGTTCCAGTTAAGTTTGTGATAATGGGATCAAGACCACGGACGGGGCTAGCTGTAAGCACTCCTTGGTGAGCAGTAATGTAACTTTACTATTTTCGTTCTACTGTAATATCACTACAACACGCTGCCACCAAAGTAGGCTTTCAGTTTTTGAGCGGTAATCAAAAACGGCTGGCGATGTCCGATACAAAGCGATACGATTTCAAACCAATCTGGTGTGGCCGCTAATGCGCGAACCATTCCATACTTGTCAACCACGCTTATCGGAACCGTGTAACACTTTGGAAGGATATCTGTTCTGGATCCCTGGCGAAAAGGGCGCTATATGGTCTTTGACAAACCACGTAACCTCGGTCAGCCTCTGATAATCTTATGCTTCTTACGCACGGTGTCACCGCAGCCGGGTGGCCTGGTATGATGAAGTCATCCTTCGAGACATCAAGCTGTGATGGCCCTGCCTGGGGGCCGACACACGTGATGCAGTCCGTAAGATGTCCGATAAGAGCCACTGACTCCAAGCTTGCGTCCTCTTCATATGCGTGTGCGGTGTCAAGCATCAGATAAACCAGAGAGCAGCTCACGCATAAGTCGCCTGTATCACGTGAGCATCGACCCTTTCTTTTCGTCTGTATTGCTACCGAAGAGACACTGAACGAAACTACCAAAACAACGGGCGACAAGATATGGCTCCATGCTTATCTTCACCGCGGGGAAGGGTCACACAGGCCCCTTAGGCACAATCCGACGGCGTCGATTGCATGTTCTAGATAGCCCCGAAGATAGGGGTTGCCTGGCAGATGGCTTGTTATTTGTCCCAAACACCATCTGAGGGGCGGTGCCCGGCCGTTATGGCGTTTACACGTGAGTCGGCCACGTATTTCAATTACCCTTATACCTGTGGAAAATTGTTCAGCTCGTGCTCATTAGATATAATCACGACCGCACTGCCGAGGGATGGAAAATTGCCGGGTTGTGTAAAATAAATGGTCTCGTCGCTCTGATTTACTGCGCCCAAGACCTTGTTGCCATGCTTTCGATACTTATCCCGCTCAGGCCTTTAAGTCCCCACCGGGATCAACGCTGCCTGCGGTGTGACCGAGCTGCTAAGTTGTGTATCGCACCTGCTAATTCTCCACAACCCGCCTGTGCCATGACGGCTAGACGGAGGAGCAAGGAACTACAGCCCTCGCGCCGCTGGATGGCCCCGTCGCCTGCAATTCGAAAGAGTAACCTGTCCAGAATTCCGGACGAGACAAGCCTTAGCTCAGTGTCTGGTACTCGAGCGCAGGTCACTCCTGCCAACGCTATAACTGTTACGCACTTATACACAGCCCCGCCGTGGTCGTGCAGCCAGCTGGTGATAAGGTCACCTCCAGAGCCCTCGAGCAGTAATGAGAGTCGTCAGACGCACCACAGCGCCTGGTGGCCTGGAGGAGGCGCGGCGGCTCGTCACTCGCTAGTACACTTGTTCTCCGAGCTGAACTTCCCGCGAAGCCGACACTGACCCGAGTCGGACGACTGTTCCAGATGCACAGTTTTGTGCCTCACCTCGCCTCACCTCACCTTACCACGGTGGTGTGCCTCACCTCACTTCACCTTACCTCGGCGGTGTGCCTCACCTCACGATCATACCTGCACAACTGTAAGCATCCCGTGAATGGTCGGCGCCGACAAACGCGTCATCCGGCGACTGTCAGACAGCACCAGCCGACAGCTCCGGGCTGGCAGCGGTTGTCTGGCCGGACTGGTCCGGCTCCGATGGTCCGCATGATGGTCTAATGGGCCTGTTGCGTGTGCCCGGGCAGGGTTTTTGCTCTCACTGGGCAGTGGGCCAGCGCACGCCCACCCTGTCCTGATTAGCTCGAGCGGCCTCCTCCTGTGGTCTCCCGACGGGAGGCGCGCGAGGCGGCGTGGTGAGATCGCAGCGTCACGGCTGGCTCCTGCTCGGACAACCGTTGACACCGACTTGGTGGGGTTTGGACGCATCTCTTTCCCTCGCGGTTAGTTTCTTCATGTGCACGCGGGCTGTGCCGATGTTCTGTGGTGTCCTTACAAAAATAGGTGTGGTCCAATACAGTAGCGATATACAACTATACTGCGGGATGACTGACGGCGCCACAAATTATCCGTCATACGACGTCATATCTATAACGCTCAGCTGAACTAGACATCACTTGTCAGACATTAAGTATGCAGCAGACGGTACTAAAACATTGCCAGTTGGCAGTGTCAGCTCCAGCGTAATTCTCCATTTCCGGTAGCGCGGCAGCAATCGTCACCATGCCGGTTCAGTCTTAGCATGCGTCTCGCCGTAGCAGTGACGTCACCCGTATACGTGTTCGTGACGATAGCTTCGCTTGATAGATGATGGTATGCAATCGTGTTACCAATGGAACGACCCACGCACGGGAGCAGGCTGGCCAGTGCATAGTGAAGAGGTGTTTTCAATCAGTGCTGTACCGATTCATGCGAGCCCGAGCCTGCTATTATTCAGTCAGGAGTCCTTGACTTCTGTGAGCACGCCCAAATGGCGGCCTCGCTCTGCGCCCTCTGAACAGCTCATCGAAACGGGAATTAGACAATAAAAAGACCCTCTCCGCAGGGTTTTGTGGCTCTTTTCGAATTAACCCGGGTCTTGGCTACGCCTGCAATTAAGCATGCACATTAATATTCATTGATTTGTTCCAGCTTGCTAAACCCTGAATGAAATTAAATCGCATTACTTCATCCACCTTTGGCAAATGGCCGTTGGATTAGGCATGCGCTAAACGCGAGTTCATGTTAGTGGTTAGACGCAGTCAGCTAATGCATTAGCTGCTTCAGAAGTATAATACCGGCACATCGAGACACTCCCCTTAAATGTATCATGTAAGTGGGAACTAAACTGTCTCGGAAAAAGCCATACTCACATTACAGCTAAGCAATGATGTACTGGCATTTCTTCATTACATTCTGAACGCATGCTTCAATGCTCCAAATGCAATGCGTCACCTTGTTCGTGGCGAGCACTCATTAGCGACGTTGGCGTACCTCGTACCCGCCCACCTCTCCCCAGCCCGGTCGGCCGTTGGGTACCGGCACCTCGCACCCCACCCCCCCCCCCCCCACCCACCCACCTCTCTCGCAGCCCGGCCGGTCGGTGGGCACCGGTACCTCAGCACACATCCCCACCCACCTCTCCCGCAGCCCGGCCGGTCGGTGGGCACCGGTAGCGACCGCCGGCCCGGCGAGCGTGCAGCCGGCCGCGGGTGGCGTCAGTCGTCGGGCCGGCCGGCGTGAGGCGCCCGGTTACGTCAGATCATGATCCGACTCATCGGCCGGCGGCACCATCAGTTACGTCCGGCGCGGCTCATGTCGGAGGGCGGCCACCAGCGGGCCAGAGAGGCTAGGGGCGCGCCGCCCCGCCGGCTGGCGCAGCTAACAGCGTCACGCCGGATAACGGACCCCGGCCGGCCCCGGCCCGCGTCCATTCAGGTGTCGATCGAGACGGAATCCCGCCTGCAATGGGGCCAGCGAAAGTTGTGTCATTGCTCGTTATAATTACGCCGTGAATGCGAACATCATCCTCGCGGCGATTGAGACGCGTGGCATGGTGACATGTAAAACATCCTCCTTGCGACGATTAAGATGCGTGACATGGTGACATGTAAAACAGCATCCTCGCGGCGATTGAGGCGCGTTGCATGGTGGCATGTAAAACGTGTGGAAACATGAGCACGAAGCCTTAGCACTTAGCACTTAAGCACCTTAGCACTTGGGCAATTGTCAATATTTTGTCATAGTACAGGGTCTTGAGACCGACGATTGCAACGTTTGCAACTGAGGTAAATATTTATCACGACCACGTTTGCGGGTGTATTGCTACACCACCTTCATCACAGGCAAATATTCGTAAGCAAGTGTCTGCAGATGAAAACGAAAGCAGCCGCTATTGGTCGTATTGCTATGCCTATAACGATTGGTGTTTGAAAACGGTTGAAAACTCATATTACACCTTGTCAGCCCTAGCCTTAGCCCACGCACGTTTCTCCTCAACAGAAACAAACGCGGTGACCCAAGGCACTTTCATTCGGCTATAACCGGGATGCAACCGACAGTTCATCTGAAATATTGTGAAGCAGCTGTGATGACATTTGATTGAATGATGACGTCTTATCTCGTTACGAGCTCCGATCGTGTCACGGGCTCACGGGACTAGTTTACTTCTCTACGTAGGAGAAAACACCATGAAGAGTCTCTTTAAGGCGGACATTTGCTATGTCCGACGTTTTTCTCGGCGTTTGACACGCTTGCTAGGGTCGGACGTTGTGAGCGCAGTGTAGTCTCCTCTGATATTCTGGTACAATTTAAGGAGCGATCGCCGCATGACCCATGGGAACATTTCGACGTCTGATGGGTGCGTTAGTTCGCATAACAGTAGTAAAACAAAGCATGGAAAAGCAATTGTCTGCGTTCAAGAATGAGTAGACGTTGAAGTCCAAGGGCGAGACACAACCGTGTACGTACCGCTACGAAGGTGGTACAATGGTAGGGTGTCGTGGAGCTCGCGAACATGCTGGCAAATAGCCCAGTAAACGCGTATTAACATATGAGGATATTAATTAATAGTATGATGCTAATAAAAGAGTAAGCATTACTTAGTAGTTAACAGATCTTGCCAGCGCATGTAAGGATATCTTGGCGGCCATAACATTACCGGTCTGGTTCCATTTTTTGCCACGTGTTTTTATTTTGTTCTGTTTCTCGCAGATTGTGTATCATTAAGCGTTTGACGTAGTGACAACCGCTGTTACCACCTCTTACTTAATCATTGGCTTCTACAGCAGCATCCATGCTACATTTATCGTGGAGATGGCCTGCTAACGCCATCAGGTAAATCACTCGTGACGATTGTGAAGTCAGCCCCCCTGTGGTGGTATGGTAACAAATAACAGCACCTGGGATGGGGGCCCCAGAACCCCGTCGGATGGCCTCGAATAAACTGGTCCATCGAAATCATTTGTCATTCGTACGAACAGAACCATCGTTTTCCTTGGCAGTTGACGTAGATGTTTCACTTCGATCTTCGTAACAGGTACGTTGTTGAGTGGAAATTATGTGACGCATGCGTAAACAATACAAACAGTCATGCCGTATTGTAAAGGCTGTTTTGTGACATGTGCTTTGTGAAAAGTGTACGAGTATATTGCACGGAGAATAGCTGGAGTCTTTTTAACGCATTAATGCTCAGGATATATGTTTTCCAACCAGTACGCAGAACTCCGTACAATTGGTTCACCTAACACGGATGTTCATAGACGGTGTGCATATCATCTTTATCATCGTGATTATGTCATGAGACAAGAGCAGGCAATCTATAATTTGTAGCTGATTGAGAAGCAATCCACCAACCACAACCGAACTTAAGGTGCAAGTTTTAACAGATCGTTTTGAATTTGATAATGCACGGTGTCAGACATACTGCAGCTTGACCAGTCATTCAATATTATGCGAGAGGTGGTTAGGTCTTCATCACAAGTTGCATGTTCGTTTGCAAATAATGCAGGCGTGTGCGTTTCGTGGGTCCGAGGTTCTTGCCAGCCTTTAGCACCGCCACCAGGCCCACAGCTGCGCTACAGCTCTCCTTGCTCTGGAGCACCACGATGAAAGCGAGTCCGGACCTGGACGGCAGAACTCCGCTGGTTGGTGTTGTTAGTCCCACTGCTCTCCACTCCCACGTCTGCTTAATGCTAAAATGTTGTTAAAGAGATTGTACGTTTGTTGATTAAAAAAACTGAATTAGCTCCAGAACAGGCAGATCGAAGTGGAAAAAGCCCCATGGTAGCAGCATGTTTTCTGGAATTGACATTTTCTGTACAAAATATTGTTGACAACTGCGGGATCATGGCACCGTATCTTTTCCGCGAAATCATCGGCACAGGCTGTTCATCATTAGGATTCCAACACAAATAGATCATTTCTAGCATCCAACATGCAAAAACAAAATTTGTATCTCGTATTGCTAGGACATACAGCTATGGCCATCGATCCATGGGGCACCTAGAACACGCCATTTGCTCTTGGACTGATCATGAAGTCTAACGTTCCCCAATGGAATATCTGACAACAGCTCCAATTTTCTTCAACTGACAGGCACTGAACCCTGCCTACGTTCCCAGGCCTACCATTGCTAAAATAGCTGATTTCGTGAGCAGACGCGTTGTTATTCTTGTGCTGCGGGCTTTTCGCAGCTGAAGTGAGTGCATCAGGCTGCATTCCATTTTCCGGTCGAAAGAAAGTTTGTTCAATTCCTTTTAAACGCTGCAAAGTTGTTCTATATTTCTTCTTCGCGTGTTCCTGGCGACTACCTCTCTCTCCCTCCGTCCGCCACCCTCCTGCGGCGATCCCGGTCAGCGAGACAAGCGAGACTCATGCCTGGGCATGTACACCGGTATGCTCCAGGCGAAAGGGAGGCACAGTCGCGCAAGAGGTATTTACGGCAACACGGCCGGCGCTGCGGCCAGCTAGATTAGCCCGCTTTTGGACGGCTGGCGAGGCACCCGACTGGACAGGCCGAGACGGTCCCCCGCTGTGGGACATTCAGACAACCCGGCCAGGAAGGTCGGCCAAGGAGAGCCTGGGACAGCAGGGGAGGGAGCGTGAGGGAGGGCAGGGATGAGCAGAAAGAGCGAGGGGAGAAGGGGAGAAGAGAAAGGGGAGATAGGTTGAGTGAACGAGAGAGGGATAGGGAGAGAAAAGCGGAAGAGAGAGAGGGGGGGGAGAGAGAACGGAAGTGAGAGAGAGAGAGAGGGGGGACGAGAGAGAGGGAGAAAGAGAAATAAATAAATAAAGAAAGAAGCAAGAGAGAAAGAGAGAGAGAGAGAGAGAGAGAGAAAGAGAGAGAGAGAGAGAGAGAGAGAGAGAGAGAGAGAGAGAGAGAGAGAGAGAGAGAGAGAGAGAGAGAGAGAGAGAGAGAGAGAGAGAGAGAGAGAGAAGAGAAGAAAGAGAGGGAGACAGACAGGGATAGACACCGACAAACAGACAAACCGAAAGGCAGACAGCAAAAACGGAAAGCGGTGAGAGGCTTTTAGAAGAAAAAAACAAAATGCACTGTGGTCATTGAAATGCACAGATGCTGAACTCGCGAGGCGCAAGGGGCGCACCAATACGCCTATGAAACGTACCTTCTGCAGCCACTGCGACCAGCAAATTGTATACTGGTCTTACTACCACCAAAGCTGAGTGCTTTGAGGCGAATTTTCCACGATGGAAGTCGAAACATTGTTATTTCAGAAACTCTCACACCCTGTGCATGGCATGACCTATTTTCCAATCCGGCGCTGAACGAGAGGTGCTGTCTTCAAAGAGCGGAAGCTTTGCCGGCTTCATCCCCGCTGCTTCTGGGCTCCAGCAGCGAGACACGCGGCACCCGCAGTAAAAATAGACCCGTAAATTTTCATTATCTCGCTACCAGGCGTTGAATGACAGCCAGCCGGTCAAGCGTCGGCAAGGAAAGGGAAAGGATGAACTCTCGCATGCCAGTCGACGGTGCGTTTTGAGACTGGGCCGATGTAATTGCTTGTTTTGATGTACCCAAAGGCACCGTCACCCAGATGAGATCAGGGTTTTATCGGAGGTTTTTCAGTGAGCATTGCTTACTCAACACCACGTTAACATAAAGAGGCTGTTTTTTGGTGAAAGAAACACCTTCTTCTCTTCGTCCTGGTGACCATTGATCTTGATAACTAACGTGTGGAAACGCACGGCTACGCCTGAAAATATGATGGTAAGAGGATAGCTTAATTTCCATTGAATGTAATCATGCAGGTATCTGAATTGAGCTTCAGGGTCCAAGTGAAACTCTCGTTGAACTACACAAGGGCTTTAAAAAATACTGCATGCAAGTGTTATTTGGCAAGCATGCAACATGACGTGTTTGGATCGTTTTCGGTACCTAGTGAGTCTTTTCATGTGCGCACACATTAATCGCTAAATGGAACCCGTTCTCGCAGCGCCCCGGATCAGTTTCCTACAGCGAATCGCTAGATGTACCCATGTGGCATCTAATTATCTGCTCTGGCTACGCCACATAATATTCCTCCATTCTGTCTCCTACTCAAATCGCCCAGTCATTACAGTCTATGCCGATATATGATTTAAGCTTGACGAATTGTAAGTTCAGGCTCGAACCAGACTCAAAACTTCCACTGACATATTTGATGCATTAGATGGTCCTCTGTTCTAGGTTGTCGTCAAATATTGATTACAGAGCGCCATTCGACATCCAAATGTACCGCTGTTATTACAGGTATGCAGAAACGCAGACTTGATAAATGCATGATACGTTTTAAGTCACATACAGGGCTATGGTATCTCAAACCAAGTAGAGAGCCTAGGAGAGAAAATGGTTAAACATGCCCCAAAGATTTTACCAAAAAGTGGGTTTCTCTCGTATTTGACTCACGTTCTCCTCGAAGTTGGAGGGAGGGGCGCTCGCCAGTGAGCAGGATGTTAAATTTTCATGAACTTCAGCAGGAATTTAGCGATTACCCAAACGTGTTGTAACGAGCAATAAATAGCTCAACAAAACCGTTGGAGAATTATACAGTACTTAGGTTTTGACAGAAGTCACAACATGTGTTCAGTCATGTTGATCTCAATGAAATATACACATGGTATGATACTTGACATTAGCAAGGCTGGTTCGTCCAACAAATGCGCGTGTCATCTTGTGGAGTATCGCCTGAGGGGAGTCAGTGGTGTCTGCGATAGAAGCCACGTGGAATCACTTAGAGGGAATGTCATTCGTTATTTCCGTTCATGGGGTGGTAAACATGGATATATCAAATTTGGGATTATTGCAAGACCTAATCAGAGAGTAATCCCATAGCTATTCCGTTACTGAATTGCTTTGTACAGCGCGTGTTGATAGAAAAAAAGAAAATATAAAAATGTTATTTTAAACCAATTCAAATCCAAGCCCGTGTCATTCATTCAGTGGTCATAGGTCCACTTATTCCACTGACGTCATCAACTCCTGTCCAGTCAGAGGATTGCTGCGTACCTCGTTGCGCGGCCTTCAAACCAACATTATGGATAATCGATGAGGTCACGGGACCCCATGACTTAGTTGCCAATCCGCCGGGTGACCGTACCTGTGATAAATGGCCATGACTGAAATCCAGAAATGAAACCACTTATCGTGTTTGATTCACACTACCATGCTTTGGCTAACATGATTACCACGGGTACAGTTACAGGACAACATATTTAACGTCAAGAGATCGAATGCACAAATTTCGATGACGGGCTATCGATGAGGTAAAATATCGAAGCGGAACATCTAAAAATGGAAAATTATTGAACAGCAGCAAATGCAGGGATAAGCAACGCAGTGGAATGTGAGCAGATGGCAGAAGACGGGCAGGACTGATCTTAGAATAGAAAATGATCGGATAGTACAAAAATGACAGGATTAATATCAACGTGAATATAAAACTAGGGCAGGAAATGATCGTGTACATAAACGCTGTTGGGAAAATATCAGGCACATATCAACATTGGCACTAATTAACGCTATAGAAATAGTGAGCTGAGTCTAAAAAGTGACGACGAAGATAGGTGACAGTAAAAATAGAAATGAACAGGTGTCAGCAAGCTCGTATGCCGCGCTCTAAACAGAGATATGATATAAATGGTAAAATGTTTCGCTCCGACAGCTCAGGAATGGACAAGGACCAAAAACCAGACCACGCCAATGTTTCGTGTGGTCACTTTTTGCCCTTCAAGCGGTGTTGATTTCCCCGGCCAAAAGGCTATATCAAAATGGCGTCCAGAAGTCGGTGCTTCAGGAAATAAGTTGAAAACGGTGCCAGGGGTGCGACGAAAACAGTCACTCTTCGGTGTCTTTTATCATGAGAAACTGCAGCTTGTTTCCATCGAGAAATTGGGCCGTTGTTGATGGTTGTAAAATGCATAGCCAGGCGGCTTCCACTGAAGTAGCCACCTCTTGCAGTCCGTCGCCTGAGTCTGGCATCAAACGCCAAGGTGTTTGTTACAGCGGGCTGGCAATGTCATGACGTCTCTGATGTTTTGTTGTCCCGAACCCGTCTCTTGGTCGTTCACGGTAAGTTAGGGTGCGCACGATGATTTTATTTACATTCTTAGACTTTTCCAGCCTCTCAGAGTGTTACTGTCATCATACGACATCGAACTTAAGGAGGCATTTTTCACTCAACCAAGTAACCATCCTCCACTCATCTCCACGCAACAGTAACCAAACAAAGCGAACGGCCCTGCGTCAGCGCGCGACAGGCGGGGACTCGTACCA
Source organism: Pollicipes pollicipes (assembly GCF_011947565.3). Lineage (NCBI taxonomy): Eukaryota > Metazoa > Arthropoda > Thecostraca > Pollicipedomorpha > Pollicipedidae > Pollicipes > Pollicipes pollicipes. The sequence continues at coordinate 64,164 of NW_023596420.1, read as the reverse complement.
CCCCATCCAGCATTCCTCTCCTGTCGTCGCTACGGACGTTCCGATTCGAAACAGCGGCCGCGCCGCGCCGCGCTGCGACGACCTTCTCTGACGCATCTGGGCTAAGTGGGCGCCATTACCATCGGCTCTCGGCGTTATCAATTCATCGTGCGCCTCTGCGACGACCGCGCCGGATTTGTGACCGCCGCGCCGTGATTAGCTCGCCTCGCCGAGGCGATTTATGGCGCCCCAAATGTCAATGTTGTGACCCCGGCGACAGTGGCGGCGCCCTGCGGCGTGCGCCGCACCGCGCCGCAGTTGTCTCCGCGGCGGCGTGCTCTGTTTATCCTGCGCCAGCCGACGACACGCTATTAATCCGGTTTGCTCGCGGGCCATGAGGCAACCGCGAGTGCGGACACGGCCGAAATGGACAAAAACGGCCGCCAGAGACCCGGCCGGCGTCGCGATTTACACGCGGTGACACAACGTGTTTTCGGGGACGCGCCGGCGGCCGGCCGACGGCTAATGAAGAGAGCGTCGCCGTCAAGTGTCCGACTCGTTAGCGGCATAAACAAGAGTCGGGACGAGTGGCGGCCGCGGCGCCCCCGTAAACAAATTGATCACACGTTATGGCGGCAACTGGAGCCGGCGCCCGCCCGGCCCGCCGCCGCGTGTGAAAGTGTGTTTACATGCCGATGAGATTTCCGTCCAGATTGCCGCCGCGACGATGCATCGAGGAGATGCCCGCCCGTCAGAGGGCGGGGCGGCGGCCGCTGCTGGCCGAGAGGGTCAGTGTCAGCCGCTTGGGTGTGTTGGGGCGTGCTGAGGGGGGAGGGCGGCGGCCGCTGCTGGCCGAGAGGGGCAGTGTCAGCCGCTTGGGTGTGTTGGGGGCGTGCTGAGGGGGGAGGGCGGGCGGCCGCTGCTGGCCGAGAGGGGCAGTGTCAGCCGCTTGGGTGTGTTGGGGCGTGCTGAGGGGGGGAGGGCGGCGGCCGCTGCTACTCGAGAGGGGCAGTGCCAGCCGCCTGGGTGTGTCGGAGCGCGCTTGGGGGGGGGGGGGGGGGGGGGGGGTCGGTGACTTTAAAGGGGCGTTGGTTTTGCGGGTGGTGGGGATCAGAGACTGATGGGACCGGCATGCGTATCACTTTGCGGGATTTGGCTAATGAGTTTAAGGCACGTGCTTGGCTGGTTGATACCGCGAGTAGTGGCCTAGAAGACTTTAAGGAAAAGGTATGAGAGAGAGCCTAAGTCACGAGTCCCCGTTTCCGAATTGCAAAATCGCTGATCCGAGCACCGAGTTCTGGGAGCATAAGTCTGAGTCCGGGCGTAAGTTTCAAAGAAGCTTTAGCTTGTTTGAAACTTACGCTGGGCTCGCCCAATTTCAAAGGAAGTTGGTCCAGTTGATGACAGAAGTCTGGTAGGGTCCATGCCTCAGTGGACGCCAACCGTCTTCTGATGCCTCAGCGGATGCTGACCGTCTCTTGATGCCTCAGCGGACGCCAACCGTCTTCTGATGCCTCAGCGGATGCTGACCGTCTCTTGATACCTCAGCGGACGCCAATCGTCTTCAACGCTGGCGCGGTCTTGATTCCGACCCGACTCGGAGTCGATGCAGAGCCCATGACTTTCCTATCACCTCTTTAAAATGACCGCGAAAAGAATTGGTCGTGCGACGCATGTTCTAGTGGATCGTAACCAAACCTTGTTTTATGAACAAGATAACCAGACCCTAGTTAACTAACCCTAACCCAATCATTCTCAGAACATGTGCATTTTCTACTATGTAATAGGTGCATAATAATACAAGTTATCCAGAAATGCCCGTTAGTTGGGAGTAAGATAATGTCAGTGAGTAAAACAGGTCAGATCAAGGGAGCGTTTGAATCATATTCAGGTTGTTTTAGTCTGGAGTGAGTTGTGCTTTATTTTTCTCAGGTCAGACTCTGAGCGTGCATTGAAGTTCACATATTCTTTGAGATAAGTCTAATTCAGATCAGTTTTGGCTTGAAGATAGCCTCAATTCCGAACCAGCTATTTCCTTAAACGTTGATCCAGCCTGGGCGTGCCCCATCTACAGAACGACACGGTGTCTCTGAGTTCCAGTCTCAAGATGCCCTGAGCTCTGCGTGGACTGCGCTCCCGTGGTCGACCACAGCCCCATGTCAGCATTGAAGACGGCCGACCTCCGCTGAGGCACCGGCCGTCTGTGCGGAAGCAGTCTAGTTCAGTGTCATTCCGTCCAACCAATGCAAACCTTCTTCGCACCACAACGGTAGCGCCGACAGGATAAACAGGACAGTTACAAGGCATAACGTGTCGTGTTTGGCGAGAGGTAGCTTAGTGTTTGGCTTCAGTTATGGTGACCTTCACCTAGAATAGCCTTTGAATGTGGTGTACCTCTGCAGGAAGCGGTAGACGCAAAATTGTCTAAGTGACCTTGTCGAAACGGCTCAAAGGCGTCATATTGGGTATAGCCCATGGTTTCCAGAGGACGATGACTGCATGAAAATATTCGGAATGACGTTGGCAAAACGATTCAAAGGTATCACTTTGTTGTGCATCGCTTCCAGAGGACGATGAATGTGAGAAAGCCTTTTGTGAAACCCACTGGATTTGCAGTGATTGGTGATCAAATCAGAAAAGGCATAGCTCAAGGCACTGGTTTTGCCGTCGCCATGTCAGCGAAAAGTTAAAATATATTTCAAGGCATCAATCGTGTGTGAGTTTACCTAACTGCATTTTCACCACGTTTCTATGCGCTGAATAGACTGATTTAGGAGTTCAAGACGTGTCAAGATGTGTAACAGTCGATTCATTCGACGGGTAAAACTTTAGATTTATATTCGACAATGCAGACAAAAAGGAAACAAAACAAGATTCACCGCGAGGAGAATGAAAGCTCCTGCCGAAAATCATGCTGATGAGTGGGCACGTGTGACATTTCTTGTCCATGTGACCCCGCCACGTGACGCACCATTCTTAGCGCCCGTTTCTCCGGTGCGTCTTCCCCTGTGGCTGCTGCGTCAAACGCCCAGGAGGGCCGTGCGGGTGGGCCGGGCCAACGAATGCCAGGTGCGCCTCCGCCCGTGACTGTGCACTCTCTGGGGAATGGTGGCCACTTTCCAGATCAGAAATGCTGGGAGAGAGCCGGGCATTAGAATGGTTTGTTCAAGCTTGCTTTCAGAGAATCTACATGGATTAAGACTACCAAAAACTCACTATCGTGCTTACTGTTCCAAAGTTGCGGCCTGTTTTCCTTGTTCATTTGGCATCTTGGTTTTCCTAGGAGTTTTCCGTCCCTGCTGTAGTAATTTGGGAGCGGTCTGGCCTTGAATACGGGCCATTTTATGGGAAAAGTGGTTCTTTCATCATTAGAACATGCTTACTCTTAAGCTTACGGTGAAAGATGCAGACCAAAGTGATAATGCTTCGGGTATTCAAGATGTTGTTGCGATTGAAAAGCGATTGATCGATGGATTGATGAAAAATGAGATTGATGAAAAAAGTGACTAGGATCTAATTTTTGTTTTTGCTCGTTCTTAGGAATTCTAAGATAAATTGACTTTCACTGGGCCCGGTATCTTTAAATTAGTTTGTATTCGCTCTGACCTACGGTTATGGACGCAACGGGGTGCTAAATGATTTCTAGATAGACCTATGTTATACCTCGCCAAACAATTTAATACATGGTTATCCTAGATGAAGGAATTATGCATAGACGAAGGCTTTCTTTAACGGTTTCTGGGACGCACTGGCAAGCCAAGAGTGTTCAACGGAGGCATCCCCTGCCCATGATGGTTAAAATGTGAAACTTGTCTTTTCCCGCGCGGTCCTCCGGTAATTGCTGCGATGTCTGGGCTTGCCTGGCATCTCAAGGTTTGCTGGTGAATCACGTCTACCTAGAACGAGACGAAATGTTGATTCACCGGTACAGCTTAAGATCACCATGCAGTGCCGAAAAAGTTGCGACTGTCGCCTGTGAAGGGGAAGCTTCTGTCCGCCGCGGGCTGCGCTGTGCTGTGAATACACAGACTGTCGCCTGTGAAGGGGAAGCTTCTGTCCGCCGCGGGCTGCGCTGTGCTGTGAATACACAGACTGTCGCCTGTGAAGGGGAAGCTTCTGTCCGCCGCGGGCTGCGCTGTGCTGTGAATACACAGACTGTCGCCTGTGAAGGGGAAACTTCTGTTCGCCGCGGGCTGCGCTGTGCCGTGAATACACAGACTGTCGCCTGTGAAGGGGAAGCTTCTGTTCGCCGCGGGCTGCGCTGTGCTGTGAATACACAGACTGTCGCCTGTGAAGGGGAAGCTTCTGTCCGCCGCGGGCTGCGCTGTGCTGTGAATACACAGACTGTCGCCTGCGAAGGGGAAGCTCCTGGCCGCCGCGGGCTGCGCTGTGCTGTGAATACTGCGCCGCAGTGCTGGAATGCCGCGCCGCGTAGGGCTCCCCAGCAGCCATTGTTGTAGCTCGAGCCCGGCATAAACGCTGCGGGAAGAGAGTATGCGGCTGTCACAATTTAAAATACAATATGAATCAAACAAAAACGCGACGGTTTCTTGTGCATATACCTCAGATGTGTTTTTGTCGGGGTACAAGCCATCCTTAAGGGCTTGGAGCGTTCACTATACCGTTTCCGTCAGGTGGAGGTAAATTTTATCAAGTAGAAGCTTTTACACAAGTAGGGTGGTTTCAGTTATACATTTCTTTGGGACTTAATTCAACATGAAGGGCTGCCCTCCCCCCCCCCCCCCTCCCCTCCCGCCTCCTACCCAGCTCTGAGAAGAAAGCGTACCAAATCCAGAAGGGAAGCGTGTTTTTCCTTTCTTTGAGGATGAGTTAAGCCGTTTTGCCCTGGCTAACTACCCCCCCCCCCCCCACACACACACATACACACTTACCTTGCGAAACTTAGCCCCGCGATGTGCGTGTTATTGGAGCTTTACGACGCACACAGCTGCTGAGGCTATATGGCGTCACCTGCCTCTCACCCTGACAGGAAGAACGGTGAACCTTTCAATGCAAGCGATGGCGAAGTATTTATCGTGTGGTATATGGTGCTCCGATTGGATTAGGGAAAATCGCTGATGTAACATGAATATCCTTGAAGCACAAGGACCTGATGCTGAGCTTATAGTATGCTCTGAAGATTACGACACAAATTGTCGCTAACCTTACTCACCAGCTGCCAAAACAGTAATTCATGCCTGTAGTTTAAGTATAAAGCGCGTGACAGATTCCTTCTGTTCACGAACACAGCGCTGTTATCCCGATAGGTCGCTCACAGTCACAAACCATTTCCAGCTGTAATTATATTCGTGTTGGGCACCGCGTTACCCACAGAGTGATGCCCCGTGCTCCTCGCACGTGGGCTAGAGTATGCCGCGGCACCCGTGGCGCGCGGCGCGGCACTGCCGACGCATCTGTGACCTTGGCCGTGCTCTCGCTGGTGCCATCTGGGTCAGCCGGCGCCCCGCCGCCTGCACGACCACCCGACCCGCGGCGGCGCCGGCGCCCGGAGCGGCCGCGTCCCTCTTGTCGCCGAAACCTTGTGCCTGTTGCGACGGCGCGGGCGGCGGCGGAGCAACAAGCAAGGCACCCGGGGAGGGGGGGGGGGAGAGGGAGGAGAGGGGACCTTCCGGCCACCGCAGCCGCACTGGGGATGTGCGGGACTGCGGGGCTCTGTGATTTGTGCGCTGTGTTTTCATCGCACGCAGTTGGTTGGCGCAGCGGGATTGTTTGCTTTGTTCGCGTCAGAACTGAAATGTACGGCTGTTTTGACATATTTTCGGCCGGTTCATGGACGTCGGCTGGCTTTATTGCTCTGGTTTTTGCCGCGCGCAGGAAATGTCTTTATCTCGAGATGATGTGTGCCTTTACTGTGCCACCCTGCAGAGCGGCGTATTTAGAATGGAGTTGTGGTGCGGCTGCAAACAACGGGACGTTATTTACATTTATAACTATGGCATTGGCCACAATCGGAGTGGTCTCTGAGTGCCTTCAAAACAGGCTCAGTTCTTTCTGGCCTGCTTTGGTGATAAATGAATCGTAAAATCGACATTAGGGGAATTTTCAGGTATTTTCATACGGCAGATGTGTAAATATTGTGAACATATGTAACCATGAGACATGAGGCGCTTGCCGACATCATTGTGCAGGCAACGTCATTGTGTCGTTTTTCATGCTATCTCGCTGCTACCAGTGCGTTATGCGTCCTTCTGTGGTGCAATCTACGACATAGCCATATCGAGACCAACACCCAGACGTTATTTTATAGCTTCATTCCGCGCTCACGTCGGTACCCTTACAATGCATGTGACACTGTTTTGGTGATGTGCATCGCCCGTGTGGCACAGTCACTTTCTTATGTGTCACACAGACGCTTTCTTATGTGTCTACGTTCAACGAATAACAACCGAGAAACAGCTGTGAAACAACCCATGCAGGAACCAACAACTTTGTCTGCAACTGCGATGTTGACAAGTGAGCTGTCGGCAGGATAACTGCGTCTATGTGTTCCTTTAGTGTGAGCAGTTTCCACATGGAGGCCGCTCCCATAAGATATTCATAGACGCGCTTACAGAATATGTCACCCGGTATGAAGTGAGTCCCCCTCGGGTGAATTCCAATGCCAGAGGGTGTTGTGGCCAGTTGGGAGGAGTACTGCAAAAGAGCGTCCGTTACCTGGAATAATGCTGTCATGAGACGCGAGGGAACTGGCCATCAGGCTATATCCTGCCCTGAAGGACCTGGCCATCAGGCTATATCCTGCCCTGAAGGACCTGGCCATCAGGCCATTCCTGCCGTGAGGGACCTGGCCATCAGGCCATTCCTGCCGTGAGGGACCTGGCCATCAGGCCATATCCTGCCATATATCCTGCCGTCCAAACAGATGGTATTCAGATGGCAATGGAATAAAATCCTGCTTTTTGAGGAGTTGAACCTGTTGATGAGTTTCCAAACTGTACGTTTGTTAAAACGAGCAGAAAATTATGATCCCATATCACAGCTTTCAAAGCTAGAAAATCACAGGTACTGGAAATCTTATTAAGTTTGCGGTCTATCTTCAGCCGTAAAGGGATGGATTAAAATGCTTGCAAATGTAATTACTGCTTTATGGTGTACATATCCCGTTGGTCCCGTATTCAGGCCCAAAACAGCCGCGCAGAATCATTCCAAAATCATTGAACTGTTCGGGAAAGGAAAAGAACGGAACGGACCAAAAGAATGTGCCGCCAATTTCTTCTACTCATGCAACATCAAAAATGGGTCAGCAGTAAGTGCACTCCCCTTCAGGTGCCAGGAGATCAGCTATCGATGGGTTCATTGCTAGCTGTCAGCAGCAGTACGTGCGTTCGTCTGTCGCCGTGGGGAGCAGACGCCATCCGAACCCCAGCCAGCTCTCATTCTGTGCGGGATCGAGTCCGATGCGCCGGCCCCCCTCCCCGCCGGCCTTCGCCCCGCCCCCCATAAAGCGACTGCGGCCCAGCGGGGGCCCGTGGCGCGGAGCACGCGGCGCGGGTCAAACAGGCCATTCCCAGCCGATCACGGCGCGCCGGCGCCGATCGTGGCGCGCTGGGCCTGCAGCCTGCTGGCGGTGAGCCGCGGGGATCAGGGTCGAGGAGAGCGTCCGCCTGTCACCCACCTGACGCACTCTGCCTGGCATCGACGCCGCAGTGACAATGATTGGGGTTTATGGGGATGCGTCAACCCATCTTCAAACTGAAAGAATTCTGCTCATCTGCTTCTAAAGACTTCTTGGGACGGACTTTTGAACATTTCAGGGTCCACATGCAAGAGCACTTCGAAAGATGTATCCAGCCCAGTGCGTTCTACCATAAACGCACTGGCTCGATGCATTGCTACGGAAACGTTGTCTTATCCAGTTGTCTCAGTTGGTAGAGTGCTGGACACCCATTGAGAAGACCCCGTTCGAGTTGTAGCAATTGCAAGGAGGATATTGTGGCTTGGACTCGTGAGTGCCTGAACACCAAACACCATCCAATCATTCTCAGGATTTTAGAACGCCTGACGACGTGCGGAAAGTTAACTGGCCGAAACGTTCTGTTTATGCTAACACATCAGAAGAGCACGGTAGACTGAACAGTGATTCCATTCGTGATATTTGTCCGCCATACAGCACGACGCACTAGTCAGTCACCCCGTTTCAACGGCCATTATCCCATGTTTTAAAAATGAATCATTATTGGTCATAGGTATGTCGTGAACATGAGGGTTTATCTTATCCGTACACTGATAGCAGCCCATTCTCTGCCTAAGCGGGTCTTTCTCGTGGAGCATGTCCACCAAAGACCAGGCCTGGGTATATGACGTGTCGAACTCACACTCCAAACAGTGGGTTCTGCTCCAGGTCAGGTCAGGTTTTTTGGCCTCTCTTCTACGCATGCCAGAGCTCGGCACTAATTGATGTGCCAGAAACACGTCAATATATGTCACCTCACAAAAGTCTAGTTCACGTACGCTCGCTAAACAAATTTCCTTTGAAGATTTGATGTCTCCAGACTGGGTAAACTTAATAAAGGCAACAGAATGGCATGAGCCACGTGGGGTCATTCATTTCCAAGCAGACCAGTTTGTAAAACACATACAGGTGGGTTCTCACGGTCCGGATAAGTACTTCTTTGTACTAGGGCATCGGCGCCCGAGCGCATGACACTTGCTGCGCTACCATTTGACTGCTTAGCAGTCGAACATCACAAATATAGCTTTGCTTCATCACAAATATAGCTTTACTTCATCAGGCTCAAAAGCGTAAAAGTCAACCAAACCCCATCGCCCATTGACTTCCATTGCCACAGAACGTCTAGATATGAGGATAAAGGCACGAGCAGCCTTGCTCGGTAGTAAAACGCAGCCCCATTCGTTGTAAAAGAAGGGACGCGTCGCCATTGACCCCAAACGCGCCAATGCGGCAGACTGAGTCAGTGACAGTGTTGAGCTCCAGATACGATCGCAAGCCCTAGCTTGGGAGGCCTGGGGACGGACGCTGATGGGTGCGAAGGTGACGTAGAGCCCTCGGCACCGCCACTAAAGCCCGACAGCTGATCGCCGCTCTGACGGGTCACGGAAGCCTGGGTCGGTTTGTTTTCTACCGCCGGGTGATCACACTTGTTTTTAGCTCTTTGTACTAACACCAGTGTCATATCTCAGAGCTACAAAATGGGGTGGTGTGGTTCAAACGTGACGCATACAGTATAGGGCTTACTGAGATATGGATTCGTCCCTGCACATATTCATCACGCAAAGATGTCTGACGCTCATGAAGACACCAGAGCTGACTGCTTTTTCCCGTGAAAAAAATGTGGTGCATCAAAGCTACCTCAATGATGCTATATGAACCACCTCCAGGTGTGATAGCAACTATTAGCAAAAGAATGGAGGGGAAACGAAAGGGTACAGCTCCAGCAGCACAGTAGGCAAATGGATGGATAGAGAGGAGAGAGAGAGAGAGGAGATGATGAGAAGGACCGAGGAGAGATGAGATTCGGACGTGAAGATCGCACTGAGAGAGAAGAGTGGCTGAGAGAGAGAGAGAGAGGAGAGAGAGAGAGAGGAGCAGAGAGAGCGAGAGATGAGAAGAGGAGGAGAGAGAGAGGATCGGAGAGCGAGAGAGAGAGAGGAGGAAGAGAGAGAGAAAGAGAGGTGAGGCATGAGCAAACGGGTAGTAGAAGAAGCGGGAACGGTACCGTCACTCAGACTATCCAAACATTGCCGTTTTGTTTTCATCCCTACTCTTTTTCATCGCAAGTCAGTTTTTGCAGGTGGGGCTTCTGAACATTCCGCGCAAACTGATATGGGACAACTGACCACTTCAATTAAAACTGTGTCTCCCATCAAAACTATCGCTGCCTCCATGGACGCAGTCTGGAGCAGGTATGAATTCCAGAGTTTGCTTGTAAACGTGACAGAACTTGCTGATGGAGGATGCCCCGACTTTTGAGTCAAGGTAGTGCTGGTGGCAAAAAAAAATGGCAGAATGGCATTCATCGAGAGCATTCCGTTCCAGTCTGCCAAAGACACTTGTTTTCGGTATGTATAGCTCGAGACACACATATCTCTCTGTTTCACAGACGACAACCTAATCAGCCATCGCTGTAAAGCAGCATCATGGCAAGGAGTCACTTTTGGACGTGCAAGGGTGCGCGATGACCATAACTGATTGTGTTAAGGACCAGTTATCGGCCCTTATCTGTCAATCTGTCAACTGATTATTTCGCAGAAAATATGTGATCGAATGTCTGGTAAAAATAACGCCAACATTCGCCAGATGTCCCAGATAATCAGGCGCCTATAGCCTAACTTGTTTTGCCTCAGGGCGCCAGTATAAACCTTCTCCGTATACAGGCTAGTGTGGAGTATTGTGGGGTATTCTTGCCCACGCATGTAGAAACATGGTTTCATGCACACTGTTATGCACCATCGGAACGCCTAAACCACCGCTAATCGTTCGAAAATGCAGTCATTCAAAAGGCCAACGCCTAAGCCAGGTGGTGATTTCCAGCACTATTAGTTTGAATAAGCTCCGTAGGATGTCGCGCAGACGCCAGCCTGTCGCTTGTGTCCGTGCTCACCGTGCACCGAAGCGGGTTTTTTTTCTTTCTTCGGCCCGTGCTTGGTTTTGTGTCCAGAGGGCCAGGGAAACCTAGCTTCCCGATACATGTAGTAGAGCTTGTCGGCCAGCCAGTGTAGGTGCCCCGGTACGATGGTAGCGATTCCAGTTGTCGTCCGCACTTTGTACGTGGTCGACTTCGGCTTTGTTGTGGTCACCTTGTAGTAATATGAAGGGTGCGTCGGCGTCGTCGTTGTCTTGTGGTAATGTGATGGGTGCGTCGGCGTCGTCGTTGTCTTGTGGTAATGTGGTGGGTGCGCCGGCGTCGTCGTTGTCTTGTCGTAATGTGATGGGTGCGTCGGCGTCGTCGTTTTCTTGTAGTAATGTGTTGGGTGCGTGGTCGTGGTCGTTTTCTTGTAGTAATGTGGTGGGCGCGTGGTCGTCGTCATCGTCGGCGTGGTCTTTCTGTGGTAGTGTGGCGGATGAGTCGTCGTCGTTGCCATTGTTGTTGACGCTTTGAAGAAGTGAGGGGAATGCTTCGTTGTCGTGGTTGGCGTTGCCGTTGTTTGCTTGTAGTAGTATGATGAGTACGGATGGGTCGTCGTTGCTGTCTTCGGTATCGGTGTTGTCTCTCGCACCTTAATGTAGAGCAATGGGTGCGTTGCGATCGTCGTCGTCGTCGTCGCCGCTGTCGCCTTCTTCCCCTTGTAGTAGTAGTACGCTGCGGCGGTGGTAGGCGCTGCCGTCGTCACCTCGTGATGGCTCGGCTCCTCGGGCGTGGGCTCTGGCGGCAGGAGGTATGCTCCGGGCAGCGCCAGCAGCACGTCAGCATCTCTCCGGCCGCCCGTCGTCTCCTCCATCGCCTTGGGGCCCTCCATGCGGCCGGCAGGCAGCGAGCCGCCGCCATCGGGGAACGCCAGGCCGCTGGGGTCGAAGTAGGCGCCCTGGCGGCGCCAGAAGTTCCTCGTCGGTCGCGGCGTCATGTACATGGAGCGCACGGACAGCGGCAGGCTGGTGTAACGAGCAATACGCGACAGCATGAGCGGCAGCCCGCCGGCGCGGCCAACGAGCAGCAGCGCAGCGAGCAGAGGCACACTGGGGGACATCGTCAGGCGGGGTGGCGCCCAGCGCGTCAGCCGCCGGCCGGTGCTCTGCTGACGCGGGCGTCCCTGGTGCTGCGGCGCGGTTGCCTCGCGCTCCAGCAGGGTACGCTGCGGAGGTAGGTTGGCCGGGAGGGCGCCCGCTCACGACCGCAGGCCTCTGGAGGGTCAGGAGCCTCCGCCAGGTGCGCCTCCGGGCGTGTTGGCGCACCGCTGACCACTGCGGACCGCCGCTGTTGCCGCTCGGTCAAGCCCAGCTTTTAGCGTGGACGGCAGTCCTCAGCCCCAGGCACGCACGAACGGCAGCGAAATCGGCCTCATTGTTTGGGCGTCCGGTGTAGGTGGGCAAAAAGGCGTAGCGTGCAAAATGGTGACGGCTAATAATCTTCAATCCCCGCTGACGATTTCACAGCGCACACGGACGCTTCACTCGGGTGGCTAGCAGGTATAATCTGCAAGCTATCGTATGACCGAAGGCTATCGAATAATGCTACAGGCTCCAAAAACGTGACGGCCGACTGGCCCCTGTGTATCCAGCACGCACTTAAGATGGCATAACCATACCATTACAGAGGCCGAAGTGCTGAGCGTACTTAACTCTTTCGATCCAAACAAATAATACGTTTCAGGCAATTTCTCAGCAAAAATATTAAAAATGTCTGCCGTCTTGATAAAAACTCATCTCGCTAAATACTTTTTATGTGTCACCAAGCCATTCCGTTTTTCCGTACACCTGTCAGAAGCAAAGGTTCATCCCATTAAAAAAACAAAACGTCAAGCTCAGGTCGTGATAGGCACGGACAAATTAGCTTACTTCTTTGCGTGCCAACAATTTTTGAAAGAATCGTCTTTAAAAGCATATATCTACAACTAATTGGGGCTGTGCTGCGTTTAGAAGCTCAAAGTGGATGCCATTCAAAACATAGTACACAGATTCGGCTTGCATATTTCATAAATAATCTGTATGCAGCCTTGAAACTAAGCACTGACTTAACAGCTTTCTTCTTGGATAGCATTAAATAATTTTTCTTACTAAGGTGCGTAAACTAAGGTGCGTTCCTGGGTCGGGTGTCCGCCGCTGGCTGAAGACGGCTGGAGGTGTCGACCTGGAGCGGCGGCGGACGCGCGTCTCGTCGCAGGTCGGGCGAGCAAGCGCTGACTCACCGGCGGCTTCACCAGCGGCGATCACAATATTTGGCATTATTGTTAGGAGAGACGCTCAGATTTAAGCCTTCTGTGTTTGCCTTAATCCGCCCATCAAACCAGATACTGTATCATTTTTATTATCGGAAACAAATAATACAACGAGCCTTCTTGATGGGATCCAGAGTTGGCGCGGGTACGAATCGTGCGATAATGAAAAAATTGTGATACAAGAAAACCTTAATAAGGCTTCTGTCTCTCAGAAAAAGTGGCGAGCGTTCTCAAACAATTCCGTTTGACCGCACATATTGATATACGTTGCAACTCCACACGCGTCAAGCGGAGGCATCACAACAGACACACAACTGTCGTGGGCTCTCCCGGCACAAAACGAGAGGCGATTTCACCGCTGCGATCAAGTGTCGCCATCACCGACCGGATGGTCTCCCACAACCCTGGTTAACGTGTCTCAGAAATGTGATCGTCAGGTGGTGACGGAATGGCGGAGCAAGGTTCATGTACCCGAGCGTTCCGTCAGGCCCGGCAAATGGCAAGCAAGTTTAAAACGCGGGGAAATCCGGAACATAAGGTTATGTGTGCCTTGGAAAAAATGCGCCGGGAAGGCAGAAACAGTTCTTTGCAGTGGCGGCGGAAATAACTTGACAAGCCACGGCGCCAGCCGGCCCGGCTACACCACCATTGCACGTGCTTTGTCCGCCCGCAGTTCCCCGAGCTCAGAGACTCCAATTCCAGCCAGGACAGACACGGGGTCGCCGAGTCGCCGCCGGTGGGGCCACAGCTAGACCGACGCTCCGTCCAGCCGGTCAGCAGCGGTCAACATGGCGGTTCTACGGCCCCTGCTTCTGCTCTCTCTGGCCCTGGGTCACGCTAGACGAGCGACATCGCTCCAGGCGCTGGTAAGCTCGCGGCTCGTTGGTTGGAGGTTCAGGATGCAAACGGTGGAAGTCGTTCTGTCGTGATGGCGGTGCCAGCGTATCCTATGTTCCATGAGAAGTTCTTGACCGCAGATTTCTCTGGTATATATGTTGGGCTTCAGTCCCGAAAACGCTCACTGTTCGTTTAAAAAGACCACTTCGCGATGTGGCAAGCCCTTGATTTTCAAACTACGACGTGATATCAAGGCTCAGCTTTTTTCGTTTTTGAAACAGCCACATCGCGCTCTGGTAATTTACAAAACGTCACGCGACGCTGTAGACCTCTTTTCGGGGTGTGCGCGGCTCTCAAACGATCACATTGTGATATGTCAAGTCGTGTTTTGACACACTGTGCTGAAGTCATTTACCCACTGTGCTGACGACCTGATAAGCTAAAAGGAATTTTCCGCGAATGTATGGCTGCTTGCATGATTATCTTCCCACACACCTTGCCTAAGACAAACGGCATGACGAAAATGGGGTTCGACTTTGTGGGTTGACTGTTCCAATGAAACATGCTAAGAGTAATGCCGTTTTTCAACTCATGTTTTAAGTTCTGACGCTAATGGATTCAAAACAAACACAAGTTTGGGATAGTTCTTCTTACTTTGGGGTATTCTCTTAAGATCTATATCTAGTGAAGAAATTGTCTTGGTGACAAAGGATCAGTGAAAAGTTGTTTTCAAATAACCATGCTTGATCATTTTGCACCGGTTTATGGTAATTACTCTCGCATCCAACTCCCAAATCCGACTTGAGCATCCTCCGTTCTAGAGCCTTTCAAAAGGCTTTATGGTTTTACAGCCCAAACGTCTTACTCCCAAGTGCGATATAAATATCACTAATCTTATACTGCTCCAAGTCAATTTACGGTACTGCTTACAGGAAGACTAATTGCAAGAGCCAAACACCACCGTCCTCTCCTGATGCGTCAACTACATCGGGTAGAGGATTGCTGATTAACAACCACATCGTTATGCGTCGAAAAAGACTCGCCACGCCGCAATGCGATCTCTTGAGAACCGACCACACCCGAGAATAGATCAACAACGCCTTTTGGCGCTTTGGAAATTAGTAGGCTGTAATATGGCTGTTTCAAAACGGCCACAAGCCGAACTACGACGTCATTTCGGGGTTTGGGAATTAGGATTGGCCAGGGTGGCTTAGGGTTAGAGTTAGGGCGGGTTTGCTATATGACCGCTCTTAACGGTCCGTGGCCGTGCTTAGGATTGGAGCCCAACATATATTTCTTAGGAGTAGGTGGCGAGAACATTGTGATACGCAAACGCAACGTTGAAATTAAGTCTCGAATTAATATAAACGAACGGGTACACATGCACAACAGCAATACCAGTAATTGTGTCCAAATTAGTTCGGTGTTTCATTACGTCATACGATGCACCAAATGTTTCTCATCTACACGCACTGACTGCGTAAGCCCCAGCCCACCGATGCTGTTACCATACTGAGACTACAAAGGACTTCATACCTGGCTGTGCTCCCCACGAACATAACCGTTTGGGACCCATACATCCGTCATAAAACAAGAATGTCTGTCAGGACCTCCAGTGTGGACCGATGGGCTTCCACCACATCTCAGCTGAGGGCCTGCTAAGCCGAAATGTAGTCTCTGTGCCAATTGTTGAACCATCTGCGAGGATTTCAATGCATATTTTTGTTGTTCAAAGATTAGACTGGGCGTATATTTTACCTTGATAATGTTGAGAATGTCCTCTGAACAGATTAACAGTTCAAGCAACACAACAGCATGAGGCTTTACCTTTGCTCTTCCGGTTCGCCACTAGATTCCAGCGCCAGTTCGCGGTGCTGTAAATGCCAGTTCGCTCGTATTATCAGTTTCAAAACGCACAGGTGAAATGCCCGTCAGAACCACCTTCTAGGCGCACAGGTAGTCTACACAGTTCACAGGTACTTCTTTCCGATGCGTCATTATTTCCGTCCGATTGTCGGCCGCCGCCTGGTAGGCGCCGGGGACCGACGTCGCGCGGCTCGCGGACACTGCAACGCAACGCCAGGACACTGCAACGCCAGGCGTCTGTATTTGTTGTTTCTGAGATTCGCGAGCGCGCGTGATCAAAACCATGGTACATAATCTATTTTCCCTAATCGATTCTGACTGGAGGCTCAATATTTCCAGACAAACATAGGTTGGTCATGTTAATACTAATACGTGGACCCACTTCGATGTAATCAACGTTCACGGGTCCATCAATATCTCCACACACCCCAGAAAATTCTGACAAAGCCTCTGAGTCCTATCGGCTTAGAGAGAGTTCTGACAAAGCCTCTGAGTCCTATCGGCTTAGAGCGAGTTCACGTCATATAGTAAGTTAACATCACCGACAAGTTATTTCATGCAGCCATTCAACATCCCTTCCCTCCAGCTATCACTGATTTAAAACTAAAAACAGAACTGCATTTTCTCGTAGCTGATCTAGCTTCTGTTCCAATAAAAGGAGCTACGAATGCAAACATAATGCAGCAAATCATGCCCGTCTTGGACCAAGTGGGCCAAATCTAGTGATAGATGTTCTTGGGAGGGGGGGGGGGGGAGGGCTTTTACCACCAGGGGGCGCTTTGTCAACCCTGTGCCTCCTCCCTGACCAGGGCTATGAGATCGCCCCTGTTCTAAGCCGCAAAGAAGCGATCCGCAGTGCTGTATGGCAAAAATCTAAATGGAAAGATATGTGGTGAACTTAGGAGGCGCAACGTGAGTGGTAGGTTACGGGTACACTTAACAAGTCTGCTTAGCAAGTGTCATGGAAAAAATGATCATGCGACCATTTCGAAATCACTTTCTAAAAGTCAAAAACAATTTAATGCTAATCATTTCGAGAGTACCAGAGCCACGATCAAATGATATCGAATGGATAAACAATCAGAGATGCAGGCAGCCACCGGGGGTCGGCTCTGACGCCGCCGACCACTGTTTTGCGCCAGAGACGATTTGTTTGTCACAGTCGGCAACGTGTCTCTTTAGTAACGGTTGTGTATCAAACATACAGTCCAGTGACGACACCGGCGGTTCAATGCATAAATATATTTTCATATTTGTGTTAAATCGGTGATAAGTCAGCAATTTTGTTTCAATGGAGTGACAAAGCATGAGACTTTGGTTGTCCTTGGAATCCAAGCGTGGCTGTGGCCCTCGTCGGAAACATCATCTGAATGCGACCTAATCGGGTGACCATCAGTTGGGACAGCGATTACTGTCTTTATTTGGCACCAAAACCGGTCAAGAACGTGATGGTTCATGCATATGTGTCGCTGATATGATACATGTATGCGTTCTTCTGTGCATGCTATGCATGCCATTATTTGGTATATATGTTTCCACGCATGTCGTCTCGCCGGCCGTCGTCGACTGACGGGTATCCTGCATTTTTTTTCATTTTTAGATCTTAAGGTGAACTTGAATATGCAAGGGGACTGCAGGGCAGTCTTCCTGACGCCAGAAATTGTCCACACAAAACTGTTTTCACTAAACGGGGCTCACTACGTGGAGCTCACTAGGTCTACGGAGGTCCAACGAATCACTCATGTTGAACGTCGCGAGCTGTCTTCATAGTACACAATCGAATCGTACGTCTTAGCTTGCAAAAGCCTGGGAAGTTAACTATACGTAGTTCGTCATCGTTGTCGAGAAATTAATAATAAAGTTTAAATATTTTCTACGTTACCCGCTTCAGGGATTGGGTTGCAACCCAGTGAGAAGGAAACTTTGATTAAACGACGATAGACGTCACATTTGCTGCATGACGGCTATATTCAGCCTGTTTTACACCACAAAGACCCTTGGCCCCGCCACCCTTCTCCTACCAATCTTTGTGGAGGGAAGGCGGGTACTGGGCATACCAGGTGCTAAAGTCAGGTGGGTGGCAGGCGAGATGAGAAGCCTTCAAACCACTGAAAATATATGGAATGACGCGTTCTACGTTTCTCCAGGGAGGATATATGGCGTTCACTTGTTTTTCTGAAAACGCGCGTTTAATATTTTTAAAGGACATCTGTAGCTTTGCATGCAATCTTAAGTAATTCATCTGATCCCTGAGTCACATCTCCTTGAGAATATCGGGGGTTTCAATCATACTTGCGACTTCTTTATGCCTGTCTTGCCACGCATCGTCAAAAGTCCCAGGTTAAAATTTGAAGATGTTGCCTCCTACCCAAGCACACAAAGTAACATCCTTCGAGCCTATCAGATGCTTCCCTGTCAGGTCAGATCGCGCGTCCGTCGCTGACCTTTCGAAGTCAGATTTTTTACGCCCCTATTAAGCCTGTAAATGGCTCATCGCATTACTGAGCGAGCACCACGAACCACGCCAGCTTTGGCGCAGTGCGCCGCATTGCGAGAGAGCATGCCCATGATCTTATTCATGATCGTTTAATGCGTTCAATACAGCCTCATCTCGCAATAGCGGGTGAGCTCCGACAGACTCCTTCTGCTCCGGCGAGGTTATAAAGCTCAACACGTGCATCTGCGCCAAGCCGATGTCGCTAAAAACACTTTCAAGGCCTTGGTTCTCCTGCAAAAGATAAACCAAGTTCTAGGCCGTGTGATGACCGTCTGATTGACTGCCTGTATTGAGGAGATGTCAAAAACTCGCCTTAGCCGGAGAGGTCGCGGTGATAACAGCGCGCATGCCCAATACAAGGGCCATCGGAATACCATCGCAGCCATCGGAAGTCAAATAAAAAGTATGCCGGTGCCGCTCAGCCTGTCAGGTTTCCATTTCTTAGGCGCATACACTCACATTCACCTTGCGACGATGAATGCAGTCATGTTTCCACGCAATGACGAAAACAGCCACGTCTGGCGTTCGTTCCAGACGCCGGCGGCTGGATGCCGGCCGGACGAGCTGCCCTTCCGCTACTGCGGCAACCTCCTCTGCCATAGCCTGACGCCGGCGCTGCCGTTCGCGGCCGCGCTGCGCACCTGCGCGCGCGCCGGCGGCCGGCTGGCCACCGTCTACAGCCAGGCGCACAACGACCAGCTGTACGGCATGCTGACGCGTTCGGCGTACATCGGGGCGGTGGCGCGGCAGCGCATGGTACGCCACCCCCGCGGCGAACCGGCCGGCCCGGGAGTCATCTGGGCCTGGCTGAGTGGCGAGCCGGCGCACTTCACCAACATGCTGCCCAGCGAGACGCCTGGCTTCTACCGGCAGCCGGACGGCGGTGGGTTCGAGGGCTGTGTGGAGCTGATGCGACACCGGGTGCTGCACGACGACCCGGCAACGGCAAGTGGGGCGACACCGACTGCCGAATTTCCAAGCCGGCCATCTGCACGCGGATGGTGCACGTGTCGCGCGAGCAGCCGTCCAAGACCCCACAACAGCGGCCTTCAAATGCGCCGTTCAACTTCACCGCCAGTCACTCTCCACGAGCAACGTGTCCCGCCGGGTTCCGGCGGGCCAGCGTGGGCCGCGTGGGCGACGCGGCCGGCCGGCAGCGCTCGGCGTGCCTTAGCGAGCAGCAGCCGGCCCGCAATCTGACGGCGGCGCTGCGGGCGTGCCAGGCGCTGGACGCGGCGGCCACGGTGTGGCGGCCGGCGCGGCAGGGGGACGAGCGCCGCTGGCGGTCGCTCCCGGCGGCGGCCAACGCCGGTCTTCTGTGGGCGGGCGCCAGCCGCCGCAACGCGCAGCTCCAGTGGCGCTGGCAGGAGGATGAGACACCAGTGCCGCGCGCCGCCTGGACGGCCGGCGAGCCGCGCGACGAGACGCTGCTCGACTGCGCCCGTGTTCGACGCGGCGCGCCGCGGCCTGGTGGCGGCGCCGTGCGGCGTGCTGCTGCCGTCCGTCCTGTGAGACACCGGTGCGCGGCTGTCGCATCCAGTACGCCGCCGACGTCGCTGGCAACCGGCTGCCGCCTCGACTGGGACGGCTGTGGCACTGACAGCTTCAACGGGTAGGCCGAGGCGAGGGTCCGCCCTGCCAGGCGCCGTTGGTCCGGTCCTCTGCCCTGCCGGCACGACGCAGCTCGGCCTCGCCTGCTGGCACGTACACGAGCACGAGATGACCTACGCGGAGGCATGGAACGTACTGTCAGAGCAAGGGCATGATAGCCGCCGCGGTGCTCACCGCGAGGAAAAACGCATTTGTGCATCGGCAGGCGGCGCGGCTCGGTCGGCCTTTCTGGGTGGTGGTGCTTCGCGGGCGGTTCACCAACTTCCACCGCTACGGGGCATACGGGCTTCCGGACGAACCCAACGAGTCTCCGAACGCCTGCGCCATCGTCTGGTTCGATGGCGAGTGGATGGATGTCGGGTGCGACCAACGTTTCCCTGTCATCTGCAAGCGCCCCCATTCGCAGGAAACATTGTGCGGCTGCTGTAGAGTCTGCAAAGTCTTCCGACTGAACTGCCACTAGTAGAGCCGTCAAAATGTGCGAACCTCGGCACGCGATATTCATTATCAGCTATGATTCCACATTCAGGCCAGTGCTCGTTTTTTATCTAGACGATGATAATCACGCTGGGCTATTTATCGATTTTGATGTGCATACCAATCTTTATTACGTCTGCGTTAGACTATCAAGATGTAACATAACGGAAGCTTAAGATAACAATATGATTAGCACTTAGCTTCACAACTCCTGAGACGTTCACCGCTCTTTACGCAACGTTTAAGTAGTTGATACCCGGGCTCTTGCTCCCTGATGGGTGCTTGTCATCGACTTTTCGTCGATTGCATAAAACCGCTTTTACGCCATATATGGTATGCGGTGGTGACAGTTTGAAATAAACCTGGTGTTTCAGACATCAGAATGTTTGTCATATTTCTCCCATCACTTACTGACGCGAGGATCTGGCACCAAATATCCGCGTGCTTGGCCTCAGAAGATCAGGAATGACAAATAAGCTACCCTCTAAAAATCGTTTAACGTTAATGGATTTGAGCCTGTTTTACTTTACTCACTTATTTTATGGAAAACAACAGGACAAATTCATAGTCGAGATGCACCTGAGCAATACCTGATCAATCTTAGCAGCACACCCGCGACTTGGTGATTGTTTCCTGTTGAACACACAACCCATGGCGGGTCAGAATGTTGGAATACTTTACGAAGTTGTTTGACAGTAATGCTTATTCACCAAGGCCTAGGTGACATCATCAGTCTGCAAAACCAAGCAGACTACATGAAGGAATACCAAGCCCTCCAATGTCTGCCACAGGTACGTCGGAAATCTCGTGCTGTCGGGTTGGCCAGTGAGCTAATCAGTGAGTCTGGGCGTGGAGTAGCTGAGCGAAGCACGCATGCTAGTAGCAAAACGTGCGTAAAACTGATTCGGTACAATAATTAGGGATGGAAAGGACACGGAGTCATCGTAGGCCAGTGATACCACAAGCTTCTTTCACGATTTGATTTCCCGCATGTACAGTGGCGATACGAGCGGATTTTTCAAGGTGTTTCGGCACGAATCGCGGGCCACTCGAGGAATATACCTTCCACAGGTGGCTATACCCGTCCGATGTTTGACCAAATAAATGCTAACGGTCTATTACAGCAAGACTGATCACATTTAGGTGGCATGTAATGCACGTGAAGCCCAAAAGAGTATCTAGGAACAATAAGGAGAGTTTGGCTGCTTGTTTGTCCACATAACTTGCGTGAAACGATTTATGGAAAATATTGTATCGCAATCGCATCGTATTCTGAACGTTCGCAATGACATGACGGTAACACAAATCGTGTACATAAATCGCAAAATTGTATGTGCGCGGGCGATGCCAGGTAGGTAGAGTGGTGGAGCCGTAACGGGTTGTCTTTGGTTGTAATCTTGAGTTGACGGCTTTTAATCTTGAGTTCACGTTGAGCAGCACAGATATGGTTTCCTTCTTGGCTGAGAGCTGGCACCAGGTACATCGATGATCTAATGTCTCACATACGCATCTAGATATGGATATGAGCAAGGATCATGCCAGGCAATATGCATGAGAGGCGACTGATTCGATACCAACGTTTCAGGCTGTTGCAGTGTCTGTGCTTTGCCTGGTCTGCCTATTTCCCAACAGCATCATGTATGCATCCAACAAAACAAAGCAGGGATGGAGCACAAAAAGAGGGGGACACGCAGTGCGTCTTTGCAGGTCCATAGGATCCACTGGCACAAAATGCTTGGTCAAGAGGACTTCAGCTATATAAAAAATCCCATTACTCTCTTTAGAGCTCCTACATACATTGCTGGCAAAAGCAAGCCGGTCTTTTTGTTCTAGGAATCTTTCTCCGTAAACAATTTAATTACTTAAATTACTTCTAACAATAAAATTACTTCTTCCGTAAACAATTTAATCAACGATTTAAACCCTCCCTGCGTCAAATGAATGAGACCGAAAAAAACTTCCTCGTGTCTTATCCTTCGCCTGCTTAAATCTGCCAACAGCACATCAAAGCCGGTTATTTTGTCATGAGAAAATCGGACCCAATTCAGTATGTGTAATCGCCTCCAGGAAACGTAAGCAGCTTAGACATAAAAGTGCAAGATTACGTAACGTCTATTCATTCATGCATGCTCCTTTTTTCCTCACTAGTCTGTAGCCGACTATAAGCAGTGTGCAATGCTCCACCTGGGCACATTTTTAATTTATCTGAATGTAGTCCGACTATAGTGATCGGATACATTTCTAGAACGAGAGCCCGCATTAAGCAGATTTTGCTGTGTGAACCCTGGCATCATACCTTGAAGTCCCAGCTTAGCTGCGGAATTTTGCGGCGAAAGTTGTATACAATATTGCCGTCATACTCGGGACGGTCTACCCAGGCTCTGTTTTTATCTGGCCTGGAGCGACCGCCGCTCCACAAGCCGCAGGCCATCCCAGACAGAGGCAAATAACCAGCACGTGATGCAGTAACAATCAACAACGTGCTGGCTTCATTGTGTATCAAACATGCCATCTAGATCCGTTAAGCACGTGGCTTTACAAGATTTGTTTTATCCTACTTTTTTCTTCTTTGAGCTAACCATTCAACACGTTTTGGAGACTTCTACACGGCTTGGTGGTCAGCGGTCATTAGGTGATTATGGGATCAAATGATGTCACTACTTAAAGACTTCAAGCGAATCGTTTAATACGATATTTTTGCAACCAAGAATTTTCAGCGTCCAAATCTCCGACTATAATCCGCGCATCAGCAATGTTCATAACAGTATCCTTAAAATCGTATTAAATGCAAGCACGGTACTCATCGATACAACGCAGAGCACATCCATCATCAGATGGACAGACAGTAGCCCAACAATGCATTCCTCCCGCGCCCCATACACAAAGCCACCCTGACATCTCATGCTCCACAGACCTGCTAATGCTCAACCTGTGGAGGCCAATCGGCAGCAAGCTGCACGAGGGCGACATGCTGCTGTCATCGGCGCAGAAGAAGCGGTACTCGCTGCAGCCGGACACATCCTCCTCGGCACCGCTTGTCGCCAACCCGTGGCCGAGCAACACGGTCAAGTACAAGATCGGCACACCGGGTCCGAGCAAGGAGCTGGTGGAGCACGCCATGGCGCGCTGGTCAGGCGGCACCTGCGTCAAGTTTAAGGAGGACAAGTCCGGCACACTGGAAATCAAGTACGGAGAGGGCTGCTACGCCCAGCTGGGCTATACGGGCTCCCATCAAGTGCTGGTGCTGGCGAAGGACTGTGAGAGCGAACCGGTGTTGGTCCACCTGCTGGGGCACGTGTTGGGCCTGCCGCACGCGCACTCTCGACCCGACCGTGACAAGTATCTGTACGTGCGCGCGCACAACGGCCTCGTCGACGACTTCATGTACCTCAACACCAAGGACTACGCTGCGTGCCCGTTCAACTACCAGTCCATCATGATGTACGACACGTACGGGCTGTCGCGCAGCGGCGAGGCCGTCTTCCTCTCGTCCTTCCAGACGGACAAGGGGCTCATGATGTCCAGCGGCATCGGCATCCAGGAC